>NC_141998.1:15242666-15562261 GCF_049901715.1 Pseudonaja textilis | reverse complement strand
TGGGTCTTCAGCCGGAGCGGGTAAGGGGCAGCGACTGAGTGCGTCAGCGTGGGATAGAGTTTTGCCGGGCGGTGGATAAGTTTGTATGAGTAGCCGCTGGAGGAAAAGCGTCCACCTTGTCATCCGAGGGAGAGGACTTGAGGTGTCTGTTTGTCGCCGGCCAGTAGGCCCAGGAGGGCTTATGGTGGTGACAGTTGAAGAAGTGGCCAAAAGGAATTCGTGAAACTTTTCACGGCTGCAACAACTGCTAGGGCTTCCTTGTCTATTTGGCTGTAATTTCAAGCTCCGTGGCCGAGAGCGTCCTGGAGAAAAAAAGCGATGGGGGCCTCGGCGCCATTGGCGAGTCGGTGACTAAGGACCGCCCCAATTCCAAAAGGGGATGCGTCTGCTGCCAGTACTAAAGGAAGGTTGAAATTCGAATTGGATGAGCACTGCCTCTGGCGTGTAAGTAGTGATTTGACCGAGCGTTAAGCGCCTGGTCTTCTTTTGTGCCCCCAGTGCCACGGTGACTTTTTGTCTAGTAATCTGTGTAGGGTTCGGCTACTGAGGCTTTATGGGGCAAAAAGGATGCATAAAAGTTTAGGAGTCCCAAGAAAGCTTGTAGCTCCGTTTTGGAGGTCGGTGTGGGAGCTTCGTGGATCGCCCTGACCTTGGACTCCAGGGGGTGAATGCCAGAGGCGTCAATTTTATAACCCAGAAAGTCCACCTGTCTAGTGGCAATGGCGCATTTTCTTTTTTTAACTTGAGGCCATGCTGTCTGAACCTCTCTAACACTGCTCGCACTCTCTGGAAGAGTTGGGGTCTGTCCCTGGCGAGACCAAGATGTCGTCCGAGTAGGGTACTACACCAGGAGGCCCTGTAAAATCCGCTCCATGAGGGATTGAAAAATACCGAGGGAGAACACTTACGCCAAATTGGGACGCAGCATCGGAGGCACCCCTGTGAGTGACGATGGTCTGAAGTTCGCTGTTTGGTTATCAACAGGGAACTGTTGATATGTGAGACATGTCCAATTTAGCAAAAATACTGCCGGTTCGAATGTGTGCAATAAGATTGCTGAATAGCGGGCACGGGGTAGGCGCTAACTTGTAAATATTTATTGATTGTTGTCTTGTAGTCCGAGCAAATTCTCAGGCTACCATCTTTTTGAGGGGAGTGACAATGGGCGTCTCCCACTTGGCGAAATCTGTTGGCTCAATGACCCCTTGTTTTAGTAGTTTATCCAATTCAGCGTCTAGTTTTGGTCGAATAGCAAATGGAACTCTACGTGGTTTTTAATCTGATTGGGACTGCCTGGGGTCAACGGTGAGCAGAGATGGGGTTCCATTATAACACCCCAGCTCCTCGCTGAACACATCTGCGTAGTCAGCGAATAAGGAGTCAGTGTCTGAGGTTGAGACAGCATGGACTCCTGTTAACCCTAGGCCGAGGTGGAAACCAATCGAGCCCCAATAAGGTGGGTAGATTGCCGTTAACTACCACTAGAGGTGGGTGGCCTTTAAAAGCTCTAAAACTGACAAAGAACTTGCCTCTGCCGATCACGGGAATGGCCTTCCCTGGTAGTCCTTCGGACCGAACTGGCATCTCTGAAGCCGGGTAGTAGATAGGCTGGGGTGGAGTCTCTTGAGGGTGTTCCACAAGATTATTGAGAGCGCTGACCCTGTGTCAACCTCCATGTGCACGGTTTACCTTCTAGGGAAACGGAGAGAGAAATTTTACTAACAGAGTGTGCAAATGCGCCTGTGGCAAGGCGGTGCGTGCGACAGTTTAATACTTGCCTCTGAGGTCCCGAGTGCGAGGACGGGGTCTTTGTGCAGTGCTTTGGGGGCTTGGCAGACTCTCGCAATGTGCCCCTCTTATGGCAGTTGTTGCAAGCGGCTCCTTTAAACTTGCAGGTGGCCCTTTGATGTGATCCCCACAGGCTAGGCACAGGGTGATGTGCTTGGGTGGACGGTGTATTCTTGTTTGGCCCCTACCTGCGACCGTCTGTCATTGGTGAGCGATGGACATCGTTCTCATCGTTGTGGCCTTCCTCCGCTTCCACCTCTTCGGAATGGACTGGGAGCACGCTGCTAGCTTGGCGCTTGGGCCCTGAATTTCGGTGGCTGAGTTTGTTGCTAGCTCGGCTGCTAGGGCCTCCTCTACCGCTGCCTTGAGGTTGAGGTCTTTTAGCTAGCTTGTCGCCTCTGTAGGTTGAGATCCTTGACCCCACAAACCAATTGATCGAGGAGCATGTCCTCCAGGTATGTTCCAAACCCGCAGTGCAGGGCTGCTGTTCTGAGGCGGCCATATATTGGTTGATGGTCTCCTTACTTGATTGCTTCCTCATTCGGGAACGTGAACCTCCTGGCGATTTGTGAAGGCCTGGGAGCGTAGTGGTTTGTGAGGATCTCAAGCAACTTCGGACCACGGAAGCGTTTTTAATTCTCTCGGTGCCACGAGTGCTGCAGCGGTATCTGTAAGCGGTGGCTCCGCAGATAGATTAGGAAATAGGATTTTTCCGATGCTCTCCGCATCCGACAGGCCGGCGCATCGATGTAATGATTGAAGCGGTTCTTATACGATTCCCACTTCTCTTCGTCTGGTTTAAACGCCGGGAATACTGGATTGGAACCCATGGTGCTGGAAGCGGCTGGGCTACCTGCGGGAGAAATCTCTCTGGGACTACGAACGCTCGTGAGTTACTAGTGATATCAGCTCTGGAGAGGTTTTTGCTACCCTCTCTTTCTCTCTCTCTGGGTTACCACGTTGGCTGCTAGCCGTTGGAGTGTCTTGATTCGCGCCAAAAAGTGGGCGTTAGGGACTCTCTACAGCGCTGTGCTGTGATTCCTACTGGCTCGAAATTCAAATGACACCCGTTTGAATTTCGCGCCAAATGCAGAGCGGCTGCGGCTGCATGGCGCTTCACTTTCCCGTGGCGAGGCTAACAAGGGGCTACAGGCGCTTCTAACTATTTGACTCAGACCGCTTTCTCTGGCTGCGGATCTGCGTTTGCTCTTTTTGATCGCTCGTTTCATTAGCTGACCGCTCTCTCTGGCTGCGGATCAGCGTTTCACTGTTGCCAGCCGATCGCTCTCTCTGGGCTGTAGATCGGTGGCTGGTGACTCAGCGGTTGCAAGGTGCTTCTGGTAGCCATCCCATCCTCGTCGCCAGTGTTAAGTTTGAGCAATGAGAGGCTGAACCAGAGCATGAGTGCAACAGTACTTTATTTTACAAATAAAGGGCTGACCGTGCTTGCCAAGCCTGGAACTGGCTCGCAGCAATCAGCAGCCAGTTGGACCCGCCAGCCTGCTTTTATAGCTGGCTGCTGGGGAGAACTACGACCAATGGGAATGGGGAATACGCCCACACAAAGTGAGTGGACCTGGTGAGAACTCCTTGAGTCCTCAGGACATAACAGTTTACCTTCTAATAAAATGGAGAGTGTGATTTTACTAATGGAATGACAGGTGTGATTAGCATGGTAGCAAGTGTGACAATTTAGTACTTGCCTTTGGAGTCCAGAATGAGAAAAGGAAGGGACCTTTTGTGCTGAGTTGTGTGTGGCCTGGCAGACTCTGGCGATGTGGCCCTTTTTGTGGCAATTGTTGCAGGTGGCACCTTTGAACTTTCAGGTAGCTCTCGAGTGAGTTCCGCCACAGGATAGGCACAGGATGATGTGTTTCGGTGGACTGTTGCTTTCTTGCCTGGTTCCTACCTGTGGTTGTTTGGCATGAGCGAGGCGGTGGATGTCAGTTTGATCGTTGGGATCTTCTTCGTTGACCACCTCTTCTGAGAGGATGGTGGCATGGCTTTGTTTGGGGACAGGACCTTGAATCTCGGTGGCTGACTGGGTAGCCAGTTCCGCAGCCAAGGCTTCCTCGACGGCCTGGGAGAGGTTGAGATCCTTCCTGGCAAGCAGCTGCCTTTGGAGGTGAAGGTCCTTGACCCCGCAGATGAGCTGGTCGAGGAGCATGTCATCCAAGTAGTTCCCGAACCCACAGTGGAGAGCTGCAGTCCTCAAAGCGGCCATGTACTGGTTGACGGTTTCTTTTTCAGCTTGCTTCCTCATCCGGAAGGTGAAATGCCTCGCGATCTGTGAGGGCCTAGGGGAATAATGATTGGTGAGGATTTCCAGCAATTCTGCCCAGGGAACATTCTTTAACTCACGTGGAGCGACGAGCGCTGTGGCGGTATCAAAAGCGATGGCCCCACAATAACTGAGGAAAAATAACTTCTTTCTGTGCTCCCTGCATCAGCCAGACCTATAAGCGTCGATATAGTGATTAAGCGATTTTTGTATGACTCCCACTTCTCTTCATCAGGCTTGAGCGGTGGGAAGGCTGGGTTGGAGTTCATGATGAGAACTTCTGCAGGTTATGCTGTTGAAAAATCTCTCTGGGACAACAAATGGCCCTTGTGCTCTTGTCAGGCTAGTGACTTCAGCTCTGGAGAGGCTCCACAGAACCTCTCTGCTCTCTCTGGGTTAACGATTGTGGCTTGGCTGCAACGGCTGTTGGCAGCGTTTGAATTCCGCGCTCCTGGGAAGCGCGGCGGTAATATTCTGGCCGCCTCTGATAGTGCTTCAAATTACGCGCCTGCATAGGCATCAGTGACTCGGAATAACAGCACGCGCTGTAATCCGGCAAGAAATTCAGCGACAGCCGTTTGAATTCGCGCTCTTTGTGTTGGCGGCTGCGGCTCTCAGCGCTTCACTTTCCTCTGTAGCTTGCTAACCAGCGGCTACAGCGCTCTTACTTTCGTTTTCCTTGCTGACCGAGCTCTCCGGCGGCGCAGCTGCAACTCAGCAATTGAGTGACTTCAGCTGTTGCGGAGTGCCTCTGGTAGCCATCCCACCTTCGTCGCTAGTGTTGTAGTTGAGCAATGAGAGGCTAGACCAGGGCATGGATGCAACAAGACTTTATTGAAACAATAAAGGACTGAACGTGTTAGCCCTGCCTGGAGCAGGCTCACAGCGATCAGTGGCTGACCGAACCCTGCAGCCGGCTTTTATAGCCGGCTGCCGAGGGCAGCCAGCCAATGAGGGGCAGCAAACGCCCCGCAGCATGAACGGACCTGGGTGGGGACTTTGGCAAGTTCCAGGGACATAACACCTTGTTTAATGACGGTTCCAAATTACAATGGCGTTGAAAAAAGTGACTTATGACCGGGGTGGGATTCTACCTAGTCGGTCCTGTTCTATAGAACTGGTTGTTATGATTCTGCCCAGTTCGGAGAACTGGCAAATCGTGCCACTGGCTGGCCTGCCCCTCCCTGCCCACTCACTTCTATCTGGCATGCACACCATCAAACTTGCCTGGGTTTGGTAAGTTGCTATTACTCCTCCCCCCCGCCCAACTATCAGCTGTTCTGCTGTGCAGCAGCAAAATCATTGGATTTCTTGCTTTCTAGCTAATCTAAACGCAGAGCTGAACCTTCCTTAGGACTGAAGCTTCTATTTTTCAGTGCAGACTCAGACAGCAGATTGCAGAATCACAGATCTCTAAGTGAATATGTGATTCTGTGAGCAACTCAATCTGTCTGCCTGCTTTGCCTGATTTTGGATAAAAGTTGCTGTTTTTTTAAATAAAAAAATCAATATTTATATAAATATTTATAATATTTACATGCAAGCCACGCCCAGCCAGTCACATGACCATCAAGCCACACCCACAAATTAGATCACACCCACAGAACCGGTTGTTAAGTTTGAATCCCACCCCTGCTTATGACCATTTTTCACACTTACAACCTTTGCAGCATCCCCATGGTCACGTGATCAAAGTCCAGCTGCTTGACAACAACAGTGGCAAGGAAGGTTGCAAAATGGGGTAAAATTCACTTAGCCAATGTTTCACTTAGCACAGAAATTTGGGGTTTAGTTGTGGATGTAAATACTGTAACAACCTTGTTACTACCTTAATAACTGCAGGGATTCTCCTAACAACAATGACATGAAAGGTCATAAAATGAGCCAAAATTCACTTAACTGATATCTTGTTTAGCATCAGAAATGTTAGGCTCAATTGTCATAAGTTGAGGACTACCTTTATCCTAAAATACAATGTGATTTTTGTGCACATCTCTAGAGATATACCCCCCTTTTTTTGCAAGCCTACCTAAAGTGTGCATTTTTGCAAAGTGTTTTGCTAAATGCATATTTCTACATTCCTATACGAACATAAGCATTTTTGTAGTTGTTTTCCCCTTAAATAAATGAGATAATTATTTTCATAGTGATTGAAGGATTATAGTATTTGAATGATCTCTACATGTGGATAAAGACATGGTAATCACATGGTTAAAGCATCAATAAAACAGCAGGGAAAACTAGTTATTAAATACTACTGGGAAATTGAATAAGTAACTATATCCCTATTCAAGAATTCTCTTCTTATGTAAACTCTACTCTCTGTCTTTTTAGTAGACAAATGCAAGAATTCTCTCTATATAGATATGTGCTTTACCCCGAGCTATGGATTTAATTTGTGCAAACATGGATTCAATTAATGAAACTGCATGCATGAAATGCGGACAGTTACTGCGGAGGACCTCACTTTGCCACATGCACTGATGCCCTTCTAAAAAATGTAATTTGAAATCAAAGGTATTGATGAATATTAGCATGTCTCTCTAGAAGTCAGTATTGTTGGGAGCCTTTAGTTTGGTTACAAAATATTAAATCTTTGAATGTGCAACATTGCTGCATTTCTGAAAATGGTCAACTCAGATGGAAAACCTAAATGTTAAACACATTTGTCTTTTTGCACAATACACTTCTCTCTTAGTTGATACGAATTACTATTTAAAGTAATAATTACTATTTAAACCCTTCATCTCTGTCCTGTTTGTGGAGTTTTGGCATTTAGCTTTTTGCTTATCTGTAATTTTGTTGGCCTGAAAGATAGGAATTGTGGGAGAAATTTCTGGGGCTCACATTTGAATACAAAAACAACCTAATTTTGAATTTCTGAGCTAATATGCAAATTGGAATGCAATTACTTTCTTTTTTTTTCTAGTTTCATTAATTTTGTGATTAAAAATTGCAAACCAACAGGCATATACTAGTTGAAAGTATTAGGAAAAAATGTATTATGGAGAAATGAATTCAAAGATGTGTTCTAAATTTTCATGCATATAAGAATGTATACTCATTTTTGTGCATATTTTAAATATAATTGCAAAGTGAAATAGAAACGAACTTCTGCTTAAAGAAGCACAAATATTATATAGATTTCCCCCAGGAGAAATAGTCAAATAATTGTTTTAACAACAGTCAGCTTGATTATCTTCCTAGCTTTTCCAAATACTTGGCCTCTAATGTACTGCATTGTACTTTTTAAAAAAATATGTGGCCTCTTTGGTCACAAAATATCAAGTACATGTTTAATGTTACAATAGGAAAAAGAAAACAACAACAACAAAAGACAACAAACAAAAAACCAGTGTTATTAGCCACCTTCTCAGCTGACTTCTGACAAACGAAGTCAATGGGGAAAGCTGGATTCGCTTAACAGTTGCATGATTCATTTAAGAACTGCAGTGATTTGCTTAACAACGTTGTCAAAAAAGGTTATAAAATCGGGTGTGCTTCACTTAACAGCTACCTTGTTTAGTGAGTGAAATTCTGGATCCAGCTGTGGTCATAAGTTGAAGACTAGCTGTAATCAAGTTGAGATCAAAGTGAGGTTAACTGGGGATAAAGTCAGAAGTGCAGAAGAAATTCATACCCTTTTCCTCTTTTGGTTCTGTTAAGATAGCAACAGAACTTAAGACTTATATGCCGCTCACATTGTTTTCCAGCCCTCTCTAAGCAGTTTTCAGAGTCATCATACAATCTGGGTCCTCATTTTACCAACCTCAGAAGGATGGAAGGCTGAGTCAACCTGGAGCCGGTGAGACTCAAACTGCTGTGAATTGCTGGCAGTCGGCAGTTGGCAGAATTAGCCTGCAGTACTGCATTCTAACCACTGCACCACCACGGCTAAGATGATAGCCAAATTGTTTGTTACATGAGCTCTGAGCCATACAATTAGATCAAGGGTGTCAAACTCAAGGCTCATAGGCTGGATCCGGCCTGTGTGGTGCTTAGATTTAGCCCAAGGTGTCATGCCCCTGTTGGAATCTGGTTACGAGGGGGAGGTTGAGCAGCTGACAGGGAGTGGGAGTGTGGCTCCGGTGGCTGTGGAAGAAACTGGGGAAGGGCACAGTTTGGCTGGGCACTCAGAGGAAGACCCAGGCCCACCGCCTCTTCATCCTAGGGCACACAGGGAGGAACAGAGAAGGGAGCAACATGAGTTATGTGGGTTACAGGGGAGAAAAAGGCCCTGATTCCCTTCATTAGATGCAGCTGGGAGAACAGGATTTAAAAAGGACATTTGCACACAGCACCTTGCTGGAAGGAAAGTGTGCATTATCTTTGTTTGTCAAGTCTTATCTGGGTTCTGGCATCCTCCCAACTGTGTGTGTTTCATTATCTTTTGAAGTCTTAATCTTGCCGTCTTGTTAATTGCTGCAGCGTGGTTTGTGTTGGCTTTTATTTATAATTTATATGTACTTTGGGTTTGGATGGAATTTCTTCCCTTTAAAAACTGTTCTTGGAAGAGTTTTTTCTCCAGTCGAGGATAACTGGACGTTGGGGGCCAAGTTGGAGGTATTAAACCAGTCCGCAATGCCCTGGAAACTGCGAAAATGGAGCGCATGGCCCTCCTGAGCTTGGTTTTTGCTGGCAGAATGCTTGAGCCACCACAGGTGCCCCCAACACGAGTGATGTCAAGCTGACCATGGCCCCTGGCCACCCCCCCACCCCCATGAGGTCAAACACAACCCTGATGCAGCCCTCAATGAAATCGAGTTTGACACCCCTGAATTAGATCGATTTCAGTTCATTAAGGCAGGAGTCCCTAACCCCCGGCTCCATGGACCAGCACTGGGCCGCGGCATGCCAGAAATCAGGCTGCCCAAACAAGCAAGACCCCATCCATGGGATGCAGACAGCACATGTAACCACACCTCTGATCCGTGGAAAAACCTCTCTCCAAAGACCCGGGTGCCCAAAAGCTTGGGGGAGGTATTGTATTAAGGAACAGAAGTCATTCCAGCACCGGTTCATTGTTTTTCCTCAATTGTATTCTGAAAGGACCCAAAGACTGGGAAACCCCAGCCCCATCCAATCCAAAGAAATCAAATTTAATTGATGAACCATATAATTCAGAGGTCTCCAAACTTGGCAACATTAAGACTTGTGAACTTCATAGCTGGCATAGCTGGCAGAGGAATTCTGGGTGTTGAAGTCCATAACTCTTAAAGTTGCATATATACATATACATATATATACTAGATGGATAATACGAGAATTTATACAAACTATAAGTGAGGACTATGGAGATGAAGCACAAAAGGCTTGTAACCAACCAACACTCTATATGTAACTGGAAGGTGGTTTTATGTTTTGTTTGTCTATGTTTGTTTAAAATAAAAATTCTCTTTAAAAAAAAAAAGTCTTAAAGTTGCCAAGTTTGGGGACCTCTGATATAATTCAATCATGTCCACTTGCTGGGCTACCCCTGATAGGAACCATTCAAAGAAAAACACAACTTCTCCGTTGCTTTTGCAATAAATGGGCTTATATAATGATGTGACTATTTAACAATATATAATCCGAGGACATGGACAATAGTTGCCTAATGCCAAAAGGGCCCGATATTTGTCTGCTCATTAGCCACACGGGGCTTTTGAGCAGCAAGTTAGAGAAGTCTCCTCGAAGCCCACCCGGAGAACAAAATGCTGTCCAGGGCATTGGGATCCACAGTGAGGCAATCAAGTAATTCAGGACGTTGTTCCTCTCCCATTTTTCTTCTACATCGTTAATGGAATGCAATGCATCCTGTCCAAAATAAATAGGACTAGTTTCAATGCATTTCAATACATTTCAAGGTAATTCAATATCCCTCACTGGATTATTTCATGGATATCCAATAATTTCCCATATATGATACTTAACAATTACTGTTTGGGGCCACATTTGCAATGAGTTTTGGGTCAGTGTGTTCCCCCGTCATGTTGCGTCTGGATAAATTGTGATCAATGGGGCTGCACAAGCGGATTTGTGAGTAAAAAACAGGCAGATGGACTAATGTAGTCACACGTGTGTATGTACATATGTACAAGTAGTCCTTGACTTATGACCACAATTGAGCCCCAAATTCATGCTGCTAAAGTGAGAAATTTGTTAAGTGAGTTTTGCCCCATGGTATGACTTTTCTTTGTGAAGTGAATCAATGCAGTGGTTAAGTTATTAACCCGGTTGTTAAGTGAATCTGTCTGCCCTATTGACTTGTCAAAAGGTCACTAAAGGGGATCTTGTGACCACTGGACATTGCAACCATCATAAATAGGAGCCAATTGCCAAGTGGCTGAATTTTGATCACATGACCAGGGGGAATGCTGCAATGGTCATAAGTGTAGAAAATGGTCATAACTACTGTCCAACTATTTACTAAGTCTGTACTACTATTGCTATTAACCTTCTCATCACTCCTTATCACCCCTCCCCTCCCACTTATGACTGACTGTAACCTTGTTGCTTGCATTCTTATGATTTATATTGACTGTTTCCTAGGATGATTTGATTGCTTATTGTACCTTATTACTATCATTAAGTGTCGTACCTGATGATTCTTAACTCTTGATGAATGTATCTTCTCTTTTATGTACACTGAGAGTATTTGCACCAAGACAAATTCCTTGTGTGTCCAATCACACTTGGCCAATAAAGAATTCTCTTCTCTTCTCTTCTCTTCTCTTCTCTTCTCTTCTCTTCTCTTCTCTTCTCTTCTATTCGTCACATTTTTCAGTACTGTTGTAACTTCACTTGTAATGGTCACTAAATGAACGTGGAAGTCAAAGACTACCTGTATATGTATTTTATTCTTGCACTCTGCAACAGGAAGATCTGCATGTGTGTATATGAATTGTTTCTTGTCTGCCATAAAGAAAATTGAGTCAAGTCAATGAAGCTTCTGCTATTAGTTAGTTGCTGAATGTAGAGTTGAGTTCCTGGAAATTGTGAAGTCTGGTAATCTCCCATCTTAATATTCCTTCTAGCTACCCAATCAATCAACTTTTCTGAGTGATTAAATCAATCATCATTACAGCAAAGGACTGGAACAGGCAGGAGCAAAAACAGTGGGCATATTATTAGTTTCCCAGTGTACCCGCCATGCATTGAATTATCTTCCACTTGAAGATATTTCTTCCTTTGGGGCAGGCTGTTTCTGTATTACAATGAGAGCATCCTAAAAGCACAATCTGACCTCACTGGGGCGACAGGTGGCTTGGGATTTCCTCTCCAGGCATATAATCCACCTGCAAGACTCTTGGTTGTGCTGTCATTTAAAAGATACCCTTAGAGAGTCCAGATTACTTTCAGTAGATTTCCTGCAGGAACCAGAAGTTAGATTCCTTAATCATGTCAGGTATGTGAAATCTCTAATTTGGAGGATTTTGTTTGACTGCTGTGGCAATGTATTACATGGATTTCCAACCCAATAACTCCCAATCTCCCATTTTCTAGTTCAGCGCCTAACTACGACACTAACCTGGCTCTCTAAAAACTTCTTGTTTGGGTATAAGTGGAACTTAGGCAAATCCATCCTGGTTGTTAGCTAAAATAGTCAGAGATAATAAACCATCAAATTCCAATTTCTCATGGTAAAAAGGTGTGGTAGTTAGAATGGCAGGTTTTGACTGGGTAGAGGCCAATTTAAAATCTTTGCTTAGCCATGGCATCTTATTGGGCAGCTTTAAGCAAATCATGATTGCTCAGCCTAACCTACTTTGCAGAGTTGTTGGGGAGAGAGAGAAAGGAAGATTTTTGCTCAAAAGGCAAAGCTGTTAGTACACCAGGAGGGAGGATAGGACAACGCCTGCATTCTCAAAGAACCTAGAAGGCTTTGCAGGAATAAAGTTGCAAAAAGTGTTTGGAATTCTTAACTACATGCTTAAAGCTTTTGCCATCTGTCCTTGGGCAATCTCAGAACTGGGAAAAATGCAATCTTAATGGCACTATGCATTTATTCACTCGTCTCAGGCAAACAGTATTGAATGTAATGGAGAAGATATCCATCTGTTACTAAATTAAAAAGATGCTCTTAGCTTGATAGTGCAGTTGGACCTCATTATCATATTTTAAAATATTACCTTCAGCTATGGCTGTGTCAGCTCCACCTGTATAAGCAAGGATGGCGCACTTGTTCTTAAAAACAGCTGCATTCTGTCTTTTCGCCAAAGGGCTCAGAGGTAGCTAGCAGAAGCAATGAGCACAGAGGAACAATGTAAACCATTACTAGTCAACACAAAGTGTTTCCTCCTTCATTATACTACAACCTGGGTTGATGGGTGTGGGTTGGTGGGCATGGGAGAGGAAGGATACTGCAAAATCCCCATTCCCTCCCCACCCCACTAACCTGCTTTCCAGCTCCGTTCTCCTGTGCAGGGCAACCAAAGAAGACCCAGCCAATCAGCTGGGACTCGGGAGGCGGAGAATAGAGGGGGCGGGGCCAGTCAAGAGGCGGTATTTTCTGGTTCTCTGAACTACTCAAAATTTCCACTACCGGTTCTCCAGAACTGGTCAGAACCTGCTGAAGACCACCTCTGAACCTGGAGTTGTGTAACGAAGTTGACATTTTGGCACAGACTCAGCACAGAAAAGCAATTTCTTCATAGAGTACAGGTAGTCCTTGACTTATGACCACAATTGAGCCCAAAATGTCAGTTGCTAAGCAAGACAGTTGTTAAATGAATTTCAGCTCATTGTACGACCTTTGTGGCCACTGTTGTTAAAGTGAATCACTGCAGTTGTTAAGTTTGTAACAGAATTGTGAACTGAATCTGGCTTCCCCATTGACGTTGCTTATCAGGAGGTTGCAAAATGAGGTCATGTGACCCCAGGAAACTGCAACCGCCACAAATATGAGTCAGTTGTCAAGGATCTGAATTTTGACTGTGTGACCTCAGGGGCGCTTCAGTAGCACTTAGCAATAGCACTTAGACTTATACACCGCTTCTCAGTGCTTTACAGCCCTCTCTAAGTGGTTTACAGAGTCAGCAATATTGCCCCCAGCACTCTGGGTTCTCATTTTGCCCACGTTGGAAGGATGGAAGGTTGAGTCAACCATAGTTTAGTTTAGTTTAGTTTATTGTCATTGAACCACGTACAATGAAATCAAACACCATCTTCAGTGCACATCATGACCGTAAAAATAAACACAAACACACATCCTTCACATTCCACACATTGAACCAAAAACCCCCAACACCGCACCAACACTGCACTATATAGCAGAATTCCAAAGAGCTACTGCCCTGGGATAGAAGCTGTTTTTCAGCCTATTTGTCCTTGTTTTTATTATTCTGTACCGTCTGCCAGATGGTAATAGTTCAAAAAAAGGGTTCCCAGGATGAGATGGTTCTTTGAGAATGTTTTGAGCTTTCTTAAGGCAGCGGGAGCTCTAAAGCTCTTCCAGAGATGGGAGAGGGCAACCAATGATCTTTGGGGCAATGACATTAACCCTCTGGAGTGCTGTCCTATCTCTTTTTCTTGCAGATGTCTCATTATCCAATTAAGTAACATCATCTACACTGATACACTTAGTTGGTGTAATGAAACCTCTGCAAGAAAAACAACCAAGCTCCAAAAGCACCAAAACAGGCACTTACTTCCAGTTTTTGGCAAAACCATGCCTGGAGTGAACCATTGGTTTGTTTTACAACTGCTTAATGACTGCCACAAAAAAGGATTGTAAAATTGGGTCGGCCATAGGACAGACCTATTTTACAACCATCATGAGTTACGACTGCGATGGGCAGGCTCCGTTATGGTTGTCAGATGAGGACTAGCTGTAAATGGGGTAATAACCAATTCAGAGAGAGAGAAAAGTTATTGGAAATGATTAATTATGTTGATGACCCATTGCTTCTGGTGTTCTACTAAAGTTCATTTGTGGATGTCACTTTAACATACTTCTGGTGGCATTGACTGAAGTGTCCAATTTCTGCAAAATTCCAATATTGTAGTAACTGCTCAGTGGTGGGATTCATTTTTTTTTACTACCAGTTCTGTGGGCGTGGCTAGGTGGGTGTGGCTAGGTGGGTGTGGCTATGTGACTGGGTGGGTGTGGCTTTTTTGCAGTACCACCACCCCAGTTTTGGGGGCTTCTGGGCCTCAGGGAAGCCTCCTGGGGGGACCTTTTTGCTCCCAGAAGGCTTCCCTGGGACCCAGAAAGTAGAAAAATGGAGCATGGAAGGGGTGCACAGAACCCCCACATGCTCCATTTTGGGGCCTTCTGAGCCTCAGCGAAGCCTCCTGGGAAGTGTTTTTGCTCCCAGGAAGCCAAAAAATGGAATGTGGGGGGCTGCACCTCCCTCCCTCCATTTTTTGCCTTCGTGGGCCTCAAAAGGCTCCTGGTTGAAGCAATAAGACAGCGAGGGGAATCCCGGCACAGCTGATCATTGGAACAGCTGATTGTTGGGAAGGGGGAAAAAAAGAAATACCTTAAGGAGTGACTGGACAGGGAAGAATACAGTCAGAGATGTCAGGCATGTGTGCCATGTTGCACGTGCGCGATAAGGACTGACTGGACGGGGAGGGGAGGGGCGACCAGGTCGGGGGCGTGGCCAGCCGGAAGTTACTATCGGTTCGGCAATCCATGCCAAATCCTTGCTACTGGTTCGCTTGAACTGGTGCGAACCAGCTGAATACCACCACTGTATCTGTCGCTACAAAGCATTCTTAAACCAATGTGTTTTCCCCGCTTGGACAACTTTAAGATGCATAGACTTCAATTTCTAGGATTCCTGCTCTTGTCACTATTTTCCTTCAAAATTCATTTGTTTAAAGCAGTGTTTTTCAAACTTGATAACTTTAGCCAACCTGCTTAAAGTTATCAAGTTTGAAAAACACGTCTTTAAACAAATGAATTTTGAAGGAAAATAGTGACAGGAGCAGCAGGTAGATAACAGTGGCGTATACCGTGAGTTCCAAAGCGAAGCAGTTCAGACACTAATAAGATTAATAAGATTTGAGGGGCTCCTACAAAGATGAGGGGGGTCAAGCAATTTTCCAAAGCACCAGAAGGCAAGGTGAGAAACAATGGATGGAAACTAACCAAGGAGAGAAGCAATCTAGAATTAAGGAGGAATTTCCTAATGGTGAGAGCAATCAACCAACGGAACAGCTTGCCTTCAGAAGTTGTGGGTTCTCCATCACTGGAGGCTTTCCAAAAGAGACTGGACAGTCATTTACCTGAAATGAGATAGGGTCACCTGCCTGAGCAGGGGGTTGGATTAGAAGACCTCCAAAGCCCCTTCCAACATTATTCATTATTCTATGTTTATGCAACAACTGCATAAACAACTGGCCTTGGCACTGATTAAGAATGCATTTCCCAATTGGCTGGAGAAGCAAGAAAACCAGGATGTCAGCAATCAACCCAGAAATGAAAGTTTGCCCCTTGCAGAAACCTTTGAAACCTGGCTTGTCTTACAACTGTGCTACAATCTTTATAAACTTCACTTGGAGAAGATTCCAGATGGACTGCATAGCACAGAGGCAAAAATAATTTCAAATTACGTTTTGGGTAGCTCAGTGAGCAAGCCACCACTGAAATTGGCAGGGGTGACAGTTTAGGGATTAATGTCCAATTGTCCTGATCAGTGATGGGATTCAAAATTTTTTGCTACTGGTTCTGTGGGCATGGCTTGGTGGGCATGGCAGGGGAAGGATACTGCAAAATCTCTGTTCCCTCCCCACCCCACTAACCTGCTTGCCAGCTCCGTTCTCCTGTGCAGGGTAACAAAAGAAGACCCAGCCAATCAGCTGCGACTTGGGAGGCAGAGAATACATGGGGGCGGGGCCAGTCAGAGGTGGGATTTGCCAGTTCTCCGAACTATTCAAAGTTTCTGCTACCGGTTCTCCAGAACTGGTCAGAACTTGCTGAATATACCACTTCTGGTCCTGATATTTTACAGATTGAAAAAAAACAACAACCCAGGCTTTTGATGTGGTTTTGCAGGTCACATGTGCCTCACAAGCTACATATTGCTCATTCCTGATATAACATGAGAAGCTTCTAAAATAACCCAAAGATACTATTGATTTCCCTGCTAGTTCATTTGTCTGAAATTTGCCCTGGTTTCCTGTCTGCGGGTCATTGAAACTCTGCACCCAGCATGACTATTTTTCTGCAATAGCAATAGCAGAACTCTCTACTTCATTTCATTCCCGAACATTTGACTTGCTTCTCCGGAATGTCAGGATTCTCCTCATTCCCTCCGGAAAGGGTTTCATTGGCTGTGTTCTCCTTTGCCCATTTGTTATTATCCTGCAAGGTTAAACGCTGTTCTGATTTGGCTCACAGCTCTTGCTGAATACCAAACTGCTGTTATTTGAACAACTGCATATTTATTATCCTGCCAAGGCAGCAGACGCAGTGAGGAAGGGAGTCTATGGCAGGGTTTCCTGGAGAGAGGAGAGAAGATCGCGGGGAAGGACCAGGATCCTGGACATCAAACTGAGCCATCTGCAGGGCATGAGATGTGGGGGGAACTTGGGGGTACCAACCTCGAGATATGGGGTGACAGCGTCCTTTTCATTTGGAGAGCAAGAGGGATTAATTGTAGTTAGGGAGCAATATTATATCTTCCCATCTCACAAAAACCTTGGCTTGCCTTGCATTCCACTGAGCTACTGGCCATCTTCCTCCGCATGCAGAAAGTGTCATCCGTACACCCTACATTTCCAATGCATATGATAAGAGATTAACTCAGCATGTAGCTCAATTATGTGAGCAGAGAGACAGCTTGGGTCACTTTCCATTTGATAAGCACAATTTGCCCCCAAATGATAGTGCCACATTGGTATAGCGTAGATTTTTGGAGAGGGAAAAAACCCCCTGTGTTTCCTCTTCTAATGAGGTTGGTGCAGAGCGAGTTTGTCCAGAACTCTAAGGAGATTGTGTGTGTATATATGTGTGTGTGCGTGCGTGTGTTTTATTTTGTCAGCAAACATCCCTATAAATAAAAAGCATACCTTGAGGCTTTATTATTCCACATATAAAAAGCCTAAAAGGGAAAAGAAATTGACATAAAGCAATTATCTTCACTATTAAAGGGATTTATTTCAATGTGTAAATATTTTCTACCAGTGTTAACAACTCTTCTGGGAAGGGTTTGTGGTGAGGTTAGAATCACTGCCAAGTTCTTGCTTACTGATAATAATTCAGATATTTATCTCAAGGCTAGATCATGAATCCTGGATGAGGCTATCAAAATCTCATTTCTTATGTGCCCATAACCCCTTGCTTTCCATTCACTTTGTGGGGTACTCATGCTGATTCATCCACAAAAGTAATTTGCATCATTTCACAGAGATACTGGTTGCCTGCAGGCATCTGGCTTAGAAACCCAAGGATTAAAATGTGTGGGGTGAGCACTCGCATGCAAAACTCAGTCCCCCAAATCTTTGCAGCTGGTGCCTCTTTAGGCCTATGCCAAAGAATATTAATGTCTGCAGAGAGGTTGCATGAATGCAGATGATACTTTGAACGCCTTTACTTCAGGTTCTGCTTCTAAGGCATAATGCCCATTGATCAATTAGCCCCCAATTTCCATGAATGAAGGAGAAACTTAACTCCCCAGTTTCGGACCATGGAACTGGGGTCAATAACTAGGGAAAAATATAATTAATAATCTCCAGCTCACTTGGATGTACAAATCCTGTCATTATTCTGAGACACTCAAAGTTGTTTCGTTTCTTCTGTATATGTACGTTCCTTCTTTCTTCTGTTTCTCACATAGTTGTTGCTGGCATACAGATTTACCATTAAACAAATTAAACCATTAAACCTTGCCATACCTTTTCTCCAGGAAGCCTGGGAGATTCAGACTTGGTATAACAGACTTGGTAAATAACAGCAGATTTTTTTCTACAGGTTCAGAAAATGCACAAAAACCTCTAGAAATCAGTTAAAAAATGACCATAATTTAAATGCATTTAATTTTTTCTTTGCATTTTTTTTAAAAAAACTAAATGTTTAATGCAGAAATTCAGCACAATGGAATAAGGTGGATATATGTAAATGTGAGCAAGGATTGAAAATAGATGGATTTTGCTCTCTATTGTTGTTTTACTAGGAGTCACAGAAGGCCGAGTAGCAGCAGCTGCTTTTGTCAAATTATCTTCAACTCTGGAAAAAAATTCCTCCATGAGCTTCAATTGTCTGGGCTGTGTACTTAATACAAGTCTCTCTTCTACCTGGTGCCTTTAGGAATATTGGATGGCATCAGGTGGAAAGAACTGGTCTACATATTCTCTCCGCAACTCCTCCTATCCTCCCTGGAGCTTATCTCATAATAAGAAGCCATTTCACTTATGGAATAGCTTGGAGGCATCCAAATGAATGAAATATATATTCCTTTCTGAAGTGGCAAGCTGAGAATGTTTTATCTCCACAGTCCAGGAAACATGGCTGTGGATGTACTAAATTAAGGGATAGTGTTTGCAGGAAGCATTGGCCAGAACTAAATCAAATGCCCTACTGGGAACAGCGCAAAAACTGGCAGGATTTGGCAAAACCTGACAAAATACCAATAGCAAAGAGCTTTGATAGATGAGGGTATGATGCCAACTGTACTTAGTAAGTCCTTCTTGAGATTAGATGCTGGGCAAATGAAGTGAGGGGTACCCTGTGCTTGATTTATTTTCATCGAAGGGTCCACATTTTCTTCTCGTTAGGCATCTCTGTAGGCCGAACTGGTTATCAATAATCATTAACAGTGGCTTAAGCTGGGTTATCTGTTTGGGTTTGTGTGAAAGCTGTGTTGACCTCCAGTTTGTGCAGATCAAATGATAGGAGGTCTTTAGAAGATGATTGCTGGGAGAAAAATCGATTAGGTTTTGTAAATTCTGTTTGGTGGCTTTTGGCAGAGCCCTTTAGAAAAAACAAACACACATTAAGGCTACCTTTGAGAGGTATCCATTGTATTGCCTCTCTAGGAAGTCTTATCTGTGTACTTTTTGGTTCAGCCCCTCTGCATATATATATATTTTTTGCTTTTCCCTTTCATACTCAGACTCCATTAATCTTCACCCAATTATCACAGAAGCTTTGCTCTATTGTCAACAGCTGATATTACATTTTACTTCCAAGGCTAAAATCCTTTTGTTTAACCCTACATTATAGAAGAATGAAATTAAAGTCAACACACACACACATACACAGACATTAGCTCCCTCTTTTATGAAAGATGGACCCTGATCCTCCTCCTCCTCACTGTGTTCAGAAGTTGAAGTGTTAGCAATGTCACTTGTTTCATTATTTATTCGCAGAGTTACCGAATTGTTCAGGAGCAAAGCTAAGTGGGTTGCTTGAAGATTGCATACAAGAAACCAAATCACAGATCATCCATAAGTTGGTCTGTTAGATAATAGGATGGGGTAGCCATTAGGCAGAAACATAGGACTGGATTCCTAAATATCTCTTCTTCTCTCCTTGTGTCTTTGCCTGCAGCCCCAGAACTGAGAATCAATAATCCCATTCATTTTGTTTGACCTGGAAGTTGTCAGCATTTCTATTCCCCAATTATTAAAGAATCCTGATTTCCATTTCAGGCACACTGGGATGGATTTGTTTTCCTACTCCCTCTCTTTCTCTTTCCCTCCCAAAACCATTTAAAGAAAATAATTTTGAAACTGGTCTGAGACCATTAACAACTGAAATAATTGGACTGATTTATCTCGTGGCTGCTAAAAACTGAACTAGCTTTCTTGGTGGTGCGATAATTGAATTTGGTTTGGGGCTATGCAGTTCACTTGTTGATATGGTACCATAGACCCTGGGTGTTTTGCAAGATTGTTCTCTATTCCCTGTTAAGAGCTAAAACCCGCTGACTGAGCAAAGGAGAGAAAGTTGCTCTTTCCAGAAGGATTCAGAAAGAAATTCTTGTACTTCAATTCTTTGAAAAGAAAAACAGCATTTCTGACATAAAAGACCTTATAGCCTAAGGGAAAAAAAGCTTTCAGATTTCTGAAATTGATCCTTCTATGTTATCTTTCTTGGAGCATGCATTCTTTATAATTAATTGGAGCCACGATTGCCCTCTTAATGATTTTACCTACAACATACTTGGAGGGATTCGATCTGTATCCATCTACCATCCTGGGATCAGAAAACGGTCAGGAGAGACAACCAGACACCAACAATGCTTTACCTGCACAACCTGGGAGGCAGAACTGTCCTTCCTGGGTCCTCCAAAGAAGCAGGGGGCAGAAAGATAGTGCTGCTTTTTTGTCTTCTATGGGGGTCATCCTGAAAAAATAGAGTGGAGAAAACTCGAAAGTTCCTTTCAGAGGAGAAGAAAAAAGTGACTTATGACCATTTTTCACACTTACGACTGATGCAGCATCTCCACAGTCATGAGAGGCCAGGTGAGGAGATGCGTGCCTCGATGTGAGTGATATTGAGTTGGCCACACCCAGCCAATAACATGACCACCAAGCCACACCTACCCACCTAAGCCATGCCCACAGAACCAGTTGTTAAAAATTTTGAATCCCACCCTGCTTACAAGGTCATCTAATTTCTTCCAGTTTCACAGTGAGCTGGCCATGGTTTTGAATTCTTGACAGTCAGAAAATCAGAGTTGGAAGGGACATTGGGAGTTTCCTAGTCCAATGCCCTGCTCAAGCAGGAGACCCTATAGCTGTGATGGCGAACCTATAGCACGCATGCCGCAGGTGACACACAGAGCCCCCTCTCTGTGAGCATGTGCACTGCCGCCCCAGCTTGGCTCCACTGCACATGTCCAGCAGGTCTTCAGGTCTCTGCCACACATGCTCAGGGGGCAGGGGGCGCAGGCATGGCGTGTGTGCATGCACGGGGCGTGCACATATGAATGTGGTCTGTGCATGCATGGGCAGGGGGAGCACACTGCATTTTGGGTATGCGTGCACACATGCTTTGGGCATTCGGTGCTGAAAATGTTCGCCATCACTGTGACTGCCCTATAACATTGCAGACAAATGGCTGTCCAATGGCTATTTTCTTTACAGCCTCCAGTGATGGAGTACTCACAACTATTTTGCGTGTCCTGTACAAATGCTGTACAAATACTGTACAAAGGCAGATAGATAACTCCACAAAGCATCCATACAAAGTCTCTTTTTTATTGGTTCATCAGGCATCTCCATCAACTCACAGATATGCCAAGGTTCTTCTTAATGTCCAATCCTTTGCATATCTGTCTTTATGGGTAAAAAGATGGTTATCTCTTTCATCCCATATCGTAGAGGCAGGGTGTAGCTGCTACCACGAGGCTGTGTGTTCAGGCAAGAGTGAAGAAACCAGTGACCAATCAGGGTTACAGATGCGGCCACATGACATGTGCTACATTTCCCAGGATACCTTAACTACATTTACCATGATGCATTCCCTTTAGGAAACAGCTCACAATTCCTAACTAACTATCCCAAATCCCATTAACTCTAAACTGTCTGGACAGCACAACAGTGGTGGGATTCAAATTTTTTTACTGTCGGTTCTGTGGATGAGGCTTGGTGGGCGTGGCAGGGGAAGGATACCATAAAGTCTCCAGTCAGAGGTGGTATTTGCTGGTTCTCCGAACTTCTCAAAATTTCTGCTACCGGTTCTCCAGAATTGGTCAGAACCTGCTGAATACCCATCAATGACCCACAACTTTTGAAGGCAAGTTGTTCCACTGAATCTCACAGCTAGGACATTTCTCCATAGTCAAACTAGGAATGGTTACGTTGGACTAGTCCAACGTAATCACCCAAAGTGCCTGATTCTCAGCTTGAAACTAGTGATATCTTTGGACTTCAGGACTCAAATCCTGCATTGCCTATCCAGACGTTTTTTTTTTCTCCAGTTGCTCTATCCAAAATCTTTTCTCAGCTCTCCTTCGAACAGCCTCACCGAGCTATTTTCAGGCCCCACTTACCTTCTGACTTTGTATTATTGTTATTTTCTTGGCTGATCTTCATATGCAAGATGTCATCCTATAAATATCTGACTTTCATCAATATTCCCCTTCCTTCTTCCACAAGAACTTTACTGCAGAAATAAAATCAGGTCAGTCACAATGCTAATTCCAGCATTCTGTCACATAAAATAGCAACAGCACTTAGAACTACCACTATAAACAACTTCACAGTGCTTTATGGTCCTCTCTAAGCAGTTTAGAATAGGGGTCACCAACCTTTTGGACCTCAGGGACCACCAAGCTCATAATTTTAAATCCCAGGGACCACCAACTGGTTCTGTGGGTATGGCCTAATTTGTAGGTGTGGCTTGGTCATCATGTGACTGGCTGGGCATGGCTTGTATGGAAATATTATAAATATTTATATAAATATTGACTTTTTTTACTAAAGAAAGAGCAACTTTTACCCAAAATCAGGCAAAACAGGCAGATTGAGTTGCTCACACAATCATTCAGTGATCTATCTGCCATCGGCTAACTCAGTCTGTCACATTAAATTTGCTTGCCGTGAGCCTGCACTGAATAATAGAACCCTCAGTTTAAAAGGAGGTTGGGCTGTGCTTAAATGCAGAGCCGAAGATCTAAAGACTAGCTAGAAAGCAAGAAATCCAACCATTTCCTGCATTCTAGCTAATCTTAATCTCCCGGCACAGCAGAACAGCTGATGGTAGGAAAAAGGAAAAATAGCAATTTAGCAGGCAAGTTTGCAGGGTAAAGAGTTAGGGGGCATGGAGGGTTCCCGTGGGCCATGTGGGCGGCACAGCCTTGTGTTTCTGCGCAGCCTGGATTAATTGTTTGGGGGATGGTGCTCTGGGGGTGGGATTTCTCTGCGGCCCACCAAAATTTTCTCGCGGCCCACTGGTTGGCGACCACTGGTTTAGAAGATAGTCAGCCTCTTGCTACCAACAATCTGGGTTCTCATTTTACTGACCTTGGAAGGATGGAAGACTGGATCAACCTTGAGCCTGGTGAAAATTGGACTGCCAAACTGCTGGCAGCCGGTAGTCGGCAGAAGTAGCCTGCAGTACTGCATTCTAACCATTGCGCCACCAGGGCTCTTGTTTTACAACTACACAGCCCATTCCTGCCTCCACTTCCTTCGGTCCACTCTAGGTTTCTATTTTTGCCATTGCCTTTTAGGTGATTTTCAATCCATTTTGCTGCTCTCCAAGCCAATTACATTTTTAGTTACAATTTTAATGAGGCACCAGTATCAGATGATTTAATAAGGGCAAAGTATAATACAGGGGCATGCCACTTAACCTCCTGCCTCCTTCCAAAATCTCAATTATATTGTTCTGACAAGATAATCATTCATTAGAATCCCTGGGTGGAATTTTTTTTATATCTCCCAAAGCCTTTAAAGTGTTTTGAGAGTGAAAATGCTGCTCACGGTGTACTTTTATTAGGTTTTCACCTCTACATTAGGCAAATCTGGCTGCCCAAAATGATAAAATCTTTTTTATCAGAGGAGTGAGATGGATTTAAAACCATGATATCCACATGCCACAAAAAACAAAGTCGCCTAAGATGTGCCTTGCCACTTGGTCAAATTGGAAGTCTATAGAAGCATTTTCTTTTGTTTACAACAGAAGAAATCAAATCCTTCCCATGTTTGCTGCTCTATCCATAATTATTTGTCCTCCTTCCTGCTAATGCTCTTTGCATGTTTTTAAAACTATTCTATGCTATGGTGGATTTCCATTTACTAAGCTCTAAATAAGCCAGATGGCTAAACCAGAAATCAGTAAAACAATGTTGTGCCTGAAAAGTTTGGTTGAACCAGGCTACCACATTAAATCATTGTACAGTTTGAAGGTGCCATGTTCATTCAGTTTAGGAAATTCATAAGGGCTGTTTAGCTCTTAGAATGATTAGAAGTTCAACCACCGTCTATTTTTCCTTTCTTCGGATTAAGGCAAGGAAGGATGAGCAATGCCGCCTCCTGATGGCCAAGATCCCAAAGAGATCCACTTAGATTTCCAATGCTCAGTCCTCAGAGAAGAATCTGGCACTGAGTATGATGTGTTGGCAAACTTTGTGAGGTCAGGCTGAGTTTCATTCACAAGGGGACCTGGCCAAGAGAGAGCCTGGATTCCCGTAGGCTGCAGGAAGATGAAGCAACCTGTAGCCTAGAAGCCCCATTAATTGCTCAGCAAGAAGCAAAGTTGTGTGAAAAATGACTTGTGCTCCTTGCTGCCGACTGAAAGCCAGAGGGCTGGTAGGATAGAGCAGAGGGCAGAAATCTGTAATCCTCTCCAGCAGCCTAAGAAGGAGAGCTCCCAAATGTAGCAGGGAAGCTGAGAGCTTGACAAACTAATGCATATCATTATAGAAGGAAGGAGAAGCAGGCAGTCTCCGTGTGCAGCCATACGGTTGAAAGAAAATCTTGACCTCGTAAAAGCCCATGAATCACACACATACACACACACACACACACACACACACACACACACACAAAGAATAAAAGGAAGGAAGGATGGTATGATAGATGAAAGCAGGTGAAGTTTCATTTTCTACTCTAATAAAGGCATTTAAACCTGTCCTGTCCCCCCGCAAAATGCCTACAATGCCTACGTTTGGAACAGGATTGGAACAACATTGGAAGAAAAGTATACTGTTTAAGAGCAAATTGTCTGATCACAAATCCAGCCATGCAAATTATATCTGTTACATTAAATATATTGCCAAAATTCCAAGGTGTTCAAGAAAAAATTCCTGTGTGTCTTCTCTTAGTCACTTTTTCCTCCTCCTCGTCTATCAGCCATTTGCTTTGGAAGAAGATGCGCCTTTGATCCTGCAGAGCTTTGTGTCCAAAGAGAAGCCATCGATGCTCTATGTTGCAAGGTCTTCGTAACTACCACGTAGTTTTCCATCTACTTGATTGCCTGCAACAGGCAGACTTTGCAGCATGAATGAGAAGTTACGGGGCAAAACACTGGAACTGCTGCTCTGTTGTGGTTGTTTTCCCCTGTGGAAAGAGGCAAACAGGGATCGCATTACTTCCCACTGCTCTGGAATACTGAGTTGCAGCTTTTAAAATTGTCGTCCCCACACCAACAATCCCTCCAGTCCAAAGGCCGTTTCTCCTTCTGGGTCACACTTGGGAAGACAGAGGCTGCTTTTCACCAGATTACATCAGTCCCTATTGATCGTCCCACTGCTTTATTACCTCATAACTCACCAGGGAGAAAATTACTTTGCTGCAGATTATGCAGTACTTCACATTCTTATGTGTGGGGCGTAGAATATAAATGCTGCTTCTGGCAGCACACAGTTGCACAAGGGATCAGCTGAGTAGCCATCCTTGGAGCTGGTGTGCAGGTGGTCTTCCATCAGCTGCTACCCTCAAGCAACTCTCTAAAACAGTATCAGTAAAACATTAGGTGCAGCATGAAAGAGGCAGGAAGAGGGGAGATGGCCTGTCTGAACCAGGTTAAATACAAGAAACTGCCTTGCAACAGCTCAAGTCAAACAAATGTGGCTTTTTAATTGACCATTTCATTTAGCAAGACCCAGGTCTCTGGAAAAAGGCTTTAATCCTGGGAAAGGTGGAAGGAAAGGAAAAAAAAATAGGATGACTAGCAACAAGGTGGATGGACTCGGTTACAGTGATAACGGAGGCACCATTGGAAGACCTGAGGGATCAAGCTAAGGGTTAGATTGTCATAAGAAAATCTATGTCATCACTGAAAATCAACCCCAACTGGATGCCAGGTCATCTATCCATCCATCAATGCCAGGATAGGCAGCCTTTTGAAAGTGGAAGTTACTCTTTTTAACAAATGAATTTTTCAACAACTGCCAGCTGCAGGGAACACAGTGGTGTGATGCGTTAGCATCATTGTGAGCTGGTGTGGATCTGCAATGACTAACCCACTTTTATTGATTGGCTGTCATGCATACCCCACTGGGACTGAGCTGGGTGATGTTGAAGCCTGTAGGAAGTTCAACACCCCTACTTCTTTTTATTTTTCAACTGCAGAGTGGTCGGAAACCATAACATCATAATTCAGTTGTTTGTTACTGCTATTTTAGGAGAGGCTGAGGGATTAGAGAGAAAACCGGGCAGAAGGGTTAGAATATATGTAGAATAACAAAGTTGGAAGGGATCCTGAAAGTTTTCTGGTCAGGCAGGAAATCCTATACCAGGGGTGTCAAACTTGATTTCATTGAGGGCTGCATCAAGATTGTGTTTGACCTCAGGGGCTGAGTGGGCCTGGCCAGGGTGGGCATGGCTAGCTCGACATCACTCATGTTGGGGGCACATGTGGGGGCCAAAGCACTCTGCCACATGAGGCTCTCCCGAGCTCCATTTTCACTGTCAGAGGCGTCACAGGCTGGTCCTTTACTGTTTCCAGGGTGGCCTTCAGAGGTGGGATTCAGCAGGTTCGGACCAGTTCTGGAGAACCAGTAGCAGAAATTTCGAGTAGTTCAGAGAACCGCAAAATACCACATCTGACTGGAGATTTTATAGTATCTTTCCCCTCCCAAGCCACGCCCACAGAACCGGTAGTAAAAATTTTTTGAATCCCACCACTGGTGGCCTTGCAGGCCAGATCTAAGCACCCTGCAGGCTTTGAATTTGATACCTCTGACCAGGGGTGGGATTTAAATTTTTTAACAACTGGTTCTGTGGGCATGGCTTAGTTGGTGGGTGTGACTTGGTGGTCCTGTGACTGGCTGGGTGTGGCCAACTCAACATCACTCACATCAAGGCATGCATCTCCTCGCCTGGCCTCTCGTGACTGTGGGGATGCTTCAACAATCATAAGTCACTTTTTTCAATGGTCCCACCACACAAGAAAAGTACCAGCAAAGGAGGGAAAGAAAACTCTACAGAGGTTCCTGAGACAGGAAGTCTAGTCCTGCCAAGAATGTAATAAGGGTTAATGGAGAGGCAGTTTCTGTAAGCAACACCAGAATGTTTCCTTCCTGCCTTCCTTACAGGATTAGGCCAGTAATTTCTTCTAACAACCGGTTCTCCGAACTGCTTAGAATGTTAACAACCGGTTCTAGCAAATAGGTACGAACTGGTAGAATCCCACCCCTGCCCCTGACCTATACCCTTCCAGACAAATGGTGTCCAATCTTTTCTTAAAAACTTCCAGTGTTGGAGCATTCACAACTTCTGGAGGCAAGTCATTCCACTGATTGTTCTAATTGGCAGGTAATTTCTCCTTAGTTCTAGGTTGCTTCTCTTTGTGATTAGTTGCCCTCCATTGCTTTTCGGTTACATGTTGACCTTTGGTTGTGAGCCATCCAGCCCTGATATATAGTGAATGGTTATTGCTTTCCAGAGGCCATGTTTTATTACTCTTAAAAGAAATATGATAAAGATCCCAAGGACTAAACTTGCTGCAACCATGGTTTGCAGGTTCCTCTGCAGGAAATGTTAGGATTAATGAACAGATTGTCTGTGCATGTGTGCACAGAGACCAAGGGTTTGTGGTGGGTGTACATGTCCAATACATGCATAAATCTGCACATTCTCAGCATTTGTGTCACTCATCATTTTGGCCATGTTTTCTTTGCTTGTTCTCAGCCACTTGAGAGCCAAACTCAAGGCACCCATCATTTTCTGACATGGCTTAGTTTGGCTGTTGCTGCCTGAATAGAGAGTAGGCGGCCTTGCCCTCTCACCAAAAAAATAGTAGCATAATAATAAATGACACCATTAAGGCTATCTGATAAGCTGGCAGGCTTCTCAAGTATCTAATAAATCTTTGGTGCAAAAACAAAGGTGAGCAAGGAGGGAGAAGGTCACTATTATGGGAACGAGTGTCTTCAGCTGTGCTGTTATTTGGGAATTTAAAAGGGGAGCTGGAGGAGGATAGCCCAACTATTTGAGACAGGATCCAAAGACAAACTAGGGTCACAGCAAGACTGCAATGCAACCTAAATCCTTTTTCTGTCCATCTTCCCTTGAGAAAAATCTGTTGGCAAGGATGTTTGTCCAAGTTAAAACTAAGGAGAAATTTCCTGACAGAACAATTAATTCATCTTGCCTCCAGAGCAGAGGTGGTATTCAGCTGGTTCTGACCAGTTCTGGAGAACCAGTAGCAGAAATTTTGAGTAGTTCGGAGAACCGGCAAATCCCACCTCTGACTGGCCCCGCCCCCATGGATGGGAGGTCTGTATGAGATCTGTCTCCTGAGTCCCAACTGATCTGCTGGGTCTTCTTTGGTTGCCCTGCCCAGGAGAACGGAGCTGGAAACCAGGTTAGTGGGGTGTGGAGGGAATGGGGATTTTGCAATATCCTTCCCCTGCCATGGCCACCAAGCTACACCGTGCCCACCAAGCCATGCCCACAGAACCAGTAGTAAAAAAATTTGAATCCCACCACTGCTCCAGAGGTTGTGAATGCTCCAACACTGGAAGTTTTTAAGAAGAGATCGGATAACCATTTGTCTGAAGTGTAGGTTTTCCTGCCTAAGCAGAGGGTTGGACTAGAAGACCTCCAAGGTCCCTTCCAACTCTATTATTCTATATGTAAACCTTGCAAGGCAGTCAAGACAGGAAGCATGCCCAGATGAGGTAATTCTACTTTATTGTAAAATTGCAGTAACAAAGGCTTGCAGGTCTGAAAGTACATCTCTCCCCCATCACCTTTACAGCTCAAGAGACTAGGGAGGGTCCTTTCTGAAATGTTTGCCATGTCCACATTCCTTCTGCAGGCTAAGCTGCTGCTTATCCCACTATGGCACTAGTCGAAGCTCTTCCCTCCATCTCTCAAGGCCATCCCCACATACCATTAGAATGTGTGAGTGCTGGATGAGAGATCTGTATGATATCTGAAAGAATAGTGGGCGGAGCCACTACATTCCTTTCTAACACCTATTTCATCACCACTCAAGGACTGAGGAGGGGTACACATTCTGTTAATATTGGATTTTGAAGTTTGTTTTTAGTTTTAACTTGAATTCGTGTATTATGTTGTTTGAGTTATGATTTTTTCATTGTTACTATCTGTGTTGAGTCACAACAATGAGATAAACGTCTATCTACATTGAAATCAGCAAAGAAGACAATAAATAATCATAGTTCTTACATGCAGGTGAGCACATCATTGTTTCAATCAATCAGACTAGAGCTGGAAGGGACCTTGGAGGTCTTCTAGTCCAGCTCCCTGATCAAGCAGGAGCCCCTATATCATTTCAGACAAGTGACTGTCCAGTCTTTTCTTAAAAATCTCCAGTGATGAAGCACCCACAACTTCTGAAGGTCAGCTGTCCCTCTGGTTAATTGTTCTCACTATTAGGAAGTTTCTCCTTAATTCTAGGTTGCTTCTCTCCTTGATTAGTTTCCATCCATTGTTTCTTGTCTTGGCATCAGGTGCTTTGAAAGTTAAGTTGACCCCCTCTTCTTTGTGGCAGCTCCTCAAATACTGGAATACTGCTATCATGTCACCTCTAGTTCTTCTTTTCTCTAGACCAAGGGTCCCCAACCTTTTGGACCTCAGGGACCACCAAACTCATAATTTTAAATCCCACAGACCACTAAGATGAATTTTGAGTGACGGTGGTTTGCTGACGTTGGTGGGAAAATCAGTCCCATATTCTAGAGCTGCAGGAGTCACAGGACTGGCCCTTTGGTCATCCCAGAACAGCTGCTCCTCTACCTCGGTGTACCGGCCTGCCATGGACTGGAGGAGCTGCTCCGAGATGACCAAAGGGCCAGTCCTATGACTACTGCAGCTCTGGAGTATGGGAACGACTTTCCCACCAATGTCAGCAAGCCACCCCGGGGTGGATTTCCCTCCCCTGCTGGTGGTCTTACCTTCCAGTTCCAGCTCGCGTGGCTCTACTCAAGGTAAGGTTTGTGCTCAGCTGAAGGGTGGGGGCCAGCGGGTGTGTAGGCCATGTGGGCGGCGCAGCCTGGATTAATTGCTTTGGGGGGTCTTCTTTAGGGGGGGCATTTCTCTGTAGACCACCAAAATTTTCTCATGGACCACCAGTGGTTGATGATTACTGCTCTAGACTAGCGAAACCCAATTCCCAAATTGTTCTTCATACGTTTTAGTCTCCAGGCCTTTAACCATCTTCGTTGCTCTTCTCTGAACATCTTTTTTGTAATGTGGTGTACTACTTTGTAATGTTTCTAGGTGGGAATCCATTCCTCATGTGCTTCTGCAGATGCAGTTAGGTGGTGCTTTAGTATTCAAACATACGTGACCCTTGGACAGGTTTGGTCTCCATACAAGCAGCTCATCGTGAATAGAGGCAGTAACTTTCTTTTGGCAGCTGTCGAAGCTTCCTTTCTCCTTTTCATTTCCTCCAGGTGAGGAAGATAAATCAGTGCTCAGAGACAGACAATAAACTGAAGCTCAGTCCAGACAAGGTGACCCAATTCCCAATAATTCACTTGTCCCAAGGGTGCACCGTGGTTCAGAAATAGCATAATCATAGAATTACTTCGCTTTAAGAATCCTGCTTTAAGGTTAGGATCAGGTTCTGCTGTTGAAAACCACATTATTTTGATGGAGTTCTGACAAGAGTTCACCATGGTGGAGTCATAGCCTAGACTAGAAAAAGCCAGAGACAGCAGTCAGATGGAGTTATAGATATGATATTGGTTCTTAGACTGAGAAGGAAGAAGGACTTTACTAATTTGGATAAGGCTTGGTTCATCTTGTTGGTAAGATGGGAGGGCTTGCAGAGTAAATGGTAAGACTTAATAGCAATAGCACTTAGACTTATATACCGCTTTACAGCCCTCTCTAAGCAGTTTACAGAGCCAGCATGTTGCCTCCAACAAAGAAGAGAGAGCCACAGTCAAGTCTGAAGAGAACCAAATGGTGTAAAAAAAAAACACCATTATTTTGGTCCACAGGCTATTATTTAGGACGGCCGTAGCTCCTCTAAATTACAGGTTTGAGATCTGATTTCTGGAAACCTTTCCTGGAAGGAGCTAAGTCCTAAGTGATTTTTAAACTTTAAAAAAAAATAAATAAATAAAACTTTTCAAAAATTGAAAATTTTAAAATGACTGTAACAAAACTGTGAAGTACTCCTAACCTATTCTCTCTTTCAACCATTTGTTTCACCAGCATACAATATGCAGGGGTGGGATTCAAGTTTTTTAAAAACCGGTTCTGTGGGCATGGCTTCGTTGGTGGGTGTGGCTTGGTGGTCATGTGACTGGCTGGGTGTGGCCAATTCAACATCACTCACATTGAGGCACGCATCTCCTCATCTGTCCTCTCATGACTGTGGGGATGCTACAATAGTCATAAGTGTGAAAAATGGTCATAAGTCCCTTTTTTCAGTGCCATTGTAACTTTGCATGGTCACACCACACAAGCAAAGTACCAGCAAAGGAGGGAAAAAAAACTCCAGAGAAGTTCCAGAGACAGGAAGCCTAGTCCTGCCAAAAATGTAATAAAGGGTTAACGGAGAGGCAGTTTCTGTAAGCAACACCAGAATGTTTCCTTCCTGCCTTCCTTACAGGATTAGGCCAGTAATTTCTTTAACAACCGGTTCCCCAAACTGCTTAGAATGTTAACAACCGGTTCTAGAGAATAGGTGCGAACTGGTAGAATCCCACTCCTGACAATATGGCATTAAACTTTGGCTGCATAAGTGAATGCAACATATGTTGCATTTAGAGAGCTAACTTGGCCTGGTGGTTAAGACACCAGACCAGAAAGCCGGAGGCTGTGAGTTCAAGTCCTGTCTTATCCATAAAGCTGGCTGGATAACTTTGGGCCAGTTACTCTCTCTTGCAGCCCATCTCAAAGGGTTGCTGATGTAGGGAAAATAAAAGGAGGAAGGTGTGTTGGATATGTTCCCTGTCTGCCTTGGGTTTTTTCTAAAAAATAAAGGTAGGATACAAATAAACAAGTGAATGTGACAACTTTTTGGATGAAAAATAGAACTTGAACCTAAGCGTGAAAAGCCCATGGAGGAATTAAGTGTAACACAAGGTGTAACTTCATGATGTCTCAGTGATGGTCAACAGCGGAATAAATTGCTTTGCAGACTGTCCTTCTCCAGCTACTTTCAAGAATATCACAGCCGCATTAGTCCAGGGGTCAGGCTAAATGACCCTAGCTTACTCCAACTCCAAAATATTAAATAAAAGCAATCTGATAGAGATTATTGACACTCAGTCATCCAAAGCTGTTTATCTCTTGCTGCTTCTGAAAAATATAACCTTGTAGGGTGGGAAAAATGTGGAGAGAAAATAGGATAATTCCAAGGACTAGATCAGCAGCTGTGTGTCTGACCGTGTTTGTGTGTGTGAAACAAGCAAGCAGTTCTGTACCCCTTCAATGTTTTTCTGAGGATTAGGCGGCTGCTCAGTCATTACTTAGATTGAGCATGCATTCAGGGGTCTCCAGGTGATGTAGTGAAATGATGTGACACTCAAAAAATCTGCTTTGCCTGACCTTGCTACTGCAGTTAATTAACTTGTTTTGAGATAAGGCCAGCTACGGCTCTGCTGGTAAAAGCAGACTTGCTGTTATTTCTCCCACTTTATGTCAGGTGAGGGAGAATGACACTCCAGCTGCAAACTGATAAAGGAAACGAATCCCCACAGCGTTCAGTCAGGCTTAGATTCAAATAGGATTCTCTTGTTAGTAAGACAAAGCCTCCACCTATTTACATGGCTCTGCTGAGTTCGCACCTCACGTTAAGCCAATGATTTTCCATATTTTGTTGACTAAGCCACCATGACTGGGTTTGAAGAGCCATAAACTATGGTTTACAACACTGCAGGGTTTCAGTTCATACATGCCCTCTGTACAAATCAAGTGAACTCTATTGTGATGTAGGGTCATGGGTGAATGCAACCAGACGGTATTGCTCAGATGCGATTACTCTCCAGATATTTACAGTATAGTCATAATTGTCCTCTTCCATCCTCCCCCCACCCCCCCTCAGCCTTTTCCCACAAGTGCAGATCAACCCAAGCACTAGTCCATTGGCTGTGATAGGAATTGACTGGCTGATTTATTGCTAGAATCTGACATTGTGGGCTGAGAGAGAATGATTGGCCTAAAAATCACTCAGGCCACTTCTATGCCTAAGTTGGGACTAGAAAAATTCAGTCTCCTGATGATTGGTCCAAAGTCACTCAGATGGTTTTCATGCCTAAATAGGACTAGAGCTCACAGATTCCTGGGGTTTTTTTTGTTCGCAGATGAGAGATCTTCATCCAAGACTTTGGGGCTTCAAGTTGCCCTCTCTTGCAGGAGGTTAATCTTGATTTGTAAGATATTATTTATTCCTGAAACCTCCTTCTCTAATGTGTGTCTTGCTTGAATTTTTACTGAACTTTAGACGTTTAGGATGAAAGCTTTGGGTGCCTGCAGCTCCTTGGTTTGGCCACAGAGAAGTCTCCACTTAATTCCACTCACATCTCTCTTCCTTTCCCACTCCCTCTTTTGCATCTGGAAAAAAAATGTAGTTAATAATTTTCCACGGGAACCAGGAGCTGGTGATTATTGATCAGAGCCAGGCAGCCCAGCTTGCCTTAGGAATCGAACTGGAAATTGGGGTTATGTGAATTCCCTTTCTCCTTTCACAACCATCTCTATGGAGGATACACAAACCTTGGACTCCAAGTCTATGATGAACTGGAGACACATTAAAAAAAATATGGAAAGCAAAGAATTTGGCTCCAAGGCCAGCTGGCTACATCTCAAATAGAAAAGTTAAAATCAAAGAAGAAACCAGGAGTCCAAAAACTATAGAGGTAATTTAGAAAAAGTCTTTTGGTGAAATGTTCCAATAAAGGATTCTTATTTATTTTTTTTGAATTTTAATAAATATATTAAATAAGAACAGAAGTCATTCTGTATTGAGCCAAATATTTTTGCAGACTGTAAAAATGCTGGGTTTCTTGAATGTGTATTTTCTTGGAGGCAAGCCCCATTGATTCCTGCACTATAGAAATTTCACATAATTTAGAGTGAAAATGTATTTCTGTTTGGATTTCTATGTCATTCTCATTGCCATATTTCAAAGAGACTAGAATTATTTGTCAGGTGGGAGTTAATTTCATGAGCTTCCAAATCAAACTTTTTGTGTTGATTTCATTCTTGAGTTCTCTGTCTCTATTTAAACTAGACCCCATGGGCACAGGCAGTAGGTTTAATATTTATATAGCAAGAGCCTGTGCTCGCTTAACACACATAAAACATAACTAATATGAAATACCAGGAAGTCCTTGGCTTAGAACCATAATGGAGCCTGGAATTATGGTGGTAAATCATATCGGTCATTAAGCAGGTCGTCAAGGACCAATCTGATTTTATGACATTTTTGCAGCAGTTAAACTAATCTGTGGCTGTTAAACAAGCCCATTGTCTGCAATGTGCATTTTTTTGCTAGAAACTGGAAGTAAATGCTGATTTCAGCAAAAAACATACATTGTGGGTCAATTGCCAAGCACCAAAAATGTGTCCATACGAGCATGGTCTGTCTCTGTGTGTGTTGTATTGGAATCTGGGTCATAGTTACCTTTTGGATGGCTGGTCATAACTTGGAACAGTCACTAAATGACTAGTCATAACTCAAGGAATAAAGGTAAAAGTTTCCCTGTCTAGGGCATGGTGCTCATATCCGTTTCTTGGCCAAGGGAGCCAGCTTTGTCCAAAAACAAATTTTGTAGTCATGTGGTAGCATGGCTATACACCAAAGATGCACAGAACACTCTTACCTTCCTACTGAAGTGGTACCTATTTATCTACTCACATGCTTTCGAACTGCTAGGTTGGCAGGAGTTGGGGCAGGAAACGGTAGCTCACCCTATTGTATGATGCTTGGGTCTCAAACCCAAACCCAAGGTGTCAGTTCTCCAGCTGAAAAGCTCACCATCTTTAACCACTGAGCCATCATGCCCCTAAGTCAAGGAACTATCTTTACTGAATTTTACTTTTCCTTAAGAATAAAAGCTGTCATGCCCCTGTTGGAATCTGACTTGGAGGAGGAAGCTGAACAGCTGACAGGGAGTGGGAGTGTGGCTCTGTTGGCTGTGGAAGAAACTGGGGAAGGGCAAAGTCCAGCTGGGCAGAGCAGGGGAGAGGTAGAATAAGGGAGAGGGAATTCAGAGGAAGACCCAGGCCCACCCCCTCTTCATCCTGGGGCACACAGGGAGGAACGGAGAAGAGAGCAACATGGGTTGTGTGGCTTATGGGGGAGGAAAGGGCCCTGATTCCCTTCATCAGCTGCAGCTGGGAACACAGTGTATGAAAAAGGCAAGCTGTTGGGAGCAAACGTGACTTTATCTTGTATTGTCATGGCTTATCTGTGTTCCTGGTGTCTTCCCAACTGTGTGAGTTTTGCGATGCATTCAAGTTTGAAATTCCTGCCCCTGCCCTGCCAAACTAATTACTTCAGTTGGTTTGTTTGGATTTTAAGTTACAGTTTGTGTGTACCTTGTTTTGGATTGAAATTTCTACAGTCAAAGGCTGTTCCTGGGAGAGTTTTTCTCCAGCCCAAAGGTAATCTGGACATTGGGGGCAAAGTTGGAGATAATAAAGGGACTCTTATTGATTATCTGACTGTATTGCCTTTGTGCCATGCCTTGGGTCATTCTTCATAAGAATTTCAGAAATTTTAGAGGACCCAGAGCCCTCAGTGGGCAGGGTTCAGCCTTCATTCTTCATATTGGTGCTTGTCTATCATAGTAAAAAAAGGCCTTACTGTTTTTGGTTTTGTTTTAACCTTTTAGAAGTAATTTTGGAAAGCTCTACAAAGAATATTTGCCAAATCTTTCAGCTCTTGGATCTGTTTCAAGCGGCCACTGCTGCCAATTCCTGCACATTGTATTTGCAAATCTCAAATAATTCATTTATCTTCTTTTTCCATTTTTTTCTTTTTCTTAATATTCACTGGGTCATGTTATTTCACATCATCTCAGATTTCATATTTTCCAAAGTAATGTTTAAGCCTTCTAGCTACGTAAGAAATAAATCTTTCAACAGGAACAAAAAAAAAATGCAATCTGAGAAAAACCCAGGGCTAAACAGAATATTTGTTTCAGAAATGTGTTCATGTATGTGAACACACATATAGAGAAAACCACAATATAAGCCAATTCAATGAACATCTCTGGCATTCACTCACTATTTGCAATGCTAAGTTCTTAGCAAGGTCAATTCTCTAGAGACATTTATGCAGGGGATTTTTCCTTACAACCTTTTCTTTCATCCTTTTCTTTTAGAAAAGCAAATCAACAATTAAATCACACAACAGCTATCTAAGCATATTTCATGGGCTGTTAGTATTATTCTACCCATTGTGGTGAGGAATTTATTTTATCTGTTAAATTTATATCCTCCTTGTTCTCCAGGAACATAGGGAACCACACCCCAATTATTCCAGAATAATTTGATAAGAATTTTCAGTGTCCACAGCATATAATAAAACAGAAGCTATAACAGTGTGACTAAAATTTTGCCAATGTTTATGTACATTTTCAGTATAATGGTCCTTACTCTATGGAAAGCTGCGTAGACTGGGAGATGCAAGCCATTTTAATTGTTTAACTAGAGAAGTCAGTCAACCAAGGGTCCCAGCATCTAAGGGAAACAGGTTACAACTCAGCAAATACAAATCTCTCTTCCAGAATAATTGGACATTAAATTAAACTCTCAGGAGCTGCATCTGAAATCGTGTGTGTGTGTGTGTGTGTGTGTGTGTGTGTGTATGTTGGATTGCCTAGCAGCCTCGGCAAAGATTTTGAAATTTTTATCTGATTGTCAGTCTGCAAACAACAGTCAAATTACAGGAACTTGGAAGCTAAAAACACAAACACTCCAGTTCTTTCATTATAAGTTCTGTTTCCCTCAGTTCTGAGGATCTATTAAATGGGAAGGAAGGTGGATGCAGTTCATATTAATGAGTTGGTGGGATTTACTAGCAGGGGAGACAATTGTGCTTGGCAACGGATGAAACTTTTTCATGAAATGACTGGGATTTTAAAAGAAAGTTGTGACTCTGGATTGCTCTTTGCTCTGGATAGAGCATGACATGGCTGTTCAGTTAAGCAGCGCATAAGCTGTTGTGAAATTTAGTATTCCCCTCTTTTTTTATAAAAGATACTTTGCTAGGTAGGCAAAGAACCAGTAAAACAATACTAATAAAAGAAACAGCATCGCTTTTATTTCTATTTGGGAGTTCTTGATGTTTTCTGAGCATAGTTGTTTCCCTACCAACCACAACCCTACCTCAACCAATCCACCATCACCCAAGACTAGGCACGCACGCCCCTAACTACCTCAATTCCAACTATTGCTGGCCTTAAATGCAAGCTACTCAGTGCAAGAAGCCTTGTGAATAAAATACCTGAATTTTTCCTCTTACTAAATATGGCTAAATTCGACATCATATTTGTCTGTTAAACTTGGCTCAATGCATCTCTCCCTGGCCCCATTACCATAGTAAGAGACTATCATGTTTACCGATCAGATAGTGAAATCCGTAGAGGAGGTGGTGTTGCTATCTTCTATAAAAAGTCCGTACATCTAAAAAAAAATCCAAGTTACCCAGAAGCTTGCTCTTCCTGAGACCATCATCTGTGAACTATCCTTAAATATCACATTTTGATTCTTACTATGTTGCAGAGCACCTGATTATGACATTGAACATGCAAAGAAGCTAAATTCACTATTAACATAAGGTGTGTGTCCTGCCCACACACTTTTATCTTTCTTGGTGACTTCAATCTACCTCATATTAACTGGACCCTAAACGAATGTACAACTGAACCCATACATGCAACCTTCTACAATGCTGTTACAAATCTGGGACTGGAAAAACTAGTAACCAACAATACTAGACTTAACAGCTGCCTCGATCTCATCTTCTGCAATAGTTTGAATTTAATTTACAGAATACAAACTAAAGAACCGTTTTCCAACAGTGACCACAATATGATTGACTTTTGTCTCAACATATGCCCACACAAAAATCATCACAATGACGTAATCCCCAATTATAACTTCAAAAAAGGCAACTATGATCTTATAAACAATGATCTCTCATCCCTTGATTGGCAATCTCTATTCACTGGGTGCAATACTGTTGAAGACCATTACAACATATTTTTACTTGAAGTCAAAAGAGCCATCAAACTATATGTACCAACAACAACTCCCCCCCCACCAAAAAAACAGATTACCCATAACAATAAGGAAACTTCAATCCAAAAAGAGAACACTCTGGTGGAAAAACAAATCTGGTCATGTTGCCAACTTCAAAAGCTGATACAAAAATTTATGCCACCAGATAAAGACTGAATGGACCAATTATCACATTAAACAAGAAGAAAACCTTCTACGCACCAATTCCACTCCACGCTTTCTACAATTTTGTAAACAACAAACTAAAAGACTCAAGGTTCATCCCACCCTGAAAAGACCTAATGGTAAAAACTGCAACAACGACACTATTAAAGCCAACCTCTTTAACACATTCTTTGGCTCAGTATTTGTAAACAGCAATGTTTACAAATTGCTTACAAAATGTTTACAAACAGTATTTCCTAGCCGAACCACAGAAAACTACAATGATCTAAAATATATCGATCTTATAGAAGACAATATTGAAAAAGCACTACACAATCTAAAACCATCTCTATCTATTGGACCGGACGGAACATGTGCCTACTTCTTAAAAAAGCTACCCACTGCCATAGCCGAACCTCTAAGCATAATCTTTGAAAAATCTTTCAGGACTAGCTCCTTGCCTAACCAAAGGTCACAAGCCATAGTCATCTCCATCTTCAAAAAGGGAGACCCCAGCCTGGTTGAATATTTCAGACCAATCTCTTTGTGCTGCATCACCTGTAAAGTCATGGAATCAATTATTAACCAATCCATTATCCTCCACTTAGAGACAAACAACCTACTCTCTAATAAACAATTTGGTTTCAGAAAAAAGCTATCCTGCAATCTGCAACTCTTACACTGCAAAAACATTTGGACTACACAACTCGATCAGGGCAAAGCAATAGACGTAATCTACATATACTTCTGTAAAGCCTTTGATTCAGTGGTACACGACAAACTACTCCTAAAACTAAAATGTTATGGTATCTCTGGACACCTGCATAACTGGATAGAAACATTCCTGTCAAACAGACAACAAATGGTCAAAATTGGGGGCGTCCTATCAAATTCTGTACCTGTCAATAATGGTGTCCCCCAAGGCAATGTTCTAGGACCAACTCTCTTCATACTCTACATAAATGACTTCTGTGATCATATCAAGAGCAACTGCATTCTCTTAGCTGATGATGTAAAGCTGTTCAATACCACAGACAATACTGCTACCCTTCAAAAAGATCTTGACTATGTATCAGAATGGTCAAACAAATGGCAACTTCAAATCTCAACAAATAAATGCTCTGTCTTACATATTGGCAAAAAAAAATCAGAAAATGAAATACAAGCTGAATAGTCAAGACTTTGCTGATGATCCAAGCTCTATAAAGGACCTTGGAATATTCTTCTCTAATGATCTAAGTGCTAGAGCCCACTGTAACTACATAGCCAAAAAGGCATTGAGAGTTGTTAACCTAATCCTACGTAGCTTTTTCTCTGGTAAAATCACACTACTAACTAGAGCATACAAAATATTTGCTAGACCAATACTCGAATACTGCTTATCAGTCTGGAACCCACATTACGTATCTGATATTAGCACAGTTGAGAAAGTCCAGAAATATTTCACAAGAAGAGTTCTCCACTCCTCTACTCATTGTTGAATACCTTATGTCACCAGACTTGAAATTCTAGACCTATAAAACCTTGAATTACGCCGTCTTCAGTCTGATCTAAGTATAGTATATAAAATCATACATTGCAATGACTTACCTGTCAATGAATACTTCAGCTTCAACCATAACAACACAAGAGCACACAATAGATACAAACTCAAGGTTAATTGCACCAAACTTGATTGCAGGAAATACGATTTCAGCAACAGAGTGGTCAATGTCTGGAATACTCTACCTGACTCTGTGGGTTCTTCCCCAAACCCCAAAAACTTTAACCTTAGACTGTCTACTATTGACCCCACCCCTTTCCTAAGAGGCCTGTAGGGGGCATGCATAAGCGCACCAACATGCCTACCGTCCCTGTCCTATTGTTTCTTTTATTTTTCTTATATGTACCCATTTCATGTATTCATAACTATGTATATACTTATACCTATTATCTTGTAAGCGATTGACAAATCAAAATAAATAAATAAAAAATAAAAACTTTGTTACCATGCCAAGCTAAGTAACACCATCTATGTATGACTTAGGACAAGAATGTCCAACCCTGACAACTTGAAGACTTGTGGACTTCAACTCTCAGAGGAATTGAACCCATATTACCCCTGGCTGGCTGGGGAATTCTAAGCGTTGAAGTCCACAGGTCCTAATGTTGCCAAGTTTGGACACCTCTGCATTAGAGGTTGCAGTTACTGTTGTGTATGCATATAAGTAGCTTGCCTTGGCAGTCTTGGTTGGAGTATGGTTTCTTCATTGACAGTTCCTTGATTGGGTCTTGTTGGCCCCTTGATTGTTTTCTTGTGCAGTTTGCTTTTTAGTTGGGTGTTGGTTGCTAGATGTGTCTGTTTCCTAATCTCTCATCACATGGCCAAATTTCAACTGGGAAACTGTTGATATTCTACACTAAGCCAAATACAAAAATGTTAGGCAGCTCTCAGATTAGCTTTCAGATTCAACAAAATAAATCCCATCTATATATCATTTAAAAGATAAACTCAAACTTTCAAAGAAGGAAACCAAGAGGCCAGATCACATTCTTCCTGCTACACAACTTCCAAATGAGCAACAAACTGTACTGGGTAAATTACAGATAGTCCTTGACTTACGACCAAATCAGAGCTCAAACTTTCTGTTCTTAAGTGAGACATTTGTTAAGTGAGTTTTGGCCCATTTTAACCCTTTCTTGCCACAATTGCTAAGTGAATCACTGCAGTTGATAAATTGGCAACCCAGTTGTTAAATGGAACTCGCTTCCCCATTGACTTTGCTTGTCAGAAGGACACAAAAGGGGACCCCATGACCTTGGGACACAACAATGGTCATAAATATGAACCAGTTGCCAAGCATCTGAATTTTGATCACATGATCATGGGGATGCTGGAAATGTCGTAACTGTGAAAAATGATCATGTCACTTTTTCCAGTGCTGTTGTAAGTTTGAATGGTCACTAAATGAACTGTTGTAAGTCAAGGAGTGTACTAGAGAAGAAACAACCCTAATTCAAGGACCATCAATGAAGAAACCACACCTCAACCAAGATTGCCAAGGCAAATTTACTGCCTGGCCAATTCCATTTCCCTGTGCACTGCTGATACCTAGTGTGATGACCCAGACTGTAACACAAACATAACAAACTCCAAAACATAAATAAATGTCCTTTAATGTCTCTAGCTTGGCCACATTGTTCAATAATTCTCATTTGGAGATAAAACGTTCTCAAAAATAGTCTTCAGAAGAAAGCAATACAGTCCAAACTTAATGAGCAGATAGAGGTGAAATAAAAAACTAAAACAAACTCCAATGAAGGAAATTCCATAATTGACCAGGATAAGTAATTGCCAACTTCAAGTATATAACAAGGCACAGTCTGTTGGAAGGATGCCAGCCAAGATAACTTCAGCCCAAAATAAAACACGCTTTGCTTCTGGCAACACTGTGTTGTAACCACCTCTCTTATATACTATTCTCCCCAGCTGCAACCAATGAGATGGATCATGGCCGCTTCCTCTCTCGTAAGCCAAGCCTTCTCCATTCCTGCATATCCTAGGATGAAGAGGGGATGGGCCTGGTTCTTCCTCTGACCGCCCAGCCGACCTCTGCTCTTCCCCAGCCTCCTCCATAACCTCCAGAGCCATACTTCCACTCCCTGCCAGTCAGTCTCCACCAGGGGCATGACACCTAGTTTTGTAATGTAACACCTGCTCAGAGAATGTGAAACCCCCAAGAGTTTAACCCAGAGCCACATAGATTCTCTTATTGGAACTTACTATTTTGCATTTAATTGAGCAGATTGACATTTTCATTGTGGCTTCTTAAGCATCTTAGAGAGTGATATTGATTGTAGACATAAGCAAGATAGATGTAAGCTTGGAAGATGGATGTTTTTAATGGTACTTATTTGACTATTAGAATCTAATTTGACTTTGCAGTTATAAATCACGTTGGATTTAAAGCCTACCTAAAAGAGATGTTTAGAACAAAGGAGTCAATTGGCATTGCCAGGAATAAATACAGGTAAGTCCTCGATTTACATCAGTTCATTTAGTGACTGTTCAAAGCTACAATGGCACTGAAAAAAAGTGTCTTATGACCATTTTTCACACTTATGACTGTTGCATCCCCAAGATCAACATTTGGATGCTTGGCAACTGACTCGTATTCCCAAGAGTCCCGGGGTTACATGATCAACTTTTGAAATCTTATGACAAGCAGAGTCAGATTCCCTTAATAACTGTGTTACTAACTGAAGTGATTTCACTTAATGACTGTGGCAAGAAAGGTCACAAAAAGGGGCAAAACTCTGTTTACAAATGTCTCCCTTAGCAACAGAAATTTTGGGCTCAATTGTGGTCGTAAGTCAAGGACTTACCTGAAAGTAAAAAATTCTTCAGTAGAAAAGAAAAAAATCATGGCAACCTATGGTATCTTATTTTCTTTGGCACGATCCTTAAACCACTTTGGGCTGAAGCCAGGATGGATGGTGGGGCAGCTCCCTGGCCTGCCAGCTGTTTCAGGATAAAAGAGGGGTGTCTTTTTAGCAGTATGCTGAAATAGAGAAAGGAATCACTATGTGACATTAGATAGGTATTTTTTGCATATTTCATATCTCAGTCAATTTCCAGGACCCCTGATTCTGCTGTGCTGGTTGTCACTGTAGAAGATTATCACTTTTCACATTTTCCCTCTCCTGAATATTGTTATTATCTATATACCCCTCACGCATCACCACAAAATCTCCAGAGCCGTAAAGCTTACAAACTTGAAATTTGGCACGTATGTTCCTCTTGCCTTCTAGGTGCTCATGCAGAAAGGATTTTTCTAAATGACCATCAGAGCATTAGTATTTTGTATATTATTATTAACACGCTCTGATGGTAAGGAGTTCTACTGCCCCTCCCCACCTGAAAATAAATCTGTTCCAAAGGCAAAACACAAGCAGAGGAGTTTCAGTTTCAATTTCAGCTTCACAGCACCAAGCAGCTTTAGTACAGAACAGTTGAGCTAAGCCACACCCAGGCTCCTTGTTGTCTCCTTCTTGCTCACAGCAAGTACTGCTTCACTTTCCAAACAGCCCTCAACTCTCTCACACATGGACAGGACGCTAGATGAATACCGATGGATGCTGGTAGGCAGAGGCAGAATTTCCCCCCCCCCACTTATTTTCCTCCCCAAAACTAAGCCCAAACACATAGTTTTGTAGCGAAGCGTGGGTATCGAGCTAATGTAGATAGAGTCAAATGTTAAGTGGTTTTTTTTTTCTGGAGAGACTGGTCTATCAGGGCAACCTGATCTACCAAATATAGGATGGAGCAGACTGCTTCCACTTTTGCCTTTCAGCCGCAATCCAGGAGCCTTCACAGGCAGTTGCTTTCACGACCAACTATTTTTGTGTTGAATTTATATTTACTGGGAAAGAAATAAAGGAAGACTGGTATAGATCTATTTCAGGCTACTGTATTTAGCTTTCTTTAGCCATACCATATTTAGGTATGGCTAGCTGATGAGAACTAAATTGCTTGAAACAGATCGATACTAGTCTCCCTTTATTTTTTTCCCAGTAAATATAAATTCAGTACAGAGTCAAAGTTTGTTATCCAAAGAAGCTTGAAAGGGAAATCCAGTAAACCATCAACTCTTGTCTAAATCTACACAAATCCTTGGTGCTTACTCACTGCTAGCAGCGGGTTGAATGTAACCTCTTTATAAAACCATACCAGCCCATGGCTTTATGAATCACATAGAAATGGTAGGTATCCCTTGTTTTCTTCCCTGAAAAACCAGGCTCGGTTCACAAAAGTACCTTTCCTTGGATCTGACTTTGTTATCCTCGCCCAGTGAAAGAGCGAGGAAGACCAAGAAAGGTTGACTTGGCTTTCTGAAGTAAGAGCAGGGAGATGGAAGCCTCTTGTCAAATGTGGGTAATGGAAACAGCAGAGAGAGAAAGAGAAGACAGCACATCGCCAGTCTATCGGGAGACAATGGCAATCAAAGGAAAATGTGTTGCATTTGACAGTTTCCCTCTAAAAGGCTCAATTAAGGAAGAATCTGGAAAGATCTCTGGATGCCTCTCCTATAATTAGAGATGTATTACCTCCCCCTCTTTCCTAGATCATCAGGCTTGTCATCTTGAGTTCTGAAGGGCCAGCTGCAATGGAGGCAGTCCAAGGGGTGCGGAGTAAGAAAGCAAGGTAGAGAAAACACAGCAGGAAGAGTCACTTCATTAGTTTGGGTTGTTTTTCATTTGCAGGCTTGTTCAGCTGGAATCACAAGTGGTGCTAACCCATGATTTGTTTATGTTTCTGAGACTCTGTGGCTATTGACTGGTTTTGCCCAACAGGCTAGAAGCAATGAAGGTAGAGCAGGCTTAGCCTTTTTTGTCTGAGATTTGGAAATAGCCCCTCAGTTCCAGAACCTTTAAAGTTGTACATTTATTGTCAGCATTATCAGCACCTGAAATCCAGCCTGCCACAGCTCCCTCTGCACCTAATGCTACACTACTGCTTCTTTTAATGATTCCTTAAATTACAGGGGTTACTTATGTATTAAGCTCATGGTGGTGCAGTGGTTAGAATGTGCAGTATTGCAGGCTAACTCTTCCCACTGCCAGGGGTTCGGTCTTGACTGGTTCAAAGTTGACTCAACCTTCCATCCTTCTGAGATCGGTAAAATGAGGACCCAGATTGTTGGGGGTGAGGAATATGCTGACTCTGTAAACCGCTTAGAGAGTTCTGTAAAGCAGAGGTCCCCAACCTTTTTGAGTCTGTGGACAGGCGGGGAGGGGATGGTTGTGCAATCTAATCCCGTACATGCACAAATAAAATGTTGCATGCTTCCCTGCCACTTATGCAGCCCAGTTTACAATGGGCCATGGACCGATTCTGGTCCAGGAGTTGGGCACCCCCGCTGTAAAGCACTGTGGAGCAGTATATAAGTCTAATTGCTAGTGCTAAGTCCAAATGGCATTGACTGGTTCACATAGGCTCTGGATTCACACAACATTAGCAATAGCAATTAACAATAGCATATTAGACTTATATACCACTTCATAGTGCTTTACAGTTTACAACGTCAGCCTATTGACCCCAAGCAATTTTGGGTCCTCATTTTATCCACCTCGGAAGGATGAGTCAACCTTGAACCTGGTGGGATTTGAACTGCCAAATTGCAGGCAGCTGGCATTCAGCAGAAGTAGCCTGAAGTATTGCACTCTAACCACTGCGCCACTGAGGTTTAAATGACAACATGCTTTCTTTAGTTTGGGTTTATTAGATTATATGGACCCTGCCAATGAGATTAGTTAAGTAGGTTAATTCCATCAAGCACTGCCAGTTTTACCATGGAAAAACATCTTGACCTAGAACTGTAGCAACACTTCTTGTATACCTATGTGATTCTAAGGAGCTCACTGTTTATTCTTCACATCTCACCATATCACTGCTCTCTGTACATTTCGAGAAAAATGCCGTATTCAATTCTTTATAAAGAAATCTATGCAGCTCCTTCTTATTCAAAAACTTCTCACAGCAGAGCATCGGCCTTTATGGATTTGCTCCCAGATAAAACACACCACCTCCACAGCATTTGCAGGTGTGTGGGAAAACTGAAGTGTGGTCCTTTATGAATAGCCAAGGAACCATTGGAAGCAGCAAAACCTTCCAGTGATTGTAGCTTGAGTACAGTCTTTTGGAGGTGTTGCCTGAATTGGACCCGTGTTATTTGGCTCATGCCAAGAAAGCTTTAAATTAAATTCAGGTGGAGCTGAATTGAGAAGTCCGGTATAGTTTCCTTTCCTCTCCAAGAAGCCGAGTAGTGACATCATGCTGCAGCAATTTCTTTTTTCAAAAGAAAAATAAAGGAGGGGAAGAGTTTACATGAAAAGAGATATTAATGTACCTCCACTTCTGTCCAAAGTGGCAAAAAGAACTGAAAAAGTGAAGCTCAGAGGTGGAGTGAGGATCTACAAAGCATAGCTATTTAGAGTCCCCTAATTAGAATGTCAAAAGTAGAAGGCTGAGATTTATACTGACTGAGGCAGCAGAGAAATCACAGAACTCAGTACTGTTTCAATGAAATGAGCTAAGGCAGCGATATAGTTTCATTATGAAGATGATGCAAAACCATTGGGCACATAGAACTAGGATCTAAGGAGGAAATTATAGATGGGACCAGCTCCAGACTCCGCTGACTGATGATGAGTGATGAAGCGGAAATTTCCCAAGACAGCTAAGTGAGGAATTCAGAAATCACTCATTGCTTGTTCTCACAAGTGTCTTTAATTGGCTCGAAATGCACCAAAATATGCAGAATCAAAAGAGTTTGAAAGAGCTGGGATAAAAAGGCAGCGTGTATGTTCAGAATGTAGAAAACCCACCTGGAGGAGAAATCATTCTGCTGGTGGGAGGGATGAAATTGGTAAATTTCATTTGCTGCTCATAAGGGCAAACACTGAGGGTAGGGAGAGTGGTTTCTCTGATGTGCTGTTGGAGGAAAACACTCACCCTCTAGAGCAGGGGTCTCCAACCATGGCAACTCTAAGCCTGGCGGACGTCAACTCCCAGAATTCCCCAGCCAGCCATTCTGGGAGTTGACATCCACCCATCTTAAAATGGCTAAGGCTGGAAAACACTGTATTAACAGGAGCAACCTAGAGTTTTGAGCAAGCTGACTGAAAAATATTCTCCTGAGATCCTGGGATGCAACCATTTTGTCAGTGCAGACTCTACCAAGCGAAATGGATATCTGTACTTAATTTGACCTGGCATAAGGTGTCTTGCTGAGATTCCATCTCTGTAGAGATGTAACAGCAGCAAAAAATTATGGTGCCTTGCTATCCCGAAGCAGGAAGATAATGGCAGATCTTCCCATAAAACAGCGTGATTCCAATAACAGCTAGAGAGATTAAGAAGAACTATATAGCCCTTGAGGAAGGACATCTGGTTAAGTAACATTCTTCCTGGAACGCAACTCACATTATATTTCTTTTGAATACTGGGTTTTGCTTCACTTTTATGGCAAGAGGAGAGAAAATAAACTTCAACAGCAGGGGGCAGCTTAGGTCATTTTATCTGTATTAACATAAACAGATTTATCCTTTGTTGAACAGTAGCTCAATAGCCAGGTTCCATCCTGGATTTGCAATGCTCAAGATATTAGGGTTGATGCCAGCATCTTCACTGGACTCCAGCTTGTCTGCCATTTCTTCTCCAGCTAAAAGCTTCATGACTCTGCTCCCTAGATATTCCGGGAAAAGAAGGAAATTGTTGCCAGATACCCCTCTTACATAACGAATGAGGTGTGGGAGAAAGAGGAAAATATTTCTCATTACCTATAGAAACATCCCCCAATGACTCTGATTTGTAAAAATAGGAATTGGGCATCATGTAAGTCTTAATTAATGTCTTCTGATTTTATTGAACTGCTGCATCTCCCATTCTCTCCAGATTATCAAGAGGGCACCAGGAGCTGTAACGCTGCAGTGGTTAGAATGCAGCATTGCAGGCTAATTCAGCTCCCTGCTCGGAGTTCGATCCTCACTGGCTCAAGGTTGACTCAGCCTTCCATCCTTCCCAGGTCTTGGAAACGAGGACTCTCATTGTTGAGAGCAATATATGTTGACTCTGTAAACCACTTAGAGAATGCGGTAAAGCACCATGAAGTTGTATACAAGTCTAAGTGCTATTGATATTGCTACTGGGGAAAGGATAGAAAATGTGCTCCCTCAAGAGGTGGTGCCATTTACGATGTCAGGAAGGACTTCTAAATATTCTCCATGCCTGGAGTGGTATAGGATCTCCTGATTGAGCAGGGGGGTGGACTAGAAGATCTCCAGGGTTCCTTCCAACTCTGTTATTCTGTTATTCTACCTTATTTGTCGGCTGAGAAGTTTCTCCTGAATGGAATTTAGAAATAGATTCTCCCGCTCCCCCATTTTTTAATTAGGTAAAGGCAACATATTTATACTGTGTTTTGTGTAAAACACATCTGTAATCATGTATGCACCTAAGTCCCCCTCTTCTGATTAAAACATATTACTTTTAAAAAAAGTTAGTGTTATTGTAGAATTAGCTCGAGACCCGTGCTTCGCTATGAAAATATGTGGTCGGGCTTAGTTTTGGGGGAGGAAAAAAAGGGGGGAAATTGTGCCTCTGCCTACCAGCACCCATTGGTATTCATCTGGCTAGCATCCTGTCAGTGTGTGAGAGAGTTGAGGGCTGTTTGGAAACTGAAACAATATTTGCTGTGTGAGCAAGGAGACAGGAAGGAGCCTGGGTGTGGCTTAGCTCAACTGTTCTGTACTTAAAGCTGCTTGGTGCTGCGAAACTGAAACTCCTCTCCTCTGCTTGTGTTTTGCCTTTGGAACAGATTTATTTTCAGGTGGGGAGCGGGGTAGAACTCCTTAGCATCAGAGCGTGTTAATAATAATATACAAAATACTAATGCTCTGATGGTCATTTAGAAAAATCCTTTCTGCATGAGCACCTAGAAGGCAAGAGGAACATACGTGCCAAATTTCAAGTTTGTAGGCTTTACGGTTCTGGAGATTTTGTGATGATGCATGAGGGGTATTTTGCTTTTATATACTGTATATAGATAGATACAGGGTAAACCGATCAGGTGAGCTCTGCAGAGTCCTGTCAATCCATGATGACCTTGGGGGAGATGCCTCCTGGATTGTTACATGGAGAATCTTTGAATTGCTCCACATAGATTTCAATCTCAGTTACCCCAATGATTCTAAAAATCCAGGAAGTATTTTTTTTTGTTCATCCTTTACCAACAAACAAGATCTAGCATTGTCCCTGGAGATAGGAATGCATTGTATGTAACACATTCTGGAAGACTCCTTTGATTTGGAAAGGTGTGTCAGGTAACAAAAAGACAAAATTGCAGAAAGTAGAAAAATGCTCAGCTCTAATTTAGAAGGTTTTCAACTTTTAGACAAAGCAGCAGTGCTACCAATAGAAATGAGCTTACTTTTTCTCCTCCATTTGCAAGAAAATCTTGGTGGATTCCTCACCCAAGGTCAGTTGCAAGATAATGATGGGATAACTTCCATTTTCTTGTTGGTCGTGTTTCTTATGAACAAGAAGTATCTGATTTTCATTCTTTTGGAGACTTGAAGAAGTGAGGCGCCTAGATTTTAATGCTGAAATCATTCCTCCTTCCAAATTGAGGCTGGCTGGTGCTGTGGGTTAATTTAGTAACAAATTTGCATTTTTATCACTTTCCCAGTTTAGCTGTTGAACATTAATTCCGTAGGAGGATATTTTTCCCCTTCCAATTGTCTGGATACTTTATAATTGTTTGGCCAAAAGCTTTTTGCTGAGAGAACCTTGCACTGAGAAAAAGACCTATTGATCTATTTTAGTCCTTTCCAGAGGAAAAAGAAAAATTTCTTGCTGGAGGACCTCTTGGCTTAAGACCCAGTGGCAGAATTAGACAAATGGGTGAAGGATCTGTCTGATTTCTTCATCTGACAAATATTCCAGGCTGTGGGCATTGCAACAGATTTTGCCTTCACTGCTTTTCATTCACAGTTCTTCTGTTCCCTGATGCACAGCTATCACTTTACTCTGTCACTTGGAACTGGGATGGCAAGCGGGGAAGAAGTTAGGAGGCAGAAATAGTTCTCCTTCTCACCCTTGCAGAAACTGGAAAGCCATCTGATTAGTATTTATCAGGGTGGAGGGGGGGAATCTAAGTCCATTCTAGACTCCTGTTATAAAAAGATGCATGAAAGATGGATGGGTCAGTTTGCAGAAGAAAAGGCCAAGCCCGCTGAGCCTCTCCCAAGGGGTGAAAGGTCACTAAGAGGTGGTGACATGTTTAAAAAGTGATAGCATTGGTTTAAAAGGATCAATCAAGTGTATCCTGACCCCTTCTTTCTGCTTTGAAAGATGCTATCTGCGCCAGTGCTGATCTGATTCTGGTAAGGTTACAGTTTGAAGAGAATGAATTTGAAATGGAAAGGAGAAGTGCAATTTTTAAACTACTTGTCCACAATCTAGTTCTTTCCATTGAATTGGACTACAGATCCTATTACTTTCAGCTAATGCTCCCTTTGCATCTTAATGCTGAGAGAACTGATGTTCAGCATATCTACAGGACTCATATGTGCCATTATTTTTACCTGTCCCACAAGACCTGGTAGGATTAGCAGGCTCTGGATGTCCTCAATTAAACAGTGTTGTCTGATGGTCCTTGCACCTGGGTGTGGAAAAGAGTACCTGAAATTTGGATGACCACAATCCTCATGGCCTTCCATAAGGCATGGACCACGGACTTTTCATCTGGACATTGGGCTGTGAAGTTAAGTTAGCCCATTTGGGAGAACACACAGACAGTTCCAGTTGTGGTCAGTTTTGGGTACTTGTTAACGTTTTTATTGTTTTAATTTGTTGTTTGTTGTTCAGAGTCATGGGGCTGGTGTGCAGCCATATGAATCAAATAAATATATCCATACCAGGGTTGTCCGTCCTTGGCAACTTTAAGACTTGTGGACTTCAACTCCCAGAATTCCCCAGCAAGCCTACAAGTCTTAATGTTCCCAAGGTTGGACACTCCTGATGTAACCTCAAGCCTCCCTAACAAACTCGTCAAAAAGGACCTGAGCCAGTGGTGGGATTCAACCAGTTCACACCAGTTCAGGAGAACTGGTTATTAACTTTCTGAGCAATTTGGTGAACTGGTTGTTGGAAGAAATCATTAGGGCAGAGAACTGGTTGTTAAATTATTTGAATCCCACCACTGACCTGAGCCATGTGGCAGATTGTGTCATTTTGGGGAAACTCAAGGAAGGGAACTGCTTTTCTGAATCATCTACAGATGTAGATATCTCCTCTTAACTGTAGATATCTCCTCTATGATGTACCCAGAAAACTAGGAGACTTGGTAAAACGAGCCATTTTCATGATTCCTTAATAAACAGTGAGATGTTTATATTTGAAAGTGCAATTGCCCTCTTAGGAGTGGTCCAGCTCAGCAAGTTGGCAATTCTACTGATCATATGACTTCTCCTTCAACTGATGAATGGGAAAGCATGAGTGGTTTACTCTTCGTTTAGAGAAGTATGAAAGACAACATTGCTCTTTGATGGATGTACAACCTGGTTCTCTATGCATCTGCTCCCAGATAAGTCCCACTTAGTTCAGGATGGATTTCCTTATTTAAAAGTTCACCGGTGCATTTTTATGTATGTTCTTTTTAAATGGGGACATAAGGGCTCAGCGGTTAAAGATGCTGCTTGTCAGTTGGAAAGCTGACAGTCTGGGTTTGAAACCCGAGCGCCGCACAATGGGGTGAGCTCCCATTCCTGCCTCAGCTCCTGCCCACCCAACAGTTCAAAAACATGCAAATGTGAATAGATTAATAGGTATCATTTTGGTGGGAAGGTAACAGTGTTCCATACATTGTTGGCATATAGCCATGCTGACCACGTGACCATGGAAAATGTTTTCGGACAACACTGGCTCCTTCAGCCAAGAAACGAGAGATGAGCACTGTGCCCTGGAGTTGGGCACAAGGGGAAACTACCTTTAACTTTTTCTTTCCAAATAAAGCACCACAATGGAACTGGCACCCAGGCAGGTGCACATGCACCATACACACCTACTTGAGTATAAATATGTAATGGGTCATCCCTCTGATTACATTGGTGAAAGGCATATTGGCACATTTCTAGCATAGCGCTGCTAATAAGCACCAGTTACTCCCTTCTGTTTGCACACCCAATCAAGTCAATTCGATTGACAGACAGACATTTTTGGTTTGGTTCAGTTTGGTTTTGCATTCATTTTATGGATGTTTCTCAGATTATTGCAGGTGTCAGAGAACAAAAGGACTTACTGTTTTATATTCCTCAGAGCTTCCTCTGCTTTCAGTTTAGGACAATGGTGCAAAATTAGCTACCAAGTTACGTTTACCTGGCTTCTGATGAGCGTCTGGGATGCCTGCATTGGAAATACTAACAGGCAACACTTCTTTCAAATCAAGCAGACACTTTAGTCTTGTTCTGATTCCCCCTCCCTCACGATTTCTCTCTCTTTCCATTTTTCCTAATGTTCTGGTCTGGCAGTCTAGCTCTGGGGGTGGGGTGGATGAGCACGTGTGCACATGTTTAATTTGTGTTTGTCCGTGGCATGGCACTGGCACATTTATTATGTTAAAAGGGGGTCTTGTTTATTGATATGCAAATGCCAAGTGTGACGAGGGAGAAGGCAGCTGCGATGTCTTTTTAATCACCTAGGTGGTGAAGGGCGTGGGGTCCAAGAGTTGCCATTAACGAGCTGTGACAGAAGTTTGCAGATGATGACGCACCAGCCATCTCACTAGCTTTTCCTCAACCAGCAAATGAGCAGCTTTGCTCTGGTTTCATTTAAAAACGAAAGGTTTTTTTTAAAAAAAGGCTTAGGAAACCAATGCTTATTCTGGAAGGGTGCCAGTAGGGAGAGTGAGAAGGGCCAAAAGCAGCCACAAGGGGAGCCCTGAAACCTGGGCGAGGACACACCAACATGGGGGAAGAATAGATTGTTCTTGGTTCGTTTTCTGGGCTCATTGAGGTAAAAAAATGCATGTTGGAGATATGTAAAAAATAAGAGGCAGGGCTTAAATTGCATGCACTGCAGCGATCTTGGCTATCACCTTTAAAACACACACACACACACACACACACACACACACACATGTGTACACACATGCACACACACTGTGAGGATCCCTAATGGAAGATTTTTGGAATTAGACTAAACCCACAAGTTATGCATCTCTGGTGCAAGATCACTGTTGCACTAACTAAGATCTTCCTGATTATTTCTATAGAAAGCAATTTCTATAGACATTTCTATATTTCTATCTTATTTTTTTATATTTCTATATTATTTATATAGAAAGTATTATTTCTATAGAAAGCAATAAAGTGAGTATTCCCTAAGAGAAGTGAAGATGGTTTGTGTGTGTGTGTGTGTGTGATATTTGTTTGCTAAAGCTACAGCCAAGTGAAAAAGCAAGCTATGCTGTTTTGTGTGAGGAATGCCTGAAGCTGCATGACGTGTCTTCTAGTTCAATTCTGTCTGCCTTACAAGAGCAGTTCCCTATAGGGAGTCAGCCAGAGACACTTCCCAGTTCTGGATCAGAGATACTTTTTCTGCAGGATATCAAAGGGAGATTTAATGTGGCCTCTGAGCTTGGTTGCTTTCTTGCAAACATTTCAATACCCGACTAGGTAATATCATCAATGCTGGAAGGGAGTGAGAGTTGTTCTGTTTATATACAAGCGACTTGCCGTGTTAGTGGGAGTGTCCTTGGTTAGGAAGAGATGTAGTGGTTGGAAAGATACACACACACACACACACACACACACACACACACACACACACACACACACCCCATGAAGCATAGACACCCAGGTAGCACTTCTTTAAATCTGTCCTGACTCTGAGCAAGACTGGACTCCAACAACTCAAGATCTTGTTGACTTCTTACTTTAGAAGTGGAAGGTCCTCCCTTCTCCAAAAGCTGATCAGTCCCTCTCTGCATGCCTTCACAAAGCACGATGGGATGGTAATAACCTGCACCCTTAACTGCGGGTGACTCAGCGTATCTGGTCTCTGGAGATGGTGGGCATCTGGTTGGTGATCCTTCTTCAGGAGGGCAATACCTCCTCCTCCTCTTCAGGGTCTGAGGTCTGTTATCAACTGCATGAAAAAGAAAGTGGATTCCTCCCATGCCTGTTGAATTCTGGGTCTCTGTTGTCAGAGATCCCGAGATCCTCTATGTCAGGAGTCTCCAACCTTGGGAACTTTAAGACTTGTGGACTTCAACTCAGCTTTGCTGGCTGAGGAATTCTGGGAGTCGAAGTCCACAAGTCTTAAAGTTCCCAAGATTGGAGACCCCTGCTCTATGTGGCATTCTTCAAACGTAGTGTCCAGCTTTCCTCTGTCTTGCTGGGCAGTCTACCCCAACCATTCCATCTTCTCTGTTAATCCCCTTCCATCTGTGGCTGCTGGACCTCCCAATGGCCCAGAGTTGTGTGTGTGTGTGTGACAGAGAGAGAGAGAAACTCTGCTGACTTCCATACAGGCGAACCGCTGCAAGGCTCTCAAACGTGACAGTGTCCCAGCTTGCCTGGAAGATGCCCAGAGAGTTCGACACCCTCCCAGCGTTGGGTGTTGTAGTCGGAGCCGGAGGATGCCGGGTTCCAGTCGCCCCTTGCGTCCGAGCCGAGAGTTGCCCGGCCAAGTTCCTCGCGGGGAACTCCTGCCGCTGCCCACCCGTGGGGGGAAGTGAGAGGGGGGGGGAGAGGCAAGAGCTCCAAGCGCGCCGCCGCGGTTTGGCAGCCAAACCCACGCAGCCCTTTACCTCCCGTCCCCCGCCCGCTCGCCGCCCCCTCCCCGGGCTGGCGCCAACTCCTCCCCGTGCCCGGCCTCCAGCCGAGGCAAGTCGGTGTCTCTTTAAGCTGGAGAGCGGAGGGGAGGGGAGGGAAGGAGGAAGGGACCAGCCGGCTGACAATGAGCCGGCCCGGCTGAGTGGGAGAAAATTCCGCGGCGGAGGCGGCTTCCCAGCCCCAGCAGCTCCGAGGCGAGCGGGAGCGTTGCGCTCGGCGGAGATGAGGGCGCGCTGGCGCTGAGTTCCGCGGCGAGCCTGCCGGCAGCGCGGCTCCGGGAAGCTTCCCTCTCCTCCCCTGCTGGAAGCCGAGCCAGCCCCGCCGCCCTCTGGCTCCGCCGGCCGCCCCTGGGGTCTGGGAGGCAGGACCCGCAGGCAGCCCAGCCCAGCCGCCGCCCCGCGCCCTCCACCCGCCGCGCGAGAGGGGAGCCCCTTTTCCCTCTGCCGGATGCGTCCCTGGCGGAGCTGAGCCATGCGGCGGAGGCTCCCGCTCTGGCTCCGGAGCTTGCTGTGCCTCTGGCCGGTCCTGCTGGGACCCGCGGCAGGTAAGAGGCGCCCTCGAGCCCCGGCTCTCCCGCTCCCCCCTTCCCTCCACTTTCCCACCCCACCCGTCCAAGGGAGCCGCGGGGCGCAGGTGGCCTTCCGGGGACCGAACCAGACGGGAAAGCGCAGCGCCCGGGACGCGGAAGGGGGAAGCCTGGCCAGGCATCTTCTCCGGGGAGAAACGGAGCCCCGGGAGGAGAGTTGCGGAGTTTGGAGGCTCTCGGGGATCGCGTGGGAACGGACCGTTCGGGGCTGGGCAAGTCGGCTGCCTCGCAGCTTCCACCCCGCGCGGCAAAGGTCGTAGCGCTTTCGCAGGAGCGGCGCAGCCAACAAAAGGCGATCCTGTCTCGTTGGCTATGCAGACCCCCAACACCGCCCCCCCTCCCCGCCGGGTCGCTCTCTCCGTTCTACCTCGCCCGGCTGGGGCGCCGCCAGGGACCGCGTTCAGCCCCGATCCACGCACAAGGGGAGCTTGCTTGGCGAGTTGTCCCCAGATACCCTCCCCCTCCCCACTCCACCACCTCGGACCCTCGAGGGCTCGCTGGGCTGCAGCTGGATAACTAACGCGTGTCTAAAATGTCCTGCGAGTGGGCAGGCAGCGCCTTCGACGGTTCGTCCCCAGCGCGGAGGCGGCGGTGCGCGCCGCGGGTCTGGGCAAACGGTCGGTGGCCGAAGCGGGCGGCGGGAAAGATCGGTCCCGATCCTGAGTGGGTGGGGGTGGGGGGGAGAAGGTTCCTGGGACAGCTGCTGAGTCCCTCCCCACCCCCTCCGTGGCCTTTCCCCCTCAGCCAAGCACCTGGCCTGTGTCTGCGGAGTCCGCCCAGGCTCAGCCAGGGGCTCCTCTGCCTTCTCGGTTTCCTGAAGGGAACAGATGGGCCGGAGCGGGATGAAAAAAGGACACGTGGGGGGGGGGGGGTTAGTGTGGGGGTGTTGCCTGGGAGAAGCTAGTTGCAGAGGCGAGGCAGTCAGCAGGAGGGAGGCTGACCTTTCCGGCCTCCCCCGACTTGTGGGCTCCTCCAGCTCATGGCCGATCCTCGTTCCTAGGCTGGGGCCTGCCGCGTAACTGTCGGGGGATGTTCTTAATTTGCTCCTCTCCTCCTGAATGAGCTCAGCAGCCTTTTCAGCAGGAAGTCACAATCCGCACTAAGAGCCCCCTCCCTACACACACACACACACACACACACACACACACACACACACACACACACACAAGGTACAGACACAAACACACGAACCGAATCTGGCCGCTAGAGGAGGCTTCAGGATGCTCTTCAGAAAAAGGATGCAGCAGAAGCCAGTTGGGAATCTGCTCTCCCGGGCTAGGAAGAGAAAACAATTGTGGGTGTGTTGTTCCAAGCAAAAAGATTAGAAACAGCCATTCTGGGTTAGGTAAAAATAGAAGTGATTTCTCCAAACAGGAGGTGTGAGCTAAAGTAAACTGCAAAGCTTTGGATGGTGAGGATCGTCAGTGGTTGGGGCATTGGGTTTTGTTTTTTTTTTTTCCCTTTTTGAGTAAAGGGAGAAAAGGCTCTTCCTGTTTTGAATTTGGAAGCATGTTTTGGGAGGATTCCTTCCTTCCTTCCAGCTTTTGGGGAAGGATGAAACGGAATTCCGGGTTTCCAATTCGTTCTGATCAATCTACATTTTTCTTACCAAGAATTTGGTTTGAGTGTGGTTGTCATTTGTTTTGCTTTTGGGCTGTTGCCGCAACTCGCAGGCCATTTGGTTGGGTGGGGAAAAAATGCATGAGATTTTAGAATTTTTTATTCATAGGATGTTTCCCCAACCCCGTTTTTCCATTTCAGCTCAAATAGGCCTATCTTAATAGGAATGTAAAATGCAGCAGCAGAAACTATCTTGGCAGAGCAGATCTGGCCTACAGGGCCATTACAGACAGAGGTCCTGCTCAAGGGATGTTTTATTATACTAGAGTAGTGTGGTATATCAGCAGGCGTTGCACTGCACACCTCTTGCTTGTTTCCCCGCCATTGCCTGCCCCCCGTGTGTGAATCAAACTTGGAAGAAATCTGAATTTAACCTGCAAAATATGCCTGTTGGAGAATTACACTACTTACATCCACAACTAAATTTCCCTTGCTAGGTGGAATATTGATTAAGTGAATTTTACGACCTTCCTTGCCACCGTTGTTAAGTGAATCGCTGCAGTTATGAAGCTAGTAACAAGGTTGTTACGGGAATCTGGCTTTCCCCCATTGACTTTGCTTGTAAGAGCGTCGCAAAAGGGGATCGCATGATCCCAGGATCCTGCAACGTCATAAATATGAATCGGCTGCCAAGCATCCGAATTTTGATCACGTGACCGTGGGAATGCTGCAACAGTCGTAAGTGTGAAAAACAGTCAGAAGCCACTTTTTCCAGTGCTGTTGTAACTTGAGGACTACCTGTTACAGGAAAGCAGGAGGGGTTAATTTTGGAAGTGTTTGAGGAACATCAGTGGGGCTGATGTTTCATATGCAGAGCCGATGCCATTAATCTGGCTTCAGAGGCATCCAGAAGTCAGAAGTAACATTGCTGAGTAGCCAGGAGTGTGCATCAGTCACTGAACATGCACAAATCATTGAATGTGGTTTACAGACTGATAAGAGCATCTTCAAGTAGAATAGAATAGAATAGAATAGAATAGAATAGAATAGAATTCTTTATTGGCCAAGTGTGATTGGACACACAAGGAATTTGTCTTGGTGCAAATGCTCTCAGTGTACATAAAAGAAAAGATACGTTCATCAAGAATCACAAAGTACAACACTTAATAATAGTCATAGGGTACAATAAGCAATCAAATCATATTAGGAAACAGTCAATAAAAATTGTTAGGATAAAAGCGACAAAGTTATACCGTTATACAGTCATAAGATGGGAAGATTAATAGTAATAGTAATGCAAACTTAGTAAATAGTTTGATAGTGTTGAGGAATTATGTCCTCGTGTCTAGTTGTTCTGGTGTGAAGTGCTCTATAGCATCATTTTGAGGGTAGAAGTTGAAACAGTTTATGTCCAGGATGTGAGGGGTCTGTAGGTATTTTCACAGCCCTCTTGTTGACTCGTGCACTATAGAGGTCCTCGATGGAAGGCAGATTGGTAGCAATTGTTTTTTCTGCAGTCCTAATTACTCTCTGAAGTCTGTGTCTGTCCTGTTGGGTTACAGAACCAAACCAGACAGTTATAGAGGTGCAGATAACAGACTCAATCATTCCTCTGGAGAATATTTCCACTGTTCTTTTGCTAAATTCAGGTCTATTTAAGAAAAAAAACATTTTTCTTTTCTAAAAATATATGCAAAGTTTAATGCAAAGACCAATGCAAAGTTCAACTTACTTCTGCAGAATCAATAAGAAGACCTTATTTCTGTAAGAAGGATAGGATTTGCAGGCAACATTCTGGCTTGAGGGAACATGGAAGATATTAACTTGGAGGACATCAGAAACTCGGGCTGCAACCTTATTTATTCATGAGCTGTGCAGCCCACCTTTCCGCCAGGAGCTCAAGTTGATTACATATCCTTCAGTAGTGTGCCTGGGCACAAGTTTATTTGGCAGCTCACTGGCTCCCCAGTTATGTATTTTTAATCAAAAGGAGAGAGAAAGAGGGAGGGAGAGAGAAAAGGGAAAGAGAGAGACCCCTCAAAGGATAACAGTCCCCATCAAGAGATATCAGCAGGCAGATTGATTCACACAGACACGGGCCAGCCTGTTCATGAAGAACTGGCACATAAAATTGTAACCCAAATTTTCACAGTCAATCCTAGTTCCTGATTGACGTCCAAGCTCTGTGAGAAGGAAATATGTATTGGCAAATCCAGAATGTGTTGTGGAAAGACACGTTTAAATATACCCTTAAAATGGACAAGCTCCCCCAATAGATGTTCTTGTTGGCCTTTTGGATTGAGCTGTAGGCTTGCTGCATCCCTTTGTTAGGAGAATGATGAGATGAGTTGATGGAGAAGAGGGCTCCCAATGCTTTGAACACTGAGGTTTAGTATAACTATCTCTGAATACAAATCTATATATATAAAAGCAAAATACCCCTCGCACATCATCACAAAATCTCCAGAACCATAAAGCCTACAAACTTGACATTTGGCACATATGTTTTTCTTGGCTTCTAGGGGCTCACTAAGAAAGGATTTTTCAAAATGACCATCAGAGCATTAGTATTTCCTATATTATTATTATTAACATGCTCTGATGCTAAGGAGTTCTATTCTCCCTCCCCACCTGAAAAGAAATCTGTTCCAATTGCAAAACACACGCAGAGGAGAGGTGTTTCAGTTTTACTTTCACAGCAGCAACCGGCTTTATGACAGAACAGTTGAGCTAAGCCATGCCCAGGCTCCTTGCTGTCTCCTTGCTCACACAGCAAATACTGTTTCAGTTTCCAAACAGCCCTCAACTCTCTCACACTTACAGGAATACAGATGAATACCGATGAGTGCTGGTTAGGCAGAGACAGAATCCCACCCCCTCTTATTTTCCTTCCCCAAAACTAAGCCCAACCACATAGTTTTGTAGCGAAGTACGGGTATCGAGTTAGTTGCTAAATAGAGTGAAAAATGTGCTAGGGATATGTGCCTGCATGTAAGTCCCCAAATTACAACCACAATTTGGATCAGAATTTCCATTGCTAAGCTGAATTGTTAAGTGAGTCACATCCAGTTTTACAACCTTTTTAGCCATGGTTGTTAAGGGGATCGCTGAAGCAGTTATGGGAATCGTACAGTCCTTAAGTGATCACATGACCATGGGGATGATGCAATGGTTGTAACTGCGAGGACCAGCCCTAAGTCTTTTTCAGTGCCACTGTACCGTTGAATGTTTGCTAAACAAATAGTTGTAAGTCGAGGAGTTTCTGTATGTATAATACCTGTATGTAGTACCCCTCCTTCCCATCCTGAACTACAAACATTCCTCTTTACTGTCCCTCTTACTAAAATAACATGTGGGGAATTCTGGGAGCCCCCACACACCTTAAAGTTGCCAAGTTTGAAAAACAAACAACCCATGTTCTAGACTTCCTGGAGGCCTTGATCCATGAATTGTGGCAGAGCGGAGAAGAAACAATATTGCCCAATCTTGGCACTTGCAGATTAGTGGGACTCCAGCTCCCATCAGCCCCCGCCAGTCTGATCCACAAGCCGGGGACTGGTGTTTTGATCAGGCTGTGGTACCCTGCTTGAGAAGTGTGCCTAGCATTTGAAATAGTTAATTATGGTTATCCTTTTTTGATGGGAGGGAGGTGGGGAGGGGGAGTTTAGATGAAATGGCATCTACTGCATGTTAAGGACAACTATCCCTCCCCCAAGATTTGTAAGGTTGCTACCTTGATAATATTCTCCAAATCCCTAGAAACTTGGTTCTTCTCCCAGGCCTTGGGGTGGGGGGGTGGCTGAACAAAAAAAATTGCATTCAAGCATTGTGCCCTGCTGGTGACAGATAGTCTGGTTTCCAAGCTCATTTTTTTCCCAAGCGTGTGGACACATATGCACACTCAAACATATTCAAACAAGCTGATCCCTCTGTATCCAAGTTAGGCTGATCCAAATCTCTCGAGATTTTTGACTGCATCTGAACCCTTTTTTATTTGTACCAGAAGTGGCAATTTCAGCAGTCTCTGACAAATCCACTCCTCTCCTTAATTTTCTACTTGTGAAATGGAATGATTGCTTTTTTTTTTTAGAAGCTTGCCCAGAGAGGAGAAGAATAGAAAAGGAGGTGTTGAAGGAAGGCTATGAAGTGGGAGAGGTAAACACCGAGATCCTTTCCAGCTGACATCCCCCCTGGCCTTTGTCTTTCCTCCCGCCCCCCTCCTCAATTTTGCATGTAAGGATTTTGGGCTTCTCCTGAAACGGATGTTGAATGTGTGTACAACACACTGAGTGACACATCTTTTGGCCTAGCAGGTTGTGCAAACTGAGCCCATATGTTTTGTGGCACGGTGTGTGATGCAAACTCAGGGAAAAAAATGGGACTCATTTACATAAACCATTGATAAGTTAAACATTAGTGAGCTTGTTTATGTGTCTGCGGAGTCTGCAGAAAAAGCCTGAAATGGCGTGTTTTCATCACTCTTTGTTCAGGAAGGGCATCACTCCGGTTTGGTTTGCTTGTTACCTGAACGCCAAATCTCCAAGTCACTTGAACAAATCCCCTTTCATCCTTCCTAAATACTTCTGCCTCTCCATCTCCTTTCTCTGGGAAACTGCTGAGGTAATTAAGGCCAGACAGGGCTTGACTTGTTACCACTAAGAGGGTCTGTCCCCCTCCTTTAAAAATAACACCACGTTTGGCTCCCAGTGTTTGGCAGAGACTTTGCTTTTCAGATTCACATGGCAACAGATGATGCTGGTGGGAGGTGAGGGGAAGGAAAGACATGGCACCAGCGGAAACCTTGAGAGTTGCTGGCTGCTCCTGTTGGCATCGCATCCTTGGAGAATGTTGTCATCTTTGTAAAGGACAAATTCTAGGTCAGATTCTGCCAGTCAAAGAAGGGAGGTGCAATGGTATGTGGGAATGACCTTAAAAGAAAGGGGAAGGAATGGGAATGGTCAGATAAGGGAGAGAAGAGAGGGCCTAGCCCATAACTGCATAAGGGGCAGAGAAAGAGAGAAACAGCCCTAACTTCTCAGAATATAAAAGAGATGGTGGGAGACTTGTATTTTCAGATTTTCAAGATTCTATTATTGTAGCCTTACAATAAAACAGGATTAGCCCATCTGGCCATGTTTTCTGTCTGGTTTACTTGGGAAGGCTGACATCAGTCCTTGCAAGTCTGAAAGTACAAATCTCCCACTGTCTCCTTTACATTCTGAGAACATGTGGAAGGTCCCTTCTGAACCTCTTTCTCCATCCATTATGCAGCTGTGGGGTCTGCCTTCCCTTATCTAGCCATTCTCTAGGCAACATCTCTTCCTCCTGCCTCCCAAGGCCAATCCCACATACCATGACAGGCTGGGAATATCTAAACACTCACTCATATTGGTAGCTGGGAAACAGCTGTACTTTAAGCTTGAGAAACGCTGTTATGTAGAATATCTTCCACCCATGTAGGCAATAAGCAAACCTTTCAAGCATGCACTAAAAACATTCACACAAATGGGTTTGATAAGTTAGGTAAAAGTCCCTAAAACATTCTAAGTGCCCCCCAGGGCCCACCAAAAATTGCTAGCAAATGGTCATTTTTAATAAGAGCCAAGGGCAAGAGAATGAAATCCATGGAGAAGGATCATATTCACCATCTTCCTTTAGGAATAAGAATCAAATGCAGATCCTTTTCTGGCTGTGCCCACTCCTTCATTGCAGCCCAAAGAATGACATGCAGTGTGGGCTGCTGCTAGTTCGGACCGGTTCTAGAGAACTGGTAGTTCTGATGATCAGCTGGCCTCGCCCACCCATCCCTGCCCTATCTTGTCCTATATTTCTGTCTTTTTCAGCTCAGCTGATTCACACAGCACAGTGGATTTCATGCACCTCCGCTGTTTATTTACTGGGGCTGCTCTGTAGAGGTTCAAATTGGTGTTTTTTGAATGCTGTGCATGCGCACAAAGTGCACACTCACAGAGCCGGTTGTTAAACCAGTTGCACCACTGATGATGTGTCAGTGAAAAGTCAGGAAAATGCCATCCTAAACAAGCCGTGTCCCACTGCTGTAGAAAGACAAGGCAAGGGATTCTTCCTAGACGCTCTGGACTCCGTCTTCTCCCAGGAAGTGCTTGACTCAGCAGAGTTGCAGGGGAGGTCTGACAGAGCTTAATCCCTGCCCTTCTTCTGGGCTTTGCCATCAGCCTTACTTGTGGGAAGATGCCATCGCGATACCCCATTAGCTGAGTCTATTGTGGCTGTTGAATGGGCAAGGTTGAGACATGTTCTCTTACGCGGCCTGTATCAAAGAGATCCTTGATTCACTCTTATTATTGTATGTATCTTTAATTACAAATGTTACGGGAAACCCTCAACTTATAACCATTTGTTTAGTGATCATTCCAAGTTGCAACGGCACAAAAAAAAAAAAAAGAAACTTTAGGACCAACTGGATCTTGCAGTTATGACGGTGGCAACATCCCCATGGTCACAGGATTAAATCTGGGTGCTTGGAAACTGCCATATATTTACCATGTTTGCAACATTTCAGGATGATGTAATCACCATTTCAAATCTTCCCAAGTCATTGGGGGAAGCTGGATTGGTCACAAAATAGGCTGTGACTCACTTAATAACTATCTTGCTTAGCAGTGGAAATTCTAGTCCCAATTGTGGTCTAGGATTGGGACCACATGACGGGTTTTTTTTTTTAAATGAAAGTACAGGTAGTCCTCGACTTATCACCACAATTGAGCCCAGAATTTATGTTGCCAAGTGAGTTTATGTTGTTATGTGAGTTTTGTTCCATTGTATGACTTTTCTTCTCACGGTTGTTAAGCAAATCACTGCACTTTTTAAGTCAGCAGCACCGTTGTTAAGTGAATCTGACTTCTCCATGGACTTTGCTTGTCAGAAAGGTTGCAAAAGGGGATCACATGACAACACCCCCCCCCGGACGCTGCAATTGTCATAAATATGAGTCAATTGTCAAGCATTGAAATGTAAATCACAAATGACTCCAGGGATGCTGCAATGGTTACAAGTGTGAAAAATGGTTTTAGTCACCTTTTTTAGTGCTGTTGTAACTTTGAACGGTCACTAAATGAAATGTTGCAAGTCGAGGACTACCAGTACCATTCTTTTTTAAAAAAAATCAGAACCTTGGCTTGTGTTCTTTGTAGATTGCACCAAGAGTTGTTCATTTGACTGATGTTAAAACAGAAGGTGCTCTCACACCTTCTGCTAAGCCAGGATTTGTTAAAGCATTTATTGGTTCTCACATCTTGCAACATTATCACTTATGAGTTCACACATCACGGTAACCCAAACCCAAACAAAACCCATGTTCCTCCCTTCCTACACCCCTTGCTTGGTGTGGAAACAGGTCTTGTACGGAGTCTGTCAAGTGTTAAACTGAGAAAGTTATTCGTGTGAATGTGTTGAAAGAATCCAATCCCAGTTCAGCCGTGCAAAGGGTGGCCTTGGATGTAACAGTCTTCTTCAATCTTGTAAGTTTTTAGCTTGGTGGGATAAGAACTGAAATGAAGTTTGTTCTCCAGAGAGTTGTAAAAATAGCAGTTCTGGAACGCTCACGGGGTTATGTCATTGAAAACAAATGTGTTTTGTTTCCTCCAAGGCAAAGAGACATGTAGCACTTTATCTTTGTCCCTCCAAATCAAGTTCCTGAATTGACTGATTGATTTCAGGGTCCTTAACAGAGTTTGAAATCTGGAGCAGCGACACAATCATCCTTTTCTCTCTGCTGTCATATTAAAAAAAAATCCTGCCTCTTGGGTACTGAGCTAGTTGTCAGCGTTCCAGATTCAGTAGAAAATGGGAAAGTTGAGATGCACGGTAGAGAAGCATGGCAGAAATAAGGATTTGGACATTGCTCCAAAAAAAAGCTGAAGATCAGAAGTGGTATTTTACCGGTTCGGCCTGGTTCAGGCGAACCGGTAGTAAAAAATGCTACCGATTCGGGAGAACTGGTAGTAAAAAAATGCTACTGGTTCAGCCGAACCAGCATTTCTGATGATCAGCTGTGCCGTGCAATTTAGATTAGCTAGAAAGCAGGAAATTGTTGGATTTCTTGCTTTGTAGCTAATCTAAATTGTGCGGCACAGCTGATCCTCCCCCCTCACTGTTGTACTTACCTTCAAAATGCTTCTTTTTTCAACACCCAGGGAGGCTTCCCTGAGGCCCAGTAGGCAAAAAAACGGGGCAGGAGATGGGGGGGGGACCTATAGCCATACCCACCTGGTCACATGACCACCTGGCCACACCCACCTAGCCATGCCCACAGAACCGGTAATAAAAAAAAATGAATCCTATCACTGCTGAAGATCATCCTACTTAGAAATTCCTTGTCTGTCCATGCACATTTTAGATGTGTCTTGGGGATGTGGAGGGGGTTATCTTTTCTAATAGTTTATTTATTTATAAGGCCACACAGCTCTTCAATAATAAAAGCCGTCCTAAAATACAATGAAAAACCCAAATATTCAGATGAAAAATCGCCATGAAAAGACAATCAGAAATGTAGGATCTGCCAGCCAATTTAACCCAAGGCCTGGGAAAATTCCAGATTTTCAGAACACTTTTGAACATGGCCAGGTTGGGGCCAGATGTAACTTGAAGAAGTGGAGATGATGCTATGACTATGACACTAAAAGCATCCTTCCTAGGTCCCATGAGGTGGTATGAACTGAAACAGCTGAACCCTGGCAAGACTGGAGTGGCTTCTGGGTCCTGGAGCCTTCTGGTTCTAGGACTATATCATCTCTGGTGCCAGAAAGGGTTGCACTGCTCCAAACAGACCCTGAGTGCAATCTGGGTGCGTTCCTGGACTCACAACTCTTGCCTAAGAAGCAGGTAGCAGTCATGGTTTGCGGAGATGGGTGGCTGGCTTTGCATAATTTCATATTTTGCACCAGTTGTATCAATTCCTACTCATGGTCACCCATGCTCTGGTCACCTCCTGGTTGGACTATTGCAATACACTCTACATGGGACTGCCCATGAGGAGCACCTGGAAACTTCTGCTGATGCAAAATGCAGTGGCATCAGCAGTTTTGTGAGTCTCTGGTAACGCATATGTTACACATCTGCTGCCCGAGCTGAATTGTTTACCAGTTTGTTTCTGGGTCCAATTCAAGGTACTGAGGTTGATATTTAAAGCCCTACATGGCACAGGATTGGGTTACTTGAGGGAGTACCTCTTCCAGATTTTTTCTGTCCATCCCACCAGATCCAACACAGTGGGTATGTTACAGGTTCAGTCATCTAGGGCAGGGGTCGCCAACCTTTTGAACCTCAGGGACCATCAAACTCATAATTTTAGATCCCAGGGACCACTAACTGGTTCTGTGGGCGTGGCCTAATTTGTAGGTGTGGCTTGATGGTCATGTGACTGGCTGGGCATGGCTTATATGTAAATATTATATATATTTATATAAATATTGACTTTTTTTACTAAAGAAAGAGCAACTTTTACCCAAAGCAGGCAAAGCAGGCAGGCAGATTGAGTTGCTCACAGAATCATTCAGTGATCTATCTATCTTCCATCAGCTAGCTCAGTCTGTCACATAAAATTTGCTTGCAAGCAAACTCACAAAATTAACTCACAATACACCATGCATGTAAATATTGAATTTTTTATTTTAAAAATGAGCAACTTTTACCCAAAATCAGGCAAAGCAGGCAGACAGATTGAGTTGCTCACAGAATCACAGATTCATTCAGAGATCTATCTATCTGCCATCAGCTAGCTCAGTCTCTCAAATTTGCTTGCCGTGAGCCTGCACTGAATTTGCTTGCAAGTAAACCTTCAGTCCTAAGGGAGATTCGGCTGTGCTGAGCTGAAGATCTAAAGACTAGTTAGAAAACAAGAAATCCAACCATTTCCTGCTTCCTAGCTAATCTAAATCTCTCGACACAGCAGAACAGATGATGGTCGGAAAAAGAAAAAATAGTAATTTAGCAGGCAAGTTTACCAGGTAAGGAGTGAGTGGGCGGGGAGGGTTCCTGCGGGCTATGTGGGCGGCACAGACTTGTGTTTCTGCGCAGCCTGGATTAATTGCTATGTGGGGGTGCTCGGGGGGTGAGATTTCTCTGCAGCCCACCAACATTTTCTCATGGCCCACCAGTTGGTGACTGCTGATCTAGGGCAGGGGTCGCCAACCTTTTGGTCCTTAGGGACCACTAAACTCATAATTTTAAATCCTGCGGACCACTAATATGAATTTTGACTGACGGTGGCTGCAGTAAAAAAGCAGGAAAATTCCCCACCCCATTTTCCTACCAATTGATCATTCTTTATTTGGGATCACAGGTTATCGTCTTCAGCTCCATTCTCAGGGGGAGAGGGAGAGAAAGGGGTGGGGAAGAGAGGGAGAGAGAGAGAGAGAGACTTTTGGTTTCGTGCAAGGAAAGCAGCAGAAGCAGCAGAAGTCTGTCTTTCTCTCTCCCAAACTCCACCAGAAATGAGTCTTTGTGAGATTTGTCACGCCGGCGCAGCCTCTTGGAGCAGGATGCCTTGCAGGGTCCCAAAGACTTTCTGGTGGAGTTTGGGGAAGAGAAAGAAAGACTTTTGCTGCTTTCCTTGTGTGCAGCCAAAACTAGAAGAAGAAAGAAGTGGAAAGGAGCAGCCCGGTGGCCCGGCCATGCAAGTGGGGCAAGTTCCCCCCCTCCGCCCTTTCCCCCCTCCCCTCACTACCTCGTGTTGTTCGCAATGCAAGTGATGCAAGCCTTGTGTTCCCGCAGGCCATGTGGGCGGCACAGCCTTGTGTTCCCATGCAGCCTGGATTAATTGCTTATGGGAGTGATATTTCTCTGTGGACCATCAAAATTTTCTTGCGGACCACCAGTGGTCCCCGGCCCATTGGTTGGTGACAACTGATCCAGGGAGCTTCATCTGGTGGGCCCAAGGCAGCAGGCCTTCTCTGCCATGGCCCTTACATTATGGATTCTTCACCCACTCCCTCCTGAGATGAGGTCCTGAGCTTTTGAAGGCCCCTCAAGATGTAGTTATGATAGCAGACCTGGAAACCCCAGGTGACAGGTGATGAGTGAAATGGCCCCCTTTTTATTAATATTCCTCCTCCTATTACATTCTGTCTTGTTTACAAGTTTTACTTGCATAGTTGATAGGTTTTTAAACCATTACAGTACATGATGGTTTTAGCTAATGACTGTTTTATATTTTTCCTGTTTTACTGGATTGTTGTATGCACCCCTGAGTCCATGAGATGGGTGGCCATATAAATTTGGATTAATAAATAAATATGACTGATGGGTAAGCATGCCTCTGATGTCCAGGAAAAACTGTGAAAGGAAGGTCCTTTAGATAACCAGTTGAGAAAGCTATGCCAGAATGTTGGCTTTTCTTAATGAGTTGCTTAAAAGCCCAGCCTTACACTCTCTTGTCCACTGATAGCATTATTTGTGCTTTATTTCACTTTCACTCCAGTGGCTCCAAGGCAGCCACTATCCTTAACTCATCCACCAATATAATTTCCCACAAATCCTGGAGGGAAAGGCTGAGCTGCATGAAAAGAGAAAACATTGTGGTTTAGTGCACCAATGATTACTGTTTGCATGTTCGTCTCCTTAGCTGCTATCTGTAAGGTGGCAATTTTAAAGACAATGTTTGTAAGTTGCCTTATGGAACCTGGTTTGGAAGGACTGTCTGTAAAACATAAAAAGTAGTCAAATAAAGGTAAATAATTCTAAGTGGTTCTTAATAGCCCAATGAGTGTAGATTTAAACCTGGATCTCTGCTTCTAGTGAACCACTGTGCATATGGATTTCCATCCAAGGAACCTTTGTTTTATTTGTTCTTTGGGGATCCAATGAGGGCAATAATATAGACAGACAGACAGACAGACAGTTATAAGAGAGAGAGAGAGAGAGAGAGAGAGAGATGTAGGTAGGTAGGTAGGTAGGTAGGTAGTATTTGCTGCAGGAGCTTTTTCCTTTAATTTCCCCAGAATGTTCTGAAAGCATTCTATAGGCAATGCAATTTTAGGAAACAAAATCATTAGAAGATCATTAGCCATATTGCAGCAAATAGACTAGAGAAATGGGTGCAAAGCAGCTGAAGAATAATTTAAAAAAACCAAATATCACAACAGTAATGAAAAGAGAGTTCCAAAAGCATTGAGATGTTCACAAATAAATGAAGGGACAAAAGATGTCTTCAATAATGATTATGAATAGAATAGTTGCCTCTTTGTCTCTGTTTCTCCTGCCCCCCTTTCTTCTTCGATTTATCCTTTTTTTCCAATTCTTTGCTGAGCAAGGGATATGTACCCAGATGTATACACTGCACCAAACCACAATGTTATATTGTCTGGATTGGATTCAGTTGTTGGATAAATTCGATCATTGAAGTTCATAAACTACGACTTAGCTTGTTGGGTGAATTAATCTTATTTAAGCAAACTATGGCTTGGCAGGCTACATTAAGCCAGTCTGAGACCCGCCACAAGTCCCTTTTTTCCACTGCCATTATGACTTTGAATGGCTGTAAGTCAATGAATGGTTGTAAGTCAAGGACTACTCTTACTGCTTTTCTTCCATATGTCGTTTCTTAGTTGGAGAACCCTGCCTTACATGAGACTGGTGGCACTTGGGGAAGGATTTTAAAAGAAACAAAATGAATGGGATATGAATAATATATACGAATAAGTATTTCAATGAAACCATGGCTTGAAACCTAGCAATGGCAATGAAACCTAGCTAAAGAAAGCCAGGCAAGCAAACTGATGAGGTCTTGATTCAATTTCATTTTTGCTGTTATGGCTGATCAGCATCTTCTGGTCTGTCTGGCCAAGGGAGAGGTTCACCAATTGATACAAATTAGACAAATAAATAAATAATTGCGGTGGGCTAATCTCAGTCACCTCTCTGACCTGCAGAGCTGGTCGATAGAGTGAAAGGCTTGAAGCCATAAGATACAAGCAATAGCAGGAAGCTTACTAAGGAAAACCACTCCGTTGGGACTTCTTCGGGGGAGGTGGCATTTTACTTCTTTGTTCCACCTAGTGGGAAATGGCTGCTATTGTCAATCTTCTTTCTTCTCTCCCCGTGGGTAAATCTGAGAAGGATAAATTTGCAACTGAATCCCCCAACCCTGTTAGGAGACCCCCAAAAAGTGGTTTATTGTCTCTATTTTTGTTTCGCATCCCCCTCCCCAAACCCCCCAAAGGAGAATGCTACTCCTCCTTTGCCTTGTGAGGCTCAAAGAGAGATTAGCTGTGGGTTTTGTCTTTTGTTTTAAATGGGGGTTCTTTTGAGATCGCCATCCAGAGCAACCATGGGAAGTTGGATCAGAATGTCAAATGTCAGAGAAGCGGGATCCTGATTGCTGAGGCTCCAAATAAATGGCGATTTTACGTGAGGGACCGTAAACAGGAGAGGAAAGGAAGATGACAATGAATAATTGGGTGCTTCCTTTGTGAGGAAATAAGCTGCTAAGATGCCATTCCTGGAGTTTCCCTCTTTCTTTCTTTCTTTCTTTCTTTCTTTCTTTCTTTCTTTCTTTCTTTCTTTCTTTCTTTCTTTCTTTCTTTCTTTTTCTTTCTTTCTTTCTCCCTCCAACTCTTTTTTCTTTTTCTCTCTTTCTCCCTCCCTCTCTCTTTCTCTCTCCCTCCCTCCTTCCTTTTCTTCTTCTCTTTCTTTCTCCCTCCCTCCCTCCTTCCCTCCCTCCCTTCGACTTTTCTCTTTTTTTTCTCTTTCTCTTTTTCTCTCCCTCCCTCTCTCTTTCTCACTTTCAAAAGCTCAGCTACCAGCACTACTTTCAGTAAGATACACTCTTGCTTAAAATACTTAACTGAATTGCACAACAAAATGTAAAAGCAGCGTTAGCAGAAAATGGAAACGCTGGCTTGGCCAGGAGCTGAAGAGGAGAATAAAAATGACCTTGCAATAATTGGAATGGTATAATGTAAACTTTTTACTTGCAAACTGCCTCAGCCTTCAATGTGAAGAAGTGGCCATTTCCAGCTGCAGTTTTTGTTTGGAGCCCTGATTAGCCAAGGAGTAAATGTTCAAATGCTTCTGATAATGTTTTCATAAACATCTTCTAAAAATAACGTTTTGGATTCCAGTCTTTTCATGAGGCATAAGTATGTTCTTAACTGAAAATGGTTATTTCATTTGGAACAATTCAACAAAGAATGACGGGCCTTTCCAAGAAGAGACGCAGGCATCTCTCAGGGTTAGTGAGCATTTGGGGATCCAAATGCTCTTAAATTGAGGTTCCTGCAATCCTAAATCTGTGCAGAAAAAGCTGACACTTGCAAGGCCCTTGGAATTATTTCTCCTGGAGAGTTGATGGAACTTGGGAAGAAAGGTTGTTTTGAAATCTGCTGGGATAATAGCAGGGGAAGAGAAAAAACTCATCTCACCAGATCACAAACTAGCTGTTAACCATCATGCTGTAACTTTGGCATGATATCTCACATATAGTGTGTCTGTGACAGTAGCCAGGAAGCTAACCAATTCTCCAAAGGATCAGAGACGGGTTCCAACCAAAACCTCTATTGGAGAAATTAAAGCTTCTCTCTCCAGTTTAACATGTGGTCATGGAAAGGATGCCACCAAGAACGAGGGCCTTGCAATAATCAGTGAGAAATGTTGGGAAGCCTAAAAGGGCAGCATTGTAATGTGGAACCAGGGCTTAACACATCTTGAGCCATTTCTCCTGCTCATATAAGCATACACTGACAATATCTTGATGGGCAGAGTCATACCTCACCTTTCTTCTGGCTTCTTCAGTCTTTCAAGCCCCATGCTCAAACCAATTGTCATGCTGTCTAGAAAGTTACCTTTTAAAAACAAATACACAAGTTGAAATCAACTAAACCTAAGGAAAAAATGAAATTCTGTCTGTCTGTCTGTCTGTCTGTCTATTTATCTATCTATATCTTCTCTCTCTCAGCTCTCTCATCTTATCTCTCTCATATCTCTATCACATATCTACCTACTTACCTACCTACCTAATGTATCATCTTTCTATCTTTCTATCTATCTATCATTCTGTCTGTCTGCCTGTCTGACTGCCTATCTATCTGTCTATCATGTCTCTATCATCTATGTCTGTCTGTCTGTCTATCTATCTATCTATCTATCTATCTATCTATCTATCTATCTATCTATCTATCTATCTATCTTTATCATGTCTCTATCATCTATTTATCTATATCTTTCTATTTATTCTCTATCATTATGTCTCTATCTTTCTATTTATTCATTCATTTATTTATTTATCTATGCCTGCCTGCCTGTCTATCATATCTTCCCCCCCACCCCCAGTACAGGTGAAATGGTCTTTGATAAAATAAACCAATCTGAACATAGACTACAAGCATTAAGACTTCAGTGAAGAACTATCATAAGTATAACTAGAGACAGATAAACAGGAGGGTTAACAGTTATTATTTCAACACTTGGAACAAGTTCAATCAAGTCAAACCTGTTCTTAGGGAGGTCCTGTTGAATCTTGCAGGGTATTAAACAAACCTTGGCAATATTATAAGTAAGTGCTTCACTCTGATCAGCTGAAAGATAATTGAGATAGAAGTCAGCACAGTCTGGATGTTGACTAATTGAAACAAAATGAGATGATAGTCTTGGGACTCTGAATATTGTGCTATCCTTGTGAGAACCTTAACTGCAGCCTTCACTTCTTGGGTTCTCTCAATTCTTCCTTTTCTAGTTTCCTTGCTACTTGAGTCTAGTGTTCTCAGAGTCTTCAGACCGGCTTCTTTGCAATGCCTGATATATTGATGGCTGGCATATAAACATCAAACAGTGACGGAGAAATACATGTACTGCTCCTAGGCTGTGGAATATCATCTCTTGAGAGTTCTGTTAGTCCCCTAGAGTCTTTTTCTGGAAGAGCAGACAAATCACCAGGTTCTTACTTGTGAAGTAAAAGAGGCATTGATTTTAATGTATTTTTGGATTCTATTTCATTGATTGAGGAAGACAGCTTGGTGTAATAGTTAAGACATCTGGCTAGAAACAGAGTATACGTTCTACTCCTGTGTTAGGTACAAAGCCAGCTGGGTGATCTTGGGTTAGTTACATTTTCTCAGCCCTAGGGAGCCGGCAAGGGAAAATCTCTTATTAAAAACTTTGAAACTGGCTCAAAGGTGCATACACATGCACACACGCAATTGTATTCATATGGTAAACCCCATAACCATAATGGGGTTTGTTTGGTTTAGACTTGGGTTTATTTGTTACTTCAATACATATGGCAGCCTATCTCAAATTAATGACCCTGATAACAACAATACTATATAGCTCTATAACTATAGTATTGTTGTTATCAGAGTCAAATACACACACACACACACATAGAAACACACATGCATATACACAAAGACACAAACACACACACACACAGTATATAAAGAATTCAAATCCAGTCAGAGGCCGCTTTGATTTAGCTCTTGTGACTTGGGTTATTCTGTAGACTGCAGATAAGGAAGCTACGACTTATCCCAATATATAAAGCCATCCTGTAGTGGAGAATTTGGCGTTATGAGAATCTCAGACTTTTAATTTCCTAAGAAAAGCGAAGGTAGTACTCAACTTGCAACCATTGTTTAGTGAGTGTTCAGAGTTACAACAGCACCGAAGAACGTGACTTACGAGCAGTCTTGCATTTTTGACTCCTGCCGTGTTCTGGGTCTCACGTGATTGCCAGTTGCAGCCTTCTCGGCTGGCTTCCAACAGGCAAAATCAAGAGGGAAACCAGCAGGGAAGGTTGCAAATTGCAGTCATGTGATATCGCCACTTGCACCAGAAGTAAATTCTCACTGTAGCAGATGCACATTCCTAAGGCCATTTGGGTGTGTCTGCGTGTGTGAATGACTTCTATCTATGTGTACTCAGAAAGAGAAACCCTTGAGTCCAAGGAGGTTTTTCCTTCAAGTAAGTAGGCATGGGATTGTAATCTGAATTAGATTCTCAGAGGATGTAACTTTGGTGTCTAGTTATTCTAACTCTCCCTCTTCCCCAGCCCCTAATTAGATAATGTGGAATAAATTATGCAGAAGGTGCAAATGAATTCAATTTCCATAATTTATGCAACTTGCAGACAATGACAACCAAAGATGTTTTGATGCCTGAAGCAAAGAAATCAAGCACAGCACATCCTCTGAACCTCTCTGTACATAAATAATGCATTAATAATAGAGCTAATCGATCAATTAATTGATTCCCTTAGTGCACTTATTTACATTGGGCGTGATTAAAAACAAGAATTGTTCAAATAAAAAGGCCGCTCTATTTGTTTTCATATTATACACATCTTGCTTCAGCAGACAATCTTCAGCAAAAATAAAAATGCTACTATTTGGGATGAGCAGTTCTTTCTCCAAAGAAAAGACAGCCAAAATGTTCCTTTGTAGATTTAGGCTTTGTTTACACACCGAAGTCATGACTTATTTTAAGCATGCTTCACCAAACGTGCTCCAGTGACCTGATTAATAGCCAAAAATGAATGAAATCCATTTAATGATAGCATGTCAACATTCCATGTTTCCTGGAGCACTATAATGTCATGATGGGAAAGGAAGTCGATAAAGAAGGGATCTGTAGTGAATGTGGTTAGCTGGCAGGGAATGAGCTGATTAATATATCCACACTAACTTTACACAATGGTGTAAACAAGGCTCAAATAACTAAAATAAACAAATATAACTACAGGTAGTCCTCAACTTACAACAGTTCATTTAATGACCGTTCAAAGTTACCACAGCACTGAAAAAAGTGACTTAGGACGATTTTTCACAGTTAGAACCTTCGTAGCATGTGATCAAAATTCAGCTGCTTGGCAACTGGTTTATACCTAGGACTGCTGCTGTGTCCCAGGGTCCTGGGAATCCCCTTTTGTGATCTTCTCACAAGCAAAATGAATGCAGAACCCAGATTCACTTAGCAAGTAGGTTATTAATGTATCAACTGCAGTGATTCATTTAACAACCGTGGCAAAAAAGGTCGCAAAATGGGGCAAAACTCGCTTAATAAATATCTCGCTTAACAACTGAAAATGTTGGGCTCAATTGTGGTTGTAAGTTGAGGATTACCTGTATTTAGGATTATGCGTAAATCTTATTTTTGGGGGGTCCTCGGTGTTGCCTTCTGCTGAATTGTAGCTCTCCAGGGCAGCATTCAAAACCAGAAGCTTTTCATTATTTCCTGTCTCAGTAATACAGAGTTTGTGTTGTTAAAGGCCACGTTAATGAATGCCGTGGTTGAGATTGTATCAGTTCCAAAGTACTTCTTCCAAATCACTTTTTTTCAAGCTCTATAAAGCATCCCTTATCCAGGTACTTAACTAGCCCAGGTCTGGTTGAGTGACTATTGCTTTGGTTACCATTGTTCCTGGGCACTGCATTTCTTAAAGCACAATCCGTTGACCACACAGTGAATGAGATGTATAAAACAAAGAGCTGGAGGCATAACAGCCAGATGTCTGAAGGTTTGCTAAAAAGAAGAATCTTTCAGCCTTCTCTGGTAAACCAACAGGAAACACAACTAGAAGAACTAATTCTGCTTTATTGTAGGGCTGTTTCAACAGAATCTTGTAAGTCTGAAAGTACAATACTCCCACCATCACCTTTTCAGCCTGATAATTTAGGGGAGGTCCCTGCTGAGCCTTTTCTTTTCCCACTATGCAGCTGTGGGTTATGCTGCCTCTTATCTAACCGTTCCCTAGGCAGCATCTCTTCCTCATCTCCCAAGGTCATTCTTACATACGTGTTACACGTAGCTAAAGAAAAGGGAGAATATTGTATTTCTCATACCATTATTTGGAAAATATAGATACTCAGACTGGGGTTCTGTAATGTTTCATCCCTAGAAGGTAATTGAAGAATTATGGAGATGTATTTTTTTTTTTAATTTCGCTTCCACATATGATGGGTGGGTCTCTGTTGTATTAACATACCCAAACTTCCTTGTCAATATTCCCTGGTGATCTTTCTGGTTTTCTTAAGCTCGTAAGTGAGAGATGCATCACCCAACCAACCTTGTGAACAATTGACAGGCACAATGCCAAAACACATCTAGAACCTGAGCTGCAATTCTGCATAGAGCAGTGAAATCGACTGAGTTGGGTGGAAGTGGAATTAGCTGAATGTAGTTTCGATCATCAGTGAAGATGATAGTATTTAAAGTATACCTAACACACCAATTGTCACAATCCTCAACCAAGTATCTTGGGCAGGATGCTAAATTAGAAAATACACAGGACAGATCTGAACTGAGAAGCAGGCTTTACAGCTGTTATCCCAGAACTTTGCTAACTAATGAAAAACCTACTACAAGGTAATGGATCAAATGTAGGAGATCCAGGGTGTAATCTGGGGGATGGCTCTTAGGCAGTAAAAAAGACCACCTTCCTTGAACACAGAAATAGATGAGATTGGGCTAGATCGGATGTATTTAGGTATTTTAATGCTCTCCATGCATAAATAGCTTAGCACTCCAGTCACCTCGAAAAGGGCGCCAGTGATGAAGTTGTGTGCTAAGACTGACCACCTCAATCTTAACTGAATATCTGTATAAAGTACTTCCAGCGGTCAACTTTTCTTGTTCTCGCTTTTGCTACCTACGTCTTACACTCAACTGTGGGACAAGCAGTGTTGCCAAAGGCTTTCAGGAATTGAAGAGTGGATGCCCTGTTGAGACCTGGGCCTTGGCAAGTAGGTCTTTGACAACTCGTCATGGCCACCTCACTGCAAGGACAACTTGCCACAGGACAAGAGTTACACTAATCTCAACAAAATAGTCAGATAGAATCATTAAAGAAAGGATGCCAAAGGAGGGACAAAATAAAATGTGAATGACAAAAATTAAAATAATTTTAAACAATTAAATTGATTTGTTGGTGAGCTGGCTGAGGTGAGTTGTCCCATTCCATTGGTAAGTACCTGATGAAGTTCAATGGATGACATCTACCCCAGGTGTCTCTTTTATTGAAAGCCAGTTGAGTACCTTTCAAGAGCTGTGTTTCAGCACAGCTTTTGTTGTTTACTGTGGTAGGGCTTCCATTAATCTTCTTTTTAAAAAAATCTTCCAAGCCTCTGCAGGTGCTTGTGTCAACCAAACAAGGATCCTGCTCATTTGCTCTCATGTGTGGCTAATTTAAACCTCACCCCTGTCATCTCTCACCGTTGTGGTGTTGGAAAATAAATGTTGGGACGCTTGTCTGCAAAGAAGAACCAATGAGCTGCAGCGTTTAAACAAACAGGCATCACTAAGTTGCCCATTTTAGCTTGAAGCTCTCCTTTCAACTTTCCTTTTTGTGGTGACTGCTGTGTTATTTCAGCCCAGGGCATCTTGTGATGAGTAGAAACTGCTAGTTTTGCACATCGGTTTTATGAATTTGCCTGAAGATAGTTCTTTGCAGCCAACAAGGAATCTCAGGTCTTTAGGCCTCTCGTATAAAAATTCAGTTTTGCATTTCAGCAGGAAGGTTGCTGTTACAATATGAAGTACAGGTAGTCGTCAACTTACAACAGTTCTTTTAGTGACCGAAGTTACAAAGGTACTGAAAAAAGGGACGTATGACCGTTTTGCACACAAGACCGTTGCAGCATTTCCCCCATGGTCACATGATCAAAATTCAGTTGCTTGGCAACTGACTCATATTTATGACAATTGCAGCATTCCAAGGTCACGAGAGCCCCTTTTGCAACCTTCTGACAATCAAAGTCAATGGAAAAGCCAGATTCATTTAACAACCATATTGCTAATTTAACAACTGCAGTGATTCACTTAGCAAAAGTGGCAAGAAAGGTTGTAAAATGGGGCAAAACTCCACTTAACAAATGTCTCAGTAACAGAAATTTTTGGCTCGAGGACTACCTGCATAGACCTAGCGCTGCATCTTCTTTTGGGGTTCGGGGGAGGAAGGAAGGGAGAATAATTGCCACTCAACTGGACGCTACTGAGAAAGAGTTAAATCAAGCCAACTCCGTGATTTCCCCCACCCCGAAAGGCCGTCATCAGAAATGCTAAGGTGTCTTCCAGTCAAGATACGGGAAGAGCTGTGTTTTCCTCGGCCTTGAGCTAAAGGAGTGAAATTGAAGTCTTGAAAATTAGAAAGCCGCCAGATTTTTTCTTTTTCCCAAATAGCCTCATCATATTTATAGCTTTCACAATCTGGATGCCTTGGTTCAAAGCGTGAGAGAGACAATTTAAGTACCAAAAACTGTTCCTTGGGAAATAAGCTGGTGTACATTTCAAAATACCTTATCCAGGTTTAACTGTTGTAACGCCAAAGCACGCTCTCCATAAAATGGGGGGCGGGTGGGACTGAAAAAGCAAAGGAATAAGGAGAATATCTCTAAGGATGAAAAGAGAACGATGGGAAGCAGTAAATAGCATTGTGCCAACTAACTGCATGCGGCTTTTCCCAATTAAAGCAGGGGGTTCCTTTTTTAAAAAGAACAATCCATATAGGCAGTAAAGCTTGTGCACCTCCTGCTGAACAGGGAAGTTACTCTATTTAGTGATTTGCATGTTATATTTTTCTCTTGCTGTCCAAGATTTTTCTCCCTCTATTCATACGTATCCCCTGGTTATAACATGCTGCAGAATGATGCACCAGGTTTCTACAACAGGCTGCACAGTGGAAGCAATTTCCTGCAATCCAGAACGACTTCACCGATGAATGTGCATTTTCTCAGCTGCGGCAGCACAGAGTCTTGGAAAACAAAGTGATGCTCTGCGGGGAAATTGCTCTCTTCTGCTGTGATAACTCTGGCTGATTTGCAGGGGCAGACATGACAAGCCTGCCAGATGCATATCGCCTGAGAGAGAGCGCTGAGATTCGCTTAAAAGCAAACCAGGGAGCCCCATATCATCAGTCGCTGTTGGGAAAGGTGTTTTCTGGGAGCATAGAAAAGGCTACATCAGGACCTGTCCCACATCTAATTTCTGGGTCAATTATTTTGATAAAATTAGTGACACAAGCTCCCTTTGAGGAGGAAGGAAGGAAGGAGGGAGGGAGAAGGAGGAAGGGAGAAGGAAGGAAGGAGAGGGAGGGAGAAGGAAGGAAGGAAAGGGGTGGAAGAGAGAAGGAAGGAAGAGGGTGGGAGGGAGAAGGAAGGAAGGAAAGGGTGGAAGAGAGAAGGAAGGAAGAGGGTGGGAGGGAGGGGAGGAAGAAGGAAGGGAGGAAAGGGGTGGAAGAGAAAAGGAAGGAAGGAGAGGGAGGGAGAAGGAAGGAAGAGGGTGGGAGGGAGTAAGGAAGGTAGGAAGGAAGGGGGAGGGAGGGAGGAGGAAGGAAGGAAGGAAGGGGTAGGAGGGAGGGAGGGAGGGAGGGAGGGAGAAAGGGCAAAGGAAGGCGAGAAGGAAGGAAAGAAGGAAGGGAAGGAAGGAGGGCGGGGGGAGAAAGGAAGGAGTCTTAAGTTCTTCTTTGTAGCCAACCCAAGAGAAAAGCCTCTGCAGATCAATGTAACTGCAAGCTTTTCAGAAACATAACATTGGGTGTGGCAGGTGCTGAAGCAGCCACTGAAACGTGCCCAGCAAACCCCAAATGCAATTTGACTATTGGCACTCAGTTGTGTCTTCCAATGCCTTGTTTTTCCCTTTGAAGAATCTGCTGCCAGAGGCGGCCACTTTACAGTGCAGAATAGAGTCATCTTTGAAGTTGGCAGTAGCAAAAGGAGGACGGGGCAAATTCTGGTAAGGGAGGGGTAGCCATCCTGCCGAAGGCTTACAAGGAGCAGGGCGATGTTCTTGTGGTCTCGCAGGGCATTTCTTTTTGACTAGAGATATATTTTTCATTTCTTTTGCTGTTCGGGAAGACACGGTTTATTTCCATTGTTTCTGTCTCCACAGTGGCATTTACCTCCTTTTTACACATCTTAATCCTGCGTTGTTCTGACATAAAGCTGCTGTTTGTAGTTATACTTAGAGAGTTCACCCCTCTATTCACCCCTTCCCTCCCTCTCTAATTCTCCATGTTTTTCTTGTTATCCTGAGATTTAGGGAATGTCGTTCAAATTAAGGGCTGCCTATGTGTTACGTCTCTGAATATCCTGGGGCAGATATTTCTAATAAACGGTGGCACGTCTGCTTTTGACTTTGGTGTTCTTGGAGAAGGTGCCACAGGTGGTTTAAGGCTGAAGATAGCATGGTAGGGAAGCCACCAGGCCTCACCTGAAAACCTTCTTTCAGCATGTGCTCGAAGGATGTCTCTTGGGTGTTCAGGCGTGAAATAACTTTGCTCAGTCTTCAATGAAGAGGCAAGCTGGTTGGTATCTTGAGAGGGGGAGAGAGCCAGCCAGCCAAAATGTATTTAGAAAGCATCTGGAGGAGTGAAGAAAGGGTGCCTGGGAGTGGGTGAGAAAACAATGAAATTCAAGCATTAGGCTTGGAGATCGCCGTTATGTACACCATCTGCATTTGGGAAAAAGAGCTGAGTCGAGAGCATTCACACATTTTCTTCAGTGATCTTGTAATTTGGCTACATGCAAAAAATTCAGTACAGGTAGTGAATTATGACCCCAACTGACCCCCAACATTTTGTGGCTAAGCGAGACAGTTGTTGTGAATTTTATCCCATTTTACAACCTACCTTGCCACCATTGTTAAGTGAATCACTTGCAATGGTTAAGTTAATAACCCGATTGTTAAGCAAATCTGATTTCCCCATTGAGTTTGCTTGTCAGAAGGTTGCAACATGACCTGTGACAGAGCAGGCGTAGTAAATATGAGTCAAGCACCTGAATTTTGGTTGCTTGACCATGAGGATGTTGCAATGGTCATAAGTGTGAAAAGCGGTCATTAGTTACTTTTTTCAGTGTGGCTATAACTTAGAGTGGGCACTAAATAAACCTTTGTAAGGATAGCGTCCTCAAAATTTTCACCCCTCCTAACAAGCAGCCATCAAAGACCACCCTGGAACTATGGAAAATGAATCAGGAGCTATCAGGTAACTAGACACAACCACACAACTGTCTTCCCCTGCTCCGGAGCAATCTTGGCTTGTATGGAAATCACTAAATAGACTGTGCCTTGGGATAGGAAGGGCAAAGGCCAATCTAAGAAAATGGGGCTTCCCTATAAAACAGGGATCTCCAACCTTGGCAATTTTAAGCCTGGCAGACTTCAACTCCCAGAATTCCCCAGCCACCTAGCTGGGGAATTCTGGGAGTTGAAGTCCGCCAGGCTTAAAGTTGCCAAGGTTGGAGACCCCTGCTATAAAAGATACTCTATGTGAATGTGGAGAAGAGTAACCCATCTCATGATGTCCTTCAACATGCATGGAGAAAGCTGGGGAATTCTGGGAGTTGAAGTCCGCCAGGCTTAAAGTTGCTAAGGTTGGAGACCCCTGCTATAAAAGATAGAAGAGTAACCCATCTCATGATGTCCTTCAACATGCATGGAGAAAGCTGGGGAATTCTGGGAGTTGAAGTCCGCCAGGCTTAAAGTTGCCAAGGTTGGAGACCCCTGCTATAAAAGATACTCTGTGTGAATGTGGAGAAGAGTAACCCATCTCATGATGTCCTTCAACATGCATGGAGAAAGACCTCATGCTGGCGAGAGAAAATGCCATCCAAGTGGCCCGATCCTGGGATGACATCATCCAGTTTTAAACTCATTTATTTTATATACTTTTCACATGTACTGTATCTCTATGACCTATTTAATACTTATTTTACCTGCTCAGTGTTGAACATTCTGTGTCTATAATTCGAAGGTGCTCCTGACAAAAATAAAGAACTGAAAAAAGTTACGAAGATATTCTCCTTTAAGGGGGAAAAATTGAGCCAATTTCCATCAAATTGAAGGGGAACCATTTTGTAAATATAGAAGAAACTTATCTGACCACTAACGAGGAACCCAGAGGCTTCGTTCCCATTTCTCCCTGGGCCTCTCAGAGGAGGACGAAGTCTGCTATTTCAGCAGCTTCACAGTGAAAGACAGAAAAAAAGCCTTGAGTAAATATTTAGTTTTGTCCCCAAAGCTAATATCACAAAAGCAAAGGCTGCACTTAGGAGAGGTTGCAGCCCAACCGCCAAGCTTTGCAGCTGGAGGCTCGTGGCTAACATCTGCCCTTGAGAAGGAGCAGCAACAGGCAACTTCTGTTCCTGCCAGCTGGGATTCTTCTCTCTGATGGTTCTTCAGAATGCGATGCCTGGCCATGTAATCTGGCCTCCAGGCTAAAGGAGCTGGCTTGGTTTCTTAACATGGGGCACAGTTGAATCCATTAACATTGGGGTCTCATTCTCCCCCCCCCATTCAGTTTATTTTAATCCTTGGCTAGATCACTATAGCCTGTATATCCTAACATATGCATGTTCATACCAAAGTTTGTGTTACATAAATATTTTTCCAAGCACTTTTCCTTCATCTAGTGGGGTTTTAGGCTGTTTTACACCATCAACATATTTTTTTGCATTTTCCCCTTCCAATTTATATACATTCCCCCCTTTTTTAGATTGCTAGAGGTACTTCAGAAGGATAACTGGACATTGTGTGTTGATTGAGGAAGTGAGACCTTGATCATAGGATCAAAATGCAAACGGAGCAAAATTCTCCAGATGTAACTGCAGTTATTTTCATGGGAAGCCCAAGAGGTTTTCTGCTTGTCTAGCAAAGTTGGCTTTCTCCATGGTTGTCTTTACATAAGTTGACTCAGAGTTGAGGCATTCAGCTACTTTTGAAGTTGTGGAGAAGCAGGGACAAGACTGGCTACATATTAATCTCAATTCTCTATCTCTGTCTCCTGTCTGTCTGTCTGTCTGTCTATCTATCTATCTATCTATCTATCTATCTATCATCTCTCTCTCCTATCATCTATCTTCAATATTATCTCTCTCGATGATACGATTGAACAGATACGTATATACCTACAGTATATATATACATATGAATATAATGCAAACAAGTGAACCAGAGAATTGAAAATGTCATAGTTATAACTTTCTAAAATATCAATAATTAGTTATGAATAATTACATCTCTTCTATGTCCTGTAACAGATTAAAAATCACTATTGAACTTAAGCTAAAAATGAATACTGTAGCCAGAATCAATGGCAACACAATATAAATCAAATGAAATTGTGTACTGTAATAAGTTCAGATCATATTATTAAAATCTATTCTGATTTAAACAGCTCATAAAATTAAAGTATAGATTCTGTGCATTAAAAAAGCCAAATTGCAAACATGGTATCAGCCCACGTTTTACATTATAATCTAAGAATGGTCCCCAGGTTGAGCTGAAATCTGTGTCAGGTTTGTTTCTCAGGTAGGAAATTATTCTAGATACTGAAGCATATTCCCAAAGTTTACTTAGCCATTCATCCATTGACGTTATACATTTTAAGGCTTATATAATTAAGCAATTAGAACCAATTTTTCCCCATTTTTGAACATAGGGTAGTGTTTAAACCTTATAGCAATGGTTTTGTCTCTTAAATCAGGGGTCTCCAACCTTGGCAACTTTAAGACTTGTGGACTTCAACTCCCAAAATTCCTGGGAGTTGGTCCACAAGTCTTAGAGTTGCCAAGGTTGGAGACCCCCATCTTAAATCATCTGTGAACCAGGAAGGAGGTCTAGAAGTATTATCCCCTTCCTCAATATGAACATGTCCCTGATCATACCTTCTGTGTGCACACACATGCACACCCTTGCATACAGCTATACCTGGTGACCAGAACAAATATCCAGATTTTTTTTCTGGGTAAGCAAGCAACAATTAAAAGGTTCTGTCCTAGCTGGAGAATCTTGAAATGTGTGAGATCTCTGCTGTGATAGGTGAATTAATCAATAATCCTAGCGCTTATCAGAGTTTAGGATTTCAAGGTTATTGATCACTGCAGCCTACAGATAACACTTCTCCCTGGTGTCTCAAATGATGGCCTCTTTTTTGTGTGTGTCTGTATATGTTCCAGCCTCAGCTGGGGTTCTGGCTTTTAAGCTTTGCCTGGGGTCAAGGGGTTTCTTTTCCTTTGGCACAAATTAGGCATTGTATTTTGGATTCATGGCAATGGAAACATATGTTCCTTCCCAGATCATTTATGGGAATAAAGATTCTCAGAGTTTGGCCCATTGCCTTACTGGTGGAATGTTTGGGAACTCTGGCACGATTTTATTTTGTTGATGGAGTGATTCATATGGTTTCTCTGGCAGACGTACAAAATAAAAAAATAAATAAATATGATCAACAAATTAAGGCATACCAACCATAAAATCCTAGCTTTAAAACAGATTTTTGAGGTGGCTTCTCTTTGCCTTCTCTGTATGACATAGAGTGGGATTGTCCTAGCCTATTAAAGAAATGGTGTGATGAGGAGGTAGGTATTATTTTGTGAAGTTAGATAAATAAATCGATTTGATGTAAATTAGTCAATATTGTTTATCCCCCTTTAGTCAGGAATGAGGGAAAAGTGGTGACCCCCCCCTCATATAGCCAATAGTGATTCTTATAAAAATTGGTAAGTAAGTAAAAAAGTAAGATGATAATGGTCCTAAGGCCAAATGTAAAGCCATGAGTAAATTTGAAAATGGGAGATCTAGGTAAAAATTGAATTTCCAGGTTGAGTGTGGTAGGAATCCAGTTTGATTAATAAAGAGAAGCAAAACACCGGTGCTTTTTCCCAATCATAAGTAAGCTGATCCCAACGTTCTCTCTCCTTTTGCTAAGACATTAACATTTCATCTACCAATCGATAGATTGGATAATTAATTTTTGAATTAATTTCTTTTAAAAGATACTCTATTAGCATGGGGAAATGATGTAAGGAACAATGTGGGGAAGAGATGCTGCCTAGGAAATAATCAGAGAAGAGAGGCAGGAGCCCTGAGTGGCTTAGTGGTCAAAAACAGAAACTTAGGAAGGACTTGTCCTAGTGGATGAAGCAGTTAAAAGTGGCAATGGGAGATCTGTACCTTCAGACTTGCAAAAAATCTGTTAATGGAGCTGAAGAGCAGGCAGAACTGGAGGAGGTAGAATTAAATATGTCATCAGCTTAGAGTTGTTGCATTCCCATAAGCGCTCCAAGTCCAACCCCTCCTGAATTCCATTAACCCTTATGTGGTACCAATTTAATATTGAACTTTAGTTGATCACATTCTTGTGTGTAGGCTTAAATGTTCTATTCTGTAGCTTATCCAATGGTCCCAATTATTTGTGCCTGATAGTAGCCTTATAATAAAGTAGAATTAGCTCATCTAGTCATGTTTACTGTCTGGTTTACCCTGAGGGCTGACACGTGCAAATCTTGGGGCTGTTGTTGTTTGTGTTAAAGCCTCTTCTGACTTTGTGCCTGCTGTGAAGCACCAATTTTCATCTAGAAATATGCTTTTGTTTTCTTCTGAAAGAGAGGTCTCAATTCCCATTGATTAACTAAACCAGAGAGTTGGCAAGATGTCTTTAATAAAACCATAATCTTTGTGAAAGGCCTTTCTGATTTTTATCTCTCTGATTGCTTCTTGCCCTGAATCTTTAGATATTTGAAGAAGGATGTCATGTTTACCCTCAATGTTCTCCAGGCTGAAAATATTCCAACTGCAACATTCTTTACAGGACTTTCCCTCCACACATTCTTCAAGTTGACCATTGTCATTGCTTTTTATACAGTCATATCCTATCTCGTTCCTAGGTGTGCAAATATATGCATGTTTGAAGGCCATCGTGTTTACCCTTCCCACATTTCATTCCATTGTTTGGGGCTGGTTTTCCATTTTCTCAAGAAGGTTTGGGATATTATAGAGTATTAATTTCCCTACTTGTGCTTAAAGCCATAATAGTTGATAAAGGAATTCTCTAACCTGAAAGAAGTGAAAGATGGAATTTGCCTGGATGGGTGTGTGTGAGAAAATTCACATCTCTGGCAATTAAATCATGGTTTGACATAGAATCTAAAGCAGACAATAATCCCTCAATTGTCCCAAAGATGTTTTTTCAAATGGCAACTGAACTTCCTATGTTTTTCTCTTGAAGATGTTTCACTTCTCATCCAAGAAGCATCTTCAGTTTTGACTCATTCAGGATGTTTATTGGATGAGAAGCACAACATCTTCAAGACAAAAAAACACAAAAAGTCCAATTGCCTTTTCAAAAAGCAACTTTGGGACAACCATGACCTGGATGACTGAGAATCTCCATAAATCCCTCAGTCGGTTCCTTGATAACTTGCCCTTCCTTGTTTTGGGGCTTCCTGATCTTCCCCTGAGTTAATACTTTCTTTTTTCTACTTCTTGAACCTCAGCTTCTCGTCCTCGCCTTGAGGATTCATCTCCACGGATAATAGAGCATCCCTCCGACCTCATTGTATCTAAGGGGGAACCAGCGACACTCAACTGCAAAGCCGAAGGACGACCCACACCCATCATTGAGTGGTACAAAGATGGTGAGCGAGTGGAGACGGACAAGGAAGATCCCCGGTCTCATCGCATGCTGCTGCCCAGTGGCTCCCTCTTCTTCCTGCGCATCGTGCATGGACGGAGGAGTAAACCAGATGAAGGCGTATATGTTTGTGTCGCAAGAAACTATCTGGGTGAGGCTGTCAGCAGGAATGCCTCCCTGGAGGTAGCCAGTAAGTAGATTTTTTTTTGTGTGAACGTGATGACCTGGATATATTGGATGTCCTGCTTTGTTAGTTTGACATGAGTAGTGAGGAGTTATGGGTTGGTAAGGAGTTACCTTGAACTTGGGTTACACATTGTGTGCACCAGATCTGGATTTTGAGATGAATAATCTTGTGGCAGTCTTCAGATGTATTTAGTAGGCTGCTGAATTGTAGCTTTGCAATTTCCCATTTTATTGGAAGGAAGCCATGTTATATATCTGCATGTTACAATAAAGCATTTTGGGAACTGGATGGGGTTTTTTAATGTTAAGCTGAAGAGTTTTAGGCTTTGAAAAATATATTTGTCAAAATGTACTCGTGTGCCCAAATACATAAGAATCTATAAAATGTTGCACGTAGCCTCACCCAGCAGGAGATTTGCTCTTCAAATTTTTTGGCAGTTGCTCAATATTCTTCTCTAGAAAACTTCATTCTCTTCTTTCCTTTTCTTTTCTGTTCTCTCCCAGAAGTGTCACTCAACATTCCATAGCTGCTTAATTTTTAGTGAACTATTCAGCTCTCTTGGGAGTTGTTAGATATAGATATAAATATAAAAACAATGAAAGTATCTTTCTAGCTCTGCAAACCTTGAAGCTGAACTTGGCAGTATCTTGTTGTGTTTCAATGCTGCATGAACCCATCTTGTGGATGTTAAATATTTATTTCTGGTTTGACATGGAATTGGTTGTAGAGGGTTTGATCGGGTTTATTTTTGCTGTAGTTTCAGCAATAATATAGCTTTAGGAATTCACCGACTAGTCTAGACTTTTTAAACTATAGTACAGCCCAACAGTAGACCCAAGATTAAACCATGATAATCTAACTATAGTATTGTATGAGTTACTGCTTTGCTTGCAGCACAACGTCATCCTTCTCTATCATGGACATCCTTCAGATGCCTGGACTTTAGCTTTCAGAATTTACAGTCATTGCTGAAAATTTGGAAGTGGAAATTATGAATCCAGAAAGTACCAAGGCCGCGAAGAATGATCGACAGTATTGAAAACTTCAATCTTGGTATCAAGACTAACATTGGCGCCCACTTTTCTTTTCTTTGTAATATTCACTTCAAAATTACTTGACTCTTTCTGCCCGCTTAGCACATGTATTTTTGTACTATCCTTTATGGCTGACTGTGAACCATATGGTCTCCTAGATATGTATCCTCTAGATACATTTGGGATTACAGATCTTGATATTCCCCTGCTGCTTGTAATAGCAACTTAGCTGGAAGGTTCGAAGGTAATACTGTTTTCAGTTCCTGGAGATCATGGTATGCTGTTGCTTTTCAGTAGAAGTTTGAACTTCTGACCATCTTAGTTGTAGGAGATTGGTACAGGGAATGAATGAAAAAAAGGTTAGCTTAGTCTCACGAATGAAGGTGAATGTATACATCCCTGGATAATGTTGTAGGATCTTACTTGGGTTGGTCACTGGGACCAGAGGTTTAGTCTTCCAAACTTTCAGACTCCAGCAAGAGTCCAAAAGCTCATTAGCTTAGTTTAGCCGAGACCACAGTTTACTGTCTGCCATGAAGCAATTTTTGCATATCTTCCAGTTTTATTTCTTTTATGTTAGCAGGTTAGATGAAGGTTTGATGGCCTGTGAAGTCAGATATTCTAGTATTGATGGGTGCTTACTGGCTTTGTTTTTAGTGACAGTTTTAGAATTTCTTCCTATGTATCATTGATATTGTGTTTTGCCTTGTTTTTAATGTGTTCTTAGCTGTCCAGGGATGCATCTATCAGAGGAATCATCACATAAGTCAATTGAATTCATTAATTAATGTTGCTTGAGCATTTTCTATGTCATATTTTACTTTGACCTCTACTTTGATGAGTTCCTGAGACTCTGTTGCAGCGTCTTTCCTTCCTTGTAGAAACAGAACTGATCTGAAAATAAGGAATCGAAAGCTCAGAATAATAGAACAGAATAATAGAATTGGAAGGGACCTTGGAGGTCTTCTAGTCTAACCCCCTGCTCAGGCAGGAGACCCCTTACCATTTCAGACAGTGTTGGGAAATTCACAACTTCTGGAGACAAGTTATTCCACTGATTAATTGTTCTGTCAGGAAATTTCTCCTTAATTCTAGGCTGCCTCTCCCCATGCTAAGTTTCCATCTGTTGCTTCTTGTTCAGGTGCTTTGGAGAATAGTCTGACCCCCCTCTTCTTTGTCACAGCCCCTCAAATATTGGAACACTGCTGTCATGTCTCCCGTAGTCCTTCTTCTCATTAAACTAGGCGTACCCGGTTCCTGAAAGTATTCATTATATGTAGCTCAAGACAACTCCTTGGAGGTTGCAGTGTGTTGTAAAGGAGCAGGGGTTTTCTCTTCTGCAAAAAAGGAGCTTACCCCAAGGAGGAGCAACTTGTGGCTCAGACACATCCTCCTTTTCCATGGCTTGTGCCCCCCTCCTCAAGATAATGTCTCTGAAATTGAGTGGCAAAGAGCCACATCCTACCAGCATGATTTTCTGTCATTTTTAGCAAAAAGAGATAAAATGCATTAACTCTAAAAAAAAGATGAGGATAAAGGGCTGAAAATTTCACCAGCCCCCTCTGGAGATAATACCATGATGTTATCATGATTATGCTAGCTCTCAGCCACTCAAAAAATTGATTCTTTGGGGTGGGGGAATCAGTATAGCCCCTGGCTACAAAACTTCATTTTGCAGTCCTTCCTACTGCTGTGTGTATATGGAAGGAAGAATATACCCGGGAGGACTAGCTCCCTGTCCTTTTCAAAATAGTTTTCTTTTTACTTATGTGCTATAAAACATCTGGCTGGAGATGTGTGAGTGACAGGTTTTCTGTTCTGCTGCTCCTTTGTTCTCTTCTCTTGCTCCAGTTTCCTTCAAATGCCGCCTCCCCTACTGGCTGCACCATTCTGCATTGATTGAAAGTAAGAAGGCCCAGACTAGGAAGAAAACTGAACTAATCTCATCTTTGTGAGGATTGGGAGCTATTTGCTTAGCAATATGAGATAAGCAAGAAGTCAATGAGAGGGAAAAAGGAAACTAGATATGAATTTAGTCCACCTTACACTGCTTCTTTCCTTCTTCACTAACCATTCTGACCTGGGTGGATTTGGGATGACTGGAAAGCAGCTTGACTGCTTTCCTTTTCCTGTCATGATGCCCATACTTGGTTGGCTTGAAGTTGGATCTACTAAGATGTTTCTCTTCCAGTTTGCATATCCGGTGGAGGCTTTATAATTTTGCTTGCACCTCTTCACCTGTTTTGAACTACAGCTCCCAGAATTTCTTTGCGCTTGCAATTTGCATGGTCTGAGGGTGTCAAACACCCAGAAGGAGCATCCAATTTTATATTTATTTATTTATTTATTTATATTTTATTTTATGTATTTATTTATTTGTTTTGTCAAGTATGCATTTGATAATATATATAAGTATAAACATGATTATTAATACATGAAATAGATACAAATAAAAGGGAACATCAAGATAGGGACCGTAGGCAAGTTGGTGTGCTTATGCATTATACAGTATATATCATATATCATATATCATATATCTATATCTATATCTATCTATCTATATCTATCTATCTATCTATCTATCTATCTATCTATCTATCTATCTATCTATCTATCTACCTATCTATCTATCTATCTATCTATATCTTAGATGTAAGCCTTTTTTCCCCAAGTGAATTCATTAAAGATTATAGTTTACAAACTAAAGGAAAAATAAAAAGGTGCAAAGGAAAAAAACAGGAAAGGCATAAACAATAGGAAAAAAGACGCACAGTTAACTATCAACTTATGACCATTTGCTTAATGACAAAAGTTATGATGGTGCTGAAAAAAAGTGACTTATGATCAATCATCACACTTACAACCATTGCAGTAACCCCGCAATCATAGGATTGCAACTCTAACCAACGTCTTGCAGTCTTTTCACGAGATGCTTGTGGGTGATTTCTGTTCCTCTCCTTTGTCCATAGAGGTTTTTGCCAGCTCTTTGTTCTTTGACATATTTGTTGGCTATGCTTTTAGTGGAGCCATTTTCAATCTGCCATTCTTCTCTGGAAACATATCTTAGATGTAGCCTTTATAAGGAGGCAGCCTATATAATTTGGCTAAAGGAGCTTCTTGCTGAAGGAAGTAATATTAGCATGCGGTCCGGACCCGGATTCAATCCCTGGCATCTCCCCGAAGAGACCTATGTCATATGTATCTCATAAAGCATCACCCCAAAACTTATCTTTAGTGCTAAAAAAAAGTTGCTAGATAGGAACAACTTATAGCATTCAACCAGATGCCTCTAAAAAAAAAAGCATGCAAGACCTCAGGACCATAGACTCGCCTACTGGTGATATTGAGAAACAGGCAGACTCTCGAAGTACTATGTAAAAGAACCTTGCTGCCCATAGCTTCTATGCTGCCAACCCTGGCATACAGCCATCATGGTTAATAGCTTCCATTCGTTTGTCTAATTCTGTTTTGAACCCCGTTAAGTTGCCAGACAATTCTACACCTGGCAATTCATTGTATAGAGAAACCTTCCTCTTGTCTGTCCCTTTTATTTTTCCTGGATGGCACCCCTCTCCCCAGATTCTAATTTTATCTAAAAGTTGGCCAATATGTAATTTAAGCCTGGAAATGTTTTGGGACAAAAATGCAATGAGAATCAGCATTGTCAGAAATGGGGTGGTGGTGGTAAAAGATCTGTGGGGTGGTGCAGTGGTTGGAATTCAGTTTTGCAGGCTAACTGACTGCTCACTGCCAGGAGTTCGATCTAGACCAGTTCAACGTTGTGTTCTGACCTAGGCTTCACAGAAGCAAGAAACAGACTCCCCGTAAAAGAAACCCCCCCTCTTTATTTACATCTTGGGAATTAACTGCATTCACCAACAGAAAGTCCAGGCAAAAGTCCTGCAAGGAGTTAACTGAAACAATAGTCCTTATCAGCTCATTATGATAAATACAAGTCTGTGAGCTTCTAGCCTGCAAATTAAGTCAGTTCAAACACAGTAATAGACAAACCTCAGTTCTGGCAAGGCAGTCTTCGTTGCATAAAACACACAAGGAGCAACCTTTCCAGAAATGTGAACGGTTGTCTGCAACAACCAAGCCACCCCCACTTTCTTCCTATTTATTCCCTAGCCAGGGAGGGGCCATTCAGCGTCCACATTTGTTTTGCTTTCCAAGCCAGCTCATGGTCCTCCATTGTTCACCTCTCCTATCTGCTCTGTGCATACGCAAATCTGGAACAGGCCCCAGCTGTTCCTCCTCCTCACTTATCTCTGATTTCAAAGGCAGCTGCCTCTCTGGCTGGGAAATGCTGGGTGGCCCTGGCTCTATCTCTGTGTGATGGCCCTGGCTCTTCCCCAGGCTCCAGTATGGCTCAAGTTCTTACCCAACCTCCTCATCGTCCATGTCTGACACCAGCTCTGCTGGCAGTTGGAGGGACACAACAGGTTGACTCAGCCTTCCATTGTTCTGAGGTTGGTAAAATGAGGACCCAGATTACAGGAGGCAATATGCTGACTCTGTAAACTGCTTAGAGAGGGCTGCGAAGTGCTATTACTATTGTGTGCTTTAATCAGTTGTGTGGTTCATCCTGTAGCATTGGTTCTGCCTACCAAAAGTTGTCCAGTAGACATCTTTTATGACATGCCTAGTTCTATACCAGCAAGTCAAGGTTCTTTTTATTCTGGACGTTTTCTAACAAATGTAAGCCAAGAACAAATCCTCAATTCATAGGTCCATTCAGTTCTTCTGATAAACTCTTTCTGGCAACCTGTCCAACTGCATTCCTGGCCAGTTCTTTCAACCTGTGTGGGTGCCTTACGGATGGGGGTAAAATCCAGGTTGGTTATTTATCTGCCCTGACCTCAGAGCCCATCTCCTGCAAGGCTGCCCAAGGTGCTCTCAGCTAATGGTTTTATAGAGACAAAGATCAAGAAACAAACCTTGTGAAAATCCTTCAGGTCTGCGGAAAGTGACACAAGAAAAATGATGGCCTTCCTTTAAGACAAGGCCAAATGCCACAAGCAAGGGAAATGGGATGCTGGCTCTGATAAGGCCTTGGAGTCACTAATATTTACAGGCTTCTCCTGAGCTGAACTTCATATAATGCTATCAAATGTGTGAGTGTTTGTGTTTGTGGGTGTGCTTCTGTGCCAGAAGAATCTTAAGCTGCTTTATGGCTATTATTGGGGTTGAAAGCTATCAAAACTATTTTTTTTTCTGATGGGTAATATAAACTTAAAATAGATGGGCAGGTTTTCCAAAGGCAGGGCCTCCTTTGTAGAATTTTCTAACATTGCAACTGCAAAAAGTCATCTGAGAATCTCTGAATGTTGTTATTCACAGTGGACATCCATTTGTCAGAAATGGTATAGAGTTTCCTGCTTGGGCAGGCAGTTGGACTAGAGGATCTTTGGAGTCCCCTCCAACTCTGTTATTTTTTCTTTTTATGATAATGTGTATCATTCCATCAAACCCCAATAAAGTCTGGAGTAGCATAGGATCTCCTGCCATGGTCAGGGGGTTGGATAGATGTCTCTACCATATTATTCTATGTTTTATAGTGTAAAAGGTCAACATGCTTCACATTGAATGAAACAGTCCTTTAGATTGGTGGATACAGAGAGCTAAGAGAAGACAAAGCAAGAAGTCCTTGGCTAGATTTCTATGTTGGACTTAGGCCAAATGTTCATGAATTTTGCAAAGCCTCTGTTTTGCAAATCTAGTTATGGTTTATTCCATAAACCTGTTTAATCAAGCCATGGTTTAACATGTTTCTGGTACTAACTGTGGTTGTACACTGAAAGTTGCCTGTACAGCTGTTTTATAGCTTAAGTTGTCTTTCTTTCTTATTCTTATCTTATTCTATCTTATCTTATCTTATCTTATCTTATCTTATCTTATCTATCTATCTATCTATCTATCTATCTATCTATCTATCTATCTATCTATCTATCTATCTATCTATCTATCTAAAAGCAAAAAAGCACTCACACATCATCACAAAATTTCCAGAACTGTAGAGCCTACAAACTTGAAATTTGGCACGTATGTTCCTCTTGGCTTCTAGGTGCTCGCTAACAAAGGATTTCTCAAAATGACCATCAGAACATTAGTATTTCCTATATTATTATTAACACGCTCTGATGCTAAGGAGTTCTTCCCCTCTCCACCTAAAAGAAATCTGTTCCAGCTGCAGTTGAGCTAAGCCACACCCAGGCTCCTTGCTGTCTCCTTCTTGCTCACACAGAAAATACTGTTTAACTTTCCAAACAGCCCTCAACTCTCTCACACACTGACAGGACACTAGCCAGATGAATACCGATGGATGCTGGTAGGCAGAGGCAGAATTTTTCCCCCTTATTTTCCTCTCCAAAAACTTGCCCGATCACATAGTTTCGTACTGAAGCATGGGTACCTTGCTAATTCTATATAACTAAGGAAGTAAGTTACTTACAGAAAGTCATAAGGTGAAACTGAGTGGCTGTTATTCTCAGTGATAACCCTGCTTCTTAAAATACTAGCTGTGGGTTGCCTTTTTTCCACATTTGGAAATGTCTGTTTTCTCTTTATGGAATTGTCCCTGTCCCACAGAGTTTCCCACAATCTGGACAAATTGCCTAGTCATAAAATGGCTGTCACAATAGGTAGAACAAATCACAAAACATAATAAATGTCACCTCAGCCTCCCTTCAACAGCACGGTTCATTCTTTTAAAAATGTAAAGGTTTCCACTGTCCAGTCATGTCCGACTCTAGGGGGCAGTGCTCATCTCTGTTTGCTAGCCAAGGGAGCCAGCGTTGCCTAGAGATGCTTCTGTGGTCACGTGGCTGCCATGACTGTACACCAAGATTCACAGAATGCGGCTCCCATCCCATTGACGTGGTGCCTACAGTATTTATTCACTCACATTTGCATGCTTTCGAACTGCTAGATTGGCAGGAACTGGGCAGGAATGGAGCCCATCCCATCATGTGGTGTTTGAGTCTCAAACTGCCAAACTTTCAGTCAATAAGCCCAGTGTTTTTCTTAACCAATAGGACACGGCACCCCTCCATTGATTCTTAGCATACTCCAAAAACATTTCATCGTTCCTCTGGACCATGATGAAAGTGGTCAGCCTGAGAGTAAATTCTGGAAGATTTCCCACTTTCACCTTTACCTGAATGATTAGATCATCATGGAAGTTCTGATCCAGAACTTTGAAATTTGGGGACAATGTTCTTCTTCCTGGCCTTAAGTGTACAAATAGGGCACATCCCTATTTGTACACCTAAGAGGTCAGTGATCTTATCCAAACAGCATTTTCGATGCTTTCTCTAATGGACTTTCCAGGATAGGAAAATGGCTTTGAGCAAAATGCTGCATAATTCAAAATAGCCCTTTCCTTGCTATGCTTGGCAGTGTCCATTGATTGAAAACCCTAATCTCATCTGTTATGGTGTAGAATGCAAAGCTTTAGGACCCACGTACTCTGCCCTGAAAGCCACATTGGAAATCTATGGAAATTGGGTTGCTTATCCCTCTTGATACATAACTATTTGCATAAAGTTTCCTTAGCTGTGCATTAACTTTGCAAATGCTCCACCATCCCAGCTAAGACTACTACATCTTAGCAGCAGGGTGGTAGCTGCACAGAAAAATGGCCTCACTCTTTAGCATATTTCAAGGGAGTGATGAGCAATGCAGCAGCTTATTTTGCACCTTGAGGGGCACAGCCAGCCTGCTTGCTAATCTGCTATATTTGCATGAATGTCTATAGCAGGGGCTTCCAACTTCGGCAATCTTAAGACTTGTGGACTTCAACTCTCAGAATTCCCCAGCCAGCATGGCCTGTAGCGGGGGTCTCCAACCGTGGCAACTTTAACACTTGTGGACTTCACCTGGCAAAGCTGGCTGAGGAGTTGAAGTCCACAAGCCTTAAAGTTGCCAAGGTTGGAGACCCTTGGTCTATAGAATTCTATAGAATTCTGGCAGAAAATTTATTGACTACTGAGCCGATTCAACTCTCCGGTGGCATCTCTGCAGGCACGCGGCAAAATTTACAAAGGGTTGTTTTCCACCTTCCTTGCATCTGGGAGTTTTTCTGGTTCATCTGACAGGACTTTGCTTCCATTTCTTCTTCAAGAAATGGCAAGAGAGTTTTTGAGCTAAAGAGAAAAGATAAAAAGATCCCACGTAGTACAGATCGCTGTTGATGGCTATCTTCAGCATTTGTTGGGGTACATTAGCTAAGAGAGGGGAGGAATGAAGTGGACTGAGAAGAGGTCAAGTATTCAGAAGAGAGCGACTGGTCCAGCAGTTTCAGGGATGTGCAGTGAGTAAGGTGCTTAATGGTGGAATTTTATTTAATTCGCTTTTTAACTAATTTTAAAAAGGAGAGTGATTTAACTAATCAGTCTCCTTTTTTAGGGTTCAGACTATACTTTTCCTCTATCCTCGTTTCAAAGTGGCAGGAAACTAGGATGCCTCTTTGGATTTCTTTTAATGATGTATTTAATTCCTCTCCCTCTTTCTTGTTATCCAGTGGAAAAAAGATACCTTAAGAATAGTGTGCAGTGGTAAGGTAAAGGCAAAAGATGCTGTAGCTGTCAGAAATACCTACCGATTGCCAAGGGCCCAAATTTTAAGGGTGTGGCCCTGAAGATGCTGTGAAGTTTGTAAGTGTGAAAACGGGTTGCAACTCATTTTTCAGTGCTGTTGTATCTACACAAATGGTTATAAGTCAAGGACTGCCTGCACATCGTACTGAATCCCAGCGTTTTCATGGAGATGCTAAAAGAGTAGCTGAGCTGCCTTCCTTTAAAAACGGGAAGAGGCTGAAAAATCTTCCATTCCTTTTCTTGGCTTAAATGCCCAAAAGCCGAGCGTGCTGCTAATCCAAAGCTGCTCCCATGCTCCGGAGCCTCCCTATCTTTTAGCTGCATCTTAGCGTTGCTTTTAATAAAAGACTCAGAGGCATCACGTTGTGTCTGCATGAGGGATTTAAAGGAGGCGAGGTCAGAGAGGAGCTCCCAGTGGGGGGAGCAGGCCTTTAAATCAAGAGAGGAAGAAGGGCTTGAGCGAGCAGCGTCTCAAAGGTGGAGTTGAGGGACGGGAACAGAATGGCCTTTTGTTGGCGGTAGAAACGGATTATTGGGCATGGTTAAAGGGTTAGTCTCCTTCTGCCTTGCCGTCCCATTCCTTCTTTATTGTGCACTTTAGAATAGGGAAAGAGAAGACTTTGGCTGTTAGCAATTAGTAAGCAGCCTGACTTCTGCCTCCTCCCCCTCCTCCTTCTGGCACAAATGGATTTTCTGCTACTTTTCCATTAAAGGATGGAGTCAGCCCCAGGTAAATGGCCCAGGCATCTTCTATTAGAAAGAAGGCAGCCGTTATAGGTAGCATCTTATGAGGGTGGCAATGAATGGAACGGAACCGTTTTTAGAATTTGCCAAATGGTTTTGCTGGCACAGATTGGAGACTAATGCTTAGTTGAAATGCCGTTAAGTGGCAGTTAGAAAAGGCCATGCATATTTTTAGGTCCAAGGGGAAGTGGGCAGGGTGACCAGATTTGTAGCAATCTGTTCAAAAACTGTACTGCTGCAACTCTGCTTTCCACGTGGGGTGCAGTTTAGGACTAGAATCATTCTTATCATCGTCAAGGTTTATTTCATCCCCACAATTCCCAAAGTTTTGAATATGGGTGCAATGGCTCAGTGGTTAAATATGCTGAAATTGCCAGATGGAGTCCTGACAGCCTGGATTCGAGACCCAAACTCTCCAGGGCAAGCTCCTGTTTACCTGCTCCAATTCTTGTGCACCTAGCAGTTTGAAAGCATGCAAATATGAGTAGCTAAACAGACACCTGGGAGGATGGTGGCTCAATGGCTAAGACTCTGAGCTTGTTGATCAGAAAGGTCAGCAGTTCGGCAGTTCGAATCCCTAGCGCTGCGTAACGGAGTGAGCTCCCATTACTTGTCCCAGTTTCTGCCAGCCTAGCAGTTCAAAAGCATGTAAAAATGCAAGTAGAAAAATAGGGACCACTTTGGTGGGAAGGTAACAGAGTTCCGTGCACCTTTGGCATTTAGTCATGCCGGCCACATGACCATGGAGATGTCTTTGGACAGCACTGGCTCTTCGGCTTTGAAATGGAGATGACCACTGCCCCCTAGAGCCAGAAATGACTACCATGTATGTGCGAGGGGAACCTTTACCTTAAATAGGTACTACTATGGTGGGAAGGCAACGGTGTTCCATGCACCTTTGGCATATAGCCATGCTGGACACATGACCACAGAAATTCTCTACAGTCCACACTGGCTCCCTCAGCCAAAACATAGAGATGAGCACCATGTCGTAGAGTTGGACATGACTGGACAGAGGAAACCTTTACCTAGGTTTTGAATGTGAAAATAAAGAGGAGTATTCGAGAAAAGCCATAGCTGGAATGACATTTATAGATCCACGAATCAATCTATTTTAATAGATTCCTTGAGTGGAAAAAGAAAGCAAGGGTGGTGGCACCCCTGTCTGGTGGGACATTTCAAGAGGCCCTTAGATATGGGGCTGCTGATGGAGTCCCTTAGATGCTGCCATTACCTGGCTCCAGCCCTCTGTTTCTACTGCCTTACCCTGTGCACTTTTCTATCCATGCAAATAAAAAGAACTGACGTTCAAAAGTGCTCTCATTCATGGGATTGGCTTTGATGGGGAGAGTCTCTTCTGAACCCATGGTTCCTTGGCAACTTTCCAGCCATGTTGACTCTCACCTCACTATGCCTCCATCAGGTGGAAGCGTCAAGAAGGAAATAGCATTTGTCAGAAACACTTTGGTGTCTCCTGTCTTACGCCTTGTTTCCAGAAGCTTGTCTCCTTCATAGAAGCAAAGAATTGCAGAACTGGAAGGGACCACTGGAGTTTAACCCACACAGTTCAGTGCCAGAATTTCAATTAAAACCCAAACAACCATTTCTAACCTCTACCTGAACTCATCCACTGAAGCAGAGTTCGACGTCTCTTTCAATAATTGGTTCGAGTGTCAAACTGATCTTATACCTTGTCCTTGACTTATCACCATAATCGGAACCAGAATTTCCATTGTTAAGCAGGGCAGTTGTTAAATGAGTCATGTCTGATCTGACACCTGGTTGAGTCCAAATGTCCCAGCGGGCTTTGTGCCTAAAGCAGAACCAGAACTCCCAGTCTCCCAGTTTCTAGCTGGTACATTAATCACCACATCAAAGTGGCTCTCATCCCGCACTTTAGGACAACACAAAAGGGTTTTCCATCTGTGTGTGTGTGTGTGAGTGTGTGTGTGTGTGTGTGTGAGAGAGAGAGAGAGAGAGAGAGACTTCCCATCAGATATTTGAAGAATGATCTTAGATCCCCACCAGCGTTTTTTGTTAAGACTGAGCATATTCACTTCCTTCAATTTCTCCTCATAGGATTTCATTGCTAGTGCCTTGATCATTCCGCTGTCCTCTAGTGAATTCCCTTTTATTTCCTGCATCCTTCTTAAATGGATGCCCAGAACTGGTATCTGCACGATCCCATTCTTTCCAGGAGGACAGTCAAGAAAGACTTCCTTAAGCAACCCGTAACACAAGAACAGCATTCTGCTTCTAATTATTGCTTCAGTCTCTACTATCCCCAAATCTTTGAGCAACAAATACTTCCACAGATGAGCCTGGGGTTGAGAGTGTCACTCTTTAAAGTGTTTTGGAGACAGAAATGTGTCCACGGCTCTGAAAACTGACTGACAGCTCCGTTGAGAGTCAAGCCACAGCATGGGCAGCATCTTGGAATATCAGTCAGCCACCTCTAAGCTGGAATTATTTATTGATTTTTGTGTCACTATTCAGTCCATTACCCAGACAGGATGCATTTATGTAATTTGGAAAAGGGGCGACTGCTGGATAAACAAACCAGCAACATATTCCTTGCCAAGCTATAGTTTCCTAGTTCTCAATACAAAGTTATACCAGAAGTTGAATTGATGGGAGGGGGCTTTCATCTAATATTATTTATTTATTTGTATCCTGCCTTTATAATTTTTAAAAGTAAGTCAAGGTGGGGAAACATATCCAGCATACATCTTCCTCCTATTTTCCCCACAACAGCAACCCAGTGGGATAAGTTGGGCTGAGAGAGAGTAACTGGCTCCAGTCGCCCAAAGACCCCCAGCCAGCTTTCACACCTAAGGGGAGACTAGAATTCACAATCTCCTGGTGAGTTGCTCAAGGTCACCCAGCTGGCTTTCATGCTACCTTAGGACTCACAGGCTCCTGGTAATTGGCCCAAAGTCACCCAATCCCGAAGCTTCAAAAAATTTAGCAATGGGTTTTCTGCCTGGTTGCTGGGTGGGCGTAGCCATGGTGGGTGTGGCCTAGTCAGCCTCCACCATGTCGGGGGAGGGCATTTTTGCCCTCTCTGGACTCCGGGGGCTTTCCTCGAGTCTCTGGGAGGGTGAAAACAGCCTCCCCGGGCTCCAGAGCGTGTCTGGAAGCCAGGAATGGGCCCATTTCCAGCCTTCCTGAACTTCCGGGAGGCCTTTTTTTCGCCCTCCCCAAATCTCCATGCACGCCCTACACTTCCCTGCATCCAAAACGGGTCGTGTGGGGATTCCTGGGAGGGGAGGGGCAGGGTGGGTGGGGCCAGCCAGGAGTGGGATTTGGGGGTTCTCTGAACTGCACAGAATCTCCCAAACCCCTGGAACCCCTTAGGCATTTTCCATGCCTGAGGCGGAACAAAAACTCACAGTCTCCCAGTGACTAGTCCAAGTCTCCCAGATCAGATGGCTTTCATGGATAAGGTAGTACTTGAACTCATGGTCTGTTGCATTCTAGCCTGGTGCCTTAACCACACTCTAATGATCTGCGGGATCTCTTGAGAAGTCTCGTTTTCTTTGCCACCCTGTAGGCCAAAAATGAATTTCTTATCTCCAGCTGGGTGAGGTTGCAGATTCCTGATAGGCACCCTGCACGGCTTTCCTTGAAGGGGTAGTTTGGATGTCCTTTGAAGAAACAGAGAACCCTGTATTTATAGGATAATTTTAGCATCCAGCGGGCTTCGTGTCTGTCAAGCTTATGGGTCTGGAATGTTGGTGGTGAAAAGCTGCCTGAGAAATAACAATCCGTCCCTCGAGTAAATATGCCGCCTCTCTTTCCCCTCCATTTGCAAGCAAATCTTTTTGGCAAGAAAGTTCTGTTTAGGAGAGACTTTTATCTAAGCCTTGGAATCAGGCTGGCTTCCTTGCTTTAGGAGGGATTGTCTCCCCTTTGGTGAAGAGTGACGGCTTTGTTTCTTCTTCTTTGTTTCTTCTTTGTACCTTCCAGTTATGGTGACCTCCCCCTCCCCAAATAAAGTACACCCTCTTCAGGGAAGGAAGTCACGTGATTGTCATTAGAGGGAATCTGTCTCTGTGAACCATAGAGAGAATAGGAAGATAAAGGTTTTGTCCAAGTTGGAGCTATTCAAACCTAGGAAGCCGGTGATATCTAAGAGGGGAAATTAAGTCATTTTCTAAGTAATGGGAGTCATTTGGAATGACCCTTTCAGTTTTTTCCTGGTGGTGGTGGTGGGAAGTTTAATAGAATGACATTTCTTTTAATTTTGGCAATGAGGAAAGATTGGCTTCAGTTTGAAGGGAGAGATCAAGTTGCCAAAAAGGAAAAAAAAAACATTTTCTTGCTGGCCCAGAAAAGAAGGAAAAGGGGAAAAATGACCTTGTGTGTAAATTTTGCTTTCTGAGTGTTTTTTATGTGCTGGAGATTTGTGGTCAACATCTATATGTCTCAGGATTTGTTTGTTTGTTTAAAACAAAACTCATAGAAATAAAACGTAGGTTCTTCCCATGACTATCATTGTTTCTAATGATTTTGGAATGCTGGTCTGTGACCGTAATAAAAATTAGTTGAATTGCATTGTCCCGTTGTATGACCTTTCTTGCCACAGTTGATAAGTGAATCATTGCAGTTGTTAAGTTAGCAACATGGCTGTTAAGTGAATCTGGCTTCCCCGTTGATTTTGCTTGTCTCAAAAGCTGATCACATGACCCCGCGACACTGCAATTGCCAAAAAACATGAACCAGCTGCCAAGCGCCCGAATTTTGATCACATGACCTGGGGGAAGCTGCAACAATCGTAAGTGAGAAAAATGGTCATAAGTCACTTTTTCCATTGCCATTGTAACTTTGAATGATTACTAAACAAATGGTTATAAGTTGAAGACTATCTGTAGTTAATCCCCCCAACCAAGTCCACTTTGTGGCTTTGATTCAGGAAGAAGGAAGATTTTGTGTAGGGGAAGTGAGTTGGGGAAGAACACACAAGAGTTTGGTCACAAGCTGGAAGTTATATTCCTCTTGTCTTCTCTTCCAAATTGCAGAGAGGAATAGCAATTAGCTCTCTGAGAGACATACAACCCTCCCCAATTTTCCTCTGTGGAAGAGGAATATGGATTTTTATTTTTTAAAAAGAGAGATTTGTTCCTTATTTGTTCAGAATGCTGGGTTGCTTTGGTGGATTCACACTAACTCAAAACTAAGGCACAAAATGGTTTAGGGAGAAGTTATAGAAGGAACATACTTTGTAATAAAGTCATTGTTATCCTTTGTCATAGAGGACAGATTCTTTGTAAGCAACCTAAATAAATTTTTGGAGGCAAGTTATTTTGGGGCTCTTTGTGCTTTCAAATAATTATACCAGATGTTCCTGCTGCTGTGAACATTCTGAGGTAGCATCGCCACCTCAGATTCTCAGAAGCGAGAGACCATTTTAAAATTGGCTATGGAAGTTAAGTGGACATTTATTGCCTTCAAAGAAAGTCCGAAGGTTTGCCTCATCTTGCTTTCCCTTCCTTCTTCCAATCCCTTCAGATTACGGTGAGGGTAGAACTTTTGTCTTTCCAGACATAGGCAGGGCACCTGCTCTGTGGATAAAAACCCAAGCAGCAATAAAGATGAAGCAATGGGCAAAGCCTGCTTAGCAAAAAAGAAAACCTTGACGGTTTTTATGAGGTGATTTTCAATAGCCTAAGATTTAAGCACCTTTCACAGAGCTTCATCTGACTTTTGATGTCCCTACTGGTGGTTCTTTTTTTTTTTTTTTGCTTATAGCACAAAAAGAACTTCTTCTATTTAAAGGAAGTATGTGCTGGAAAATCATTCTTCAAACAAACACAGAAGCCTGTGAACATTTTTTTTTAACCACAAGTGCTTCAAAAGGAATTACTCTGTCCCTAAAATACTTTTAAAAGTGTCACCTAAAAGTCTTAACTTTTATTAAGTAGGTGTGCTTCAATACGTGCCTATGTGTGCCTCTTTGTACGGTGCATGTCCATTTATAAATACATAAGGAGATACTAATTTTGTTATTCTGCTGAGTGTGTTTTGGTTGAGGTGAAGATGTTTTGATTGGCAGATTGATGACCTTGTTTTTGAAGAGACAACTAAAACAGGATATTTTTCTCTGTCTTGCATATTTCTTTTTTAAGAAGTCAAAAACTTCAGCTTAGCCCTGGCAATTGGCAGTAAATTTGGTATTGAGCAAACCAACTAAGTTAATTTCTCTGAATATATCTAGGCCATCTTATTTTGGGAACTGCTACCCTGCTGGTTTTGGGGCACTCTCCTGGAATAAACATTTTTGAGTCTCATTGATTTCCATGAGACAGATTTATATATTTTCTTCGACATTCTTCTAGGTTTTCTTTACGTTTTCTGCCTTTTCAAACCTGTTGGGTCCAAGAAATAGTAGAATCACAAATACTAGCTCTCCAGCAAGTGTTAGTACCACTTCTGGTCTTTGGACCTTCTTCCATCTGGAGGACAGCGGCTTGGGAGAGAGTGCAGGAGGATGAAACAATCTGCTTAATGGTACCATTAAAAAGGAGAATAAACAAACTTGATGACTGGCATCCAGATGATTCTAGTCTGAAACCCCATGTTAATGGAAAACTTGCATGGATAAGGATCTGGTACATCAAAAAGATCCAGGAGGGATTTAATTGTATTTCCTGACTACCAACTTTTTGCCTTCCTACTTATTTGCTAAAAGATTGTTTGTAGCTGGACCTTCTCTTCCTGAATAGTCTCCTAAAAGAAAAGTTACCTATCAACTCTAAAAATCCAATATTCTTCAGAAACTGGGGGCTGCTAGTTAGATCTACTGAGCTATTTGCTTTTGAAATCCTAAAGTAAACTGAAATAGTAGTTCAAAATATGGTTATCATTGATAGAAAGAACCCCAAATACATTAAAACGGGGAATCGTTGTAGATTTCTGCATTGTTCTCCATTGTAGTAGGACTCTCCATGCTTCTAAGTCTCTTTTTTAGATGTATTCCTAGGAATCCAGATTAGGTGTAATATATTGCATAGCAAAGGTAGTCCTCAACTTATGACTGTAATTGAGCCTACAATTTCAATTGTAAGTCATGACAGTTGATAAGTGGATCATGCTACAACTGCACACAATATTACAACCTTTTCCGCAGCAGTTGTCAAGCAAATGTGGTAGTCATTAAGCAAATGCCATGGTCCTTCAGTTAACCTGAGGTCATTAAGTGAACCCTTTGTTCTCTATGGGGCATGTTATTGCTGGAAATCAGAAGTAAACATCAATTGGCACTGCAAAAGGCTATGAATGCAGTTTAGTTGCCAAGCACCCAAATTGTGATTATGTGATCGCAGGGAGTTAGAACTTTAAATCTGGGTTATAAGTAACTATTTGGGGTCCATTGTAATTTTGAATGGTCAGTAAAGTGAGGACTACTTGTACAATGACAGGAAATCTTCCATATTTTGATGAACCCAGCACCTACCTCCATGCTCATGCACACAGGCTTCCCACTTTTCAGTAGGAATTGGATTTGTATGTTGTGCATATCATGCTTGGTGCTAATTTGACCAAAGAAAACCTCGGCATGTCAGGCAGACATATGGATAGTAAACAGTTATCCACACCGTCCTATTTAGTGTCCCAAATAATTTGATTAGACATCTGTACCCAATTACAATAGAATACAAATGATGGTATTTAATTTTGATTCTTCTAATTGGGAAATACATTGGAAATATCTGTTGCTGTTGTTTCTGCAAAGTTGCAAATGTATGCTGGGATGTACACACCACAGAAAAGCCCTACTTTGTAGCTACATTTTTAAAACAAAAACAAAAAAAAATGCCCTAGAGTATCTCAAACTTAAAACGATGTGCCTGCAAGACAGATGGGTTGAAGCATTAAAGTTTTTAAACTACTTCAAATAGGCATGTTGGCTTTTCGCTCCCACTCTACCCTAGTGAGGGAGCTATACATATAAAACAAACGTATCCGTTTTCATCTAACCCTGCAGACATCATTGCCGTGGGCTGTTCTCCATTCCCCGCACCTGCTTGGCGGATGCCATGTTCTCCAAGTGAGAAGATTGCCTCGGGCACCCATGTGCTGTGTCCAATGGCATGCCTCTTACCCTTTGCTCTGATTCCAGATGCTTCTTGCCCTTGCTCTCCTGCGGTTCTTAACAAGGTAGAAACACTCCTAGGCTTGAGATGCGCCTCCTACAGACTTTGTGATGTGTTGCGGGGGGGGACCTTCTCCAATTTCTGGCTGCAGCACACCCTTCTCTCTTCTCGCATGGCACAAAAGCCACTAATAAAATCCATCTGACCTTTTTGGGGGTTGGGATGGAGGCAGCTCCTTCCTACATGTGCTACTAATTAGACTCAAGCACAAGGCCTGGTTGGTCGTCTTTTTGTTTTCCTTTGGTGCTTGAGAGCCTGTGGTACAGGCACAGGGCCTTGGAAGATTCCCTCCTCAAGCATCGAGGTGGCTTCTTAAGTATGCAGCAACGTCAACATTCTGCTGCTTGGACTGATGGCCTCCTCTGCCTCTAAATGAAAAGCCAGACATTTAATTTAGTCCTGATCAAGCTGCACCACTGTTGGGTAACATCTGCCTCATTGAAGTAATATTTTCAATTATTTGTCCCAGCTGGGGCCCGTGTGGGGCAGGTGGGGAGACAGATCACACAGTGGGACCGTGTTTATTGGCCCAAGTACAGAGCACCAGCCCATGCCAACTGGACGACCCTTCTGGTGGGGCATTTAACTTCTCCTTTCCAAAACTGGCAGGGTTTTCTAAGGTAAGCACGAAGATGCTTTCCCTTTGTTGCATCCGACTGGCAGGATTTTCCTTTTACATAGTCATTATTCCAGCCAAATCAGTGAGCTGTGACCCAGCAGATGAAAGCTGCAGGCTCCAAATGGAGAGCTGTATCGAGACATATGAGCTTGCAGGGCCTGGTGTTGCTCTTGACACATCTTCCAATTGCTGTTTCATCATCAAGACAATGATGAAAGAGGTCTGGATGGTCCAGCTTTGTCCCACGAGATGGAAGATGGCTGGTGTTATATGATTTGTCTTCTGCTGCGTCTTTGTGTTAGCCATCTTGCTCTGGGGCTTCCATTGTTAAAGCCCGATCTCACCTTGGGAGACAATTCCACAGTCTAATGCACTTTGCTGTCAAGAATTTTTCACTCACATTCAGCATAATTTTCCCATTTCCTAGGTGATGCTTTATGTCACTGTCTCTACTTTCCATTTCACATGCCTCGGAATCTGTCTGACTGTCCTGGCAAGTTCATCTTTTTATTATTTCTTTTCTTCCCTCTTTGGGAATCGGCCTCCTGCAACCCCATACTATTTTTGCCGTCTGAGACATTCTTTCCTCTGCAATTAATACTTCCCTCACAGCCAATTTTTCCCCTAATACTGGTGGATATGTTTTGAAATAGTTATGTCAACATATTACGTTGCCTCCTGAATGGGAGGCTGAGGAAAAGAATCATTTAAAAGAAAACTAGCAATTTGTGATATGCCAAAGAATGTGAAACGGGAGAAGAGAATTTTTTTAAAATCTACTTTTTCTAGATCACAAGTGATCTTATAAGATAGCAAGAGTTTCAAGAGATCCATTTCAGAATGCAAATTCCAAAGAAGAGAAGTTATATGGTTCTGTCTGCAACTTGTCTTCTTTGGAATTCACATTGTAAAATGGATCCCTTTTATTCTTAGTTTTTTTTTTATGATCCTTTAATCCCTTTGTTTTGTGATGGAGTCAGGACGACTAATGGGAGCTGAGTGTTTATTGGCCAGATGCCCTCCCTGACGCCTATGTGGAGTTTGCAGCAGATATTTTCTCTTTGCTCCCTGATAGAGAAACATCTGCCGCTGCCTAGGATTGAACTCTCAACCTTCCAAATGGGAGTGGATCATCTTACCTTCTAGGCACTGTGCTGCTTATCTCTGATGTTCTTAGTAATATCCAGGCAACCTTATATCAGATGAAAACACTGCTTCTCTGTTCCTATCAGACCTCTGAGGCATCCAGCTTCCTCCATACCCTTCATCAAATGGATGCTTATTTATATGAATAGAAGGATTGGCGGGGTTAGAGAGAAGCAACCTAGAATTAAGAGAAACTTTCTAACAGTGAGGACAATTAACCAGTTGAACTGCGTGCCTTCAGAAGTTGTGGGTGCTCCAACACTGGAGGTTTTTAAGAAGAGATTGGACAGCAATTTATTCAGAATGGTAGAGGGCTGTGATGGTGAACCTATGCCATGCATGCCAGAAGTGGCATGCCGAGCCATCTCTCTGGGCATGGCAGCCATCACCCGTTGCTCTTCCATGCGGGAGTGCTAGAAACCAGAAGAGCAGCCCCCCAGCGCATGCACACGGGAGCATCGGAAACTGGAAGAGGAGCTCCCTGGAGCACATGCGCATGCTGCAAGCTGGTCTTTGCACGTACATGCACATTAGAAACTGGAAGACCAGGTGGCTGGTGCACATGCGCACACCGGGAAGCTCAGCTTCCGGTTTCTGGCACTCCTGCGTGCACTTCAGGGAGCTGCTCTTCCAGTTTCCGGTGCACGCACACATGTTCCCATTTTGGCACTTGATGCTGAAAAGGTTAGCCAGGAGGTTGAACTACAAGACCTTCCAACTTTGTTATTCTGTATTCTGTGTACATTACTGGAAATATTATGGTGGTAATCTCTTCTCCTTTCCATGGTCGTCTCCATAGCGCTATGTGTAGTATCAGTATCTCCTATCCATAGGGCTAGTTGCACACTATTTAGCAAAAACTGCCTTGCTAGAAAACATCACCAGCACATAGTAACCATATGGTCAGTGACAGCATATTTCAAACATATTACTCTGGGTTTAGTTGTAGATACAGCTAGTGTTGTGTCAACTGTTCTACTTTAGGTAACCATAGTCTACATATCTGGTCTTTTTTGAAAAAAAGGAAGTCCTGTTCTACAGGTAATTCCTTAACTTATGACCATAAGTGAGCCCAACAATTCTGTTGCTAAGCAAGCCAGTTGTTAAGCAAGTTTTGCCCCATTCTACAACCTTTCTTGCCGCAGTTGTTAGTGAATCATTGTAGTTGTTAAATTAGTAGCCAGGTTGTTAAATGAATTTGGCTTCTTCCATTGACTTTGCTTTTCAGAAGATCGTAAATGGTGATCACATGATCTTGGGACTCTGTAACTGTTATAAGTACATGTCAGTTGCCAAGTGTTGGAACTTTGATCACATGACCAATGGGAATGCTGCAATGGTCATATCCCTAAATCATTACAGAGCGGTGAGCACAGCGCAAAACATTGTGCTCTGAAATTTGATTGAAATTCTGCAAAACAGAGGTGCAAGCTATCTGGGTCAGAGCATAATTAAGTGGGTACAGTTTTGGAAAGATTTAACAAAAGTACATAAAAACATAAAAAAAATTCCTTTCCTTTTTTTTTAATAAATAAATTTTATTAATTTTACAATTAAAACAAACAACAACACATATACAAATGAAAGAAAAGAAAAGAAGGAGAAGAAAATAGAAAGAAAAAATAGAAAGCAATTAAAAACATTCTCATCTTCAACAGTTTGTAAGATCTCTTTTTTTTAACCCTTAATTTATCCCATATACACACACTAATCTTTACATATATCTATATATCACTGCTATGGGTTTATCCTATCCTCTTTTGCCTTATAGTGTAAAATCTATCTTTGGTCTATCCATTTGTACCAGCAGTTCTAGCTATTATAGTATATTGAGGTGTCTTTCTTTTTAAGTGCCAGAGTTAGTTTGTCCATTTCTGCACAATTTGAGATTTTTTGAATGATCATTTCCTCTGATGGAACCTGAGGCTGCTTCCAACATTGGGCAAAGGCTAATCTGGCCGCTGTCAAAATGTATATTATTATGTATTTCGCTTTTTTTTTGATATTTGTTTGTCAAAGATCCCTAACAAAAAGGACTCTGGTTTGTATTCGATCTGCTCTTTTGTCATTTCTTCCAGCCAATTTTTAATTTTCTGCCAATATTTTTGAGCTTCTGTACAGGACCACCACATATGGAAAAAAGTTCCCTCTTTTTTTTTGCATTTCCAGCAATTCGGACTCATATTGGGGTGCATCTTCGCTAATCTCGAAGGAGGAAGGTGCCATCTATAAAACATTTTATAGGCATTTTCTTTATATGCTACCGATTTTGTAATCTTATTGTTTCTACCCCAGACCTTTTCCCATTCTGTTAAGGTGATGCTGCGTCCTACATTCCTACTCCAGGCAATCAAGTTCCCTTTTACAATTTCTTCTTCTAATTCGACTTCTAATAAATAATTATAAAATTTTGCTATTTTTTTTTGCCTGGTCCTAATAAAATTTCATCTAATTGCTGGAATTTAAAGGCAATGCAGGATATGAAGAGCAGGGGAGGACTGGCACTTCCAAATTGGGAGTTGTATTATATTGCTGCCTTTTTAGTATGGTTGAAGGAATGGGTGAATTTAACTAACAAGAGAATATTATTTTTACAAGGCCATGATTTGCAGAGGGGGTGGCACGCTTTTTTATGGGATGTAGGGAAAACTAGTCAAAAATATTTCCACAGACATCTAATCAGAGACTCATTATTAACTAATTGGAAGAAATACGGAAAAAACACTATATAAAAGTACCAATCTGGATTTAAACTATGGAGGCGATGATCCACCCAAATAATCTGGATATCATTAAAATGATTAAATATAAGGACCTATTGGATACACAAGGAAATTTGAAATCGAGGCAAGAACTTCAAGAGCGAGGACAAAAAATTGATCAGTGGGCATACCTTCAAATTCAAAGTAGATACAAACAGGACAAAAATTCCTTTCCTAATAATTACGGTTGCATCCATCTCTATGACTCATCATGTCATGTCTTCTCCGTTCTGGGCTTGGATGCACCTCCAAATTACTTGACTCTGCCCTAAAGAAAAAGCTGTTGTGTGGAAGATGAAAAAAAAAATTCATTCACACACCATCACTATCAGATAAAATTGATGCCTGGAAACTGTTAAGAACTTATGAAGGATAAGACTTCCACTGGCTATGATGGCTGTATATGAAGTTCTGATTCAGAAGCAGTGGAGTGGTCCAGTTGCAATCGTGTTCTGCTCCAGATTCCTATCGGTATTTGGTTGCCCACAATAGGAATGGAATGCCCAGACTGGATAGATTTGGCTTTGATCCAACATGTCATCGCTTAAATCCTCAGCCTCGTGAATCCCTAATCTATGAGTCTTCTGAGTGCTTTATTTCTCCAACAGACCTTCAAGCTCTGGAGCAACCATCATGTAAGCAATTAGAGCATCAGTTTAATGAGTTCACTGATGCAGTTTCCAGAACATTCACTGAAGACCAAAGATTCATTTGGCAAAAGCCCTTAGAGGCATAACAAGAAATAAGCCAGACTCTGCATGTAAACATTTCTGTCTGTTCTGCTCTTCCTTCTATGAACTCCAGGTCTGTTAAGCTTCTGGAGGATCAAAACAATTGCATAGATGGCAGTTACCATCATGTTAGTAGGCAGCATTTTAATAGTGAAGTGTAGTATAACACTGAACATCTTAATAGTAACATGCAGTATAACAGACTTGGTAAATTAGGTTAGGTTAGCAAGGAAAGGGAAGAAGAAACATTAAATTTTCTTTGGATATCTGGAAATTGTGGATATACAGCATAATCCTAAAGTAAATCCCACTGATTTCCTCCAGCATTCTCTCCATGAAGAATGTATTCACCGGGGAGGAAGTGCTATGATGTGTTGTATGGCAGCTTACTTTTGACTGGGGATAGGTGGATTTCCCAAAAGCAATGTGGTTTAACAATCAGGCTTAAAAAGAATCTGGGGGAAAAATTTCAAACAGGTGATGGTTATGGAATTTAGCCTTTCCCCTTCCTAAGCTACAAGATCTTTGGGTCTTTTCTTAGGAGAAAAGCATAAGCTTTGATCTTTATAAACCGACTTTGTGTCTTTCTATATGTATGTTTCTCACAACACATCAGTTAAAGACTCCGTGGCTTCTATACATTTGGTTAGTTGAATGTTGATTTGGTATGGTTTAGACCTTATGTACAAACCCAGACTATCTAGTTTCTTTAGGACGGGGTGCACCAAGGGAAACCAGAAAATTGATTGATGCCTGAGCAACTCAGGCTTGTTATCTGAAACTAGCCCTGCAATGCAGTTTAGGATTTGTGGGGGAGTAGCTACTTTGCTGAATGATGTGAGCTGCACAGTTCACATGATTGATATCTCTGCACATGGATGATATCTCTGCACAGTCTTGATGTCTGCTGGTTCTAAAGTCACCCTCGTGGGCAGGTTGTAGGAAAAGATTTTGGCTACATGCAGCACAAAGCATTGGGATAAAGGCGTGGGGTAAATATTGCGTGCCAATCAGATCTAACGAGAACCCCGATTTTTATTGCCGATGAATCCAACTGGTCCACTGCCTCTTCTTTAGCATACTTTAACTCAAAGCCCCTAAATCTGTGATGACCCAAGGTGGGATACAAAACAAACACAGTCACAGAACACAGGTGAAGCTCCTTTTATTCCTTCAGTTCGCTTCCAAGTTCCGAATAACCTTGACGGAAGACAAAACAACTCCCACACAGTTACACGAAGAAGGAAAAAAACAACACAAACCAGGCAAGATAAGGGCTGGAGGATGTCCACAGATAACACACACTGGGAAGGACGCCAAACTCAGAGAGGAACAATAAACTAGAGATATTTACACGATTTGTTTCCAGCGTTTGCCAGTACGCAGGTCTAAACTCTTATTCAGTTGTCACAGCTGCAGCCCAAGAAGAGGATCAAGACCCTCTCCTCCCCCTTAGACCACATCTCCCTTATCCTCTCCTCCCTGCGTGCCCTAGGATGGATAGGAGATGGGCCTGGGTCCTCCTCTGACTGCCCAGCCGGCCTCTGCCCTTCCCCAGCCTCCTCCACAACCTCCGGAGCCACACTTTCACTCTCTGTTGGCTGTTCCTCCTCTCCCTTAGAGTCAGTATCCACCAGGGGCATGATAAAACCCCAGAGAGCCTTTGGGTGCCATGCCCTCAGCTGTCCTCCAAGGCCATTGCAGGAAGATTCCTTACTCAAAGTGACAGCGATTCTGGACACACAGAAACTGCAATGTCTCTAATACAGTGATATTTGTACTAGCCTTATCTCATCATTACTGAGTAACTGTCCAGTTCTCATAGGACAATTGTACACTTCCCTGCTGATTGCAGATACTAACCCTGTCTCCAGGTTCTGCACAGCATGCTTAAAATTTGTCAGATATTGACCTGTGCCATAAACTAGACTTAATGAGCATCTAATTTGCCACACGAGATTGCTCTCAAATTTGTCTTCCACATTCTAGCCTTTATGCTCACCCATCTAATGTGTCTATGCTTCCTTTTTGATTCTTGTTTTTTTATACATACTTTCTGTTTTAATATGTATCTTTTGTCTAGATCTTCATATTTTAATATTTCATTAAACAGATGTGGTTGTTATGCAAACCCATGGTATCCAATGTTTTTTTTTTTTAGCAAGAAAACCAGAACCAAATGCCAGATTCTGGCAAAAAAAAAAAAGTAAATTGTAGTCACATGTTCACAGGAGGCTCCAAGCAGCTTTAAATTTGGGGCAGTTGCCAAGCACGCAAAATATATTCACGTGAATGTGGGGGGAGCTATCGGAACTTCAAAACTGTGTTGTAAGTAGTTTTGGAGAGATCCATCATAGCTTTGAATAGTTCTTAAGCTACCGGTCATAAATTGAGGAGTAACTGTCAAGAGAGCCTTGTAATTTGCTTGCTAAGTGGGAGAAAAAAAGCATCGATGTGACATTGTAGTCCCTTTAAGAGCTGACCCAAGTGAGATTTCTTGCTTTTGCTTCCATTTAGTTAAGGAATCCTGGTTGCTGGGCTCCCAATTTTATGTATTTATTTATTTATTTAATTTGTCAATTGCTTACAAGATAATAGGTATAAGTAAAAACATAGTTATGAATACATGGATACATATAAGAAAAATAAAAAAATATATAAAAGAAACAATAAGACAGGGACGGTAGGCACGTTGGTGCGCTTATGTACCTACAGGCCTCTTAGGAAAGGGGTGAGGTCAATAGTAGACAGTCTAAGGTTAAAGTTTTAGGGGTTTGGGGAAAAAAACCACAGAGTCAGGTAGACTTTTCCAGACATTGACCACTCTGTTGCTGAAGTCGTATTTCCTGCAATCAAGTTTGGTGCGGTTTACCTTGAGTTTGTATCTATTGTTTGCTCTTGTATTGTTATGGTTGAAGCTGAAGTATTCATTGACAGGTAGGACATTGCAATGTATGATTTTATATACTATACTTAGATAGGACCGAAGGCGGTGTAGTTCTAGGTTTTCTAGGTCTAGAATTTTGAGCCTGGTGGCATAAGGTATTTTGCAACGAGTAGAGGAGTGGAGAACTCTTCTTGCGAAATATTTCTGGACTTTCTCAACTGTGTTAACATCAGATACATAATGTGGGTTCCAGACTGATAGCTGTATTTGAGTATTGGTCTATACAAACCAATTAAGATGCATTTGCCTTCCTGGACTGAGTTCACATAGCATCCCGTATATGATTAATGCAGCTACAGCTTTCCAAATTTGGCCTCCATCAAATTAACAAGGTTGTGGTTTCAGGCAAAAAGGAGTAAGCCCGTCTCCTATTTGTCAAGGAAATCACCCTCCTTTTTATCCTAAGAGCACTTTAAGCTCTTGTGCCAAGCCTGATACTTTCCTTTGCACTGGCAGAAGAAAGGAAGGAAGGAAGGAAGGAAGGAAGGAGGGAAGGAAGGAAGGAAGGAAGGAGGGAAGGAAGGAAGGAAGGAAGGAAGGAAGGAAAAAAAGAAAAAAAGAAAGAAGGAAAGAGGCTCATTTGGTGCATTGTTAAAATTTGGACTGCCAAATATTCCCTTAAGACCACTTGGAGCTGCGAGGCTTAAAGAAATGAGTTGTAATAAGTAACAAAAGGAAAGCTGTGCATGGTGCTATTCAGGGCGGCCCATAAGCTTGCACGTATGCTTGTATAAAAGTGTATCTACTCCTTGCAAGGATAAGCTTTTCTGATTAAAAGCAACACCCTTCCCTAATGGTGCTTTCCTCGGTAAGTGGATTTGCTAAGACTGCCATAGGTTATTTGAGATTGGGCAACTTTTGGGTTGCTGATGCATGGCTGATTTTTTTTAACCTTCACGATTCGTTTTGGCTACTGAGAGCCACAGGGGAAATGTTTCATTTGTTTCCTTATGACTTCTTTTTAAAAAGGCAGAAATTACACTGGATACTTAACAGCTTGCTGTTAAAGTTTGGCAGTAGCATCTCAGGAAACCCTAGGTTCTGTGCCAAAAGGGACAAGAAAAGGGGAGGAAGCTACGTGATTGGCAGCTGAAATTGATTTCTAGGCCTGAGACTAGGGAAATCAAGAATGAAGGCAAATATATGTGTCCCAATATATGTGTTGCAGGATCTAATCTGGGTTGGTCACCGGGAGCAGAGCAGTAGTGATATATGCAGCCGGTTCTGACCAGTTCTGAAGAACCGGTAGTGGAAATTTTAAGTAATTCGGAGAACCGGCAAATACCACCTCTGACTGGCCTCACCCCCATCTATTCTCTGTTTCCCAAGTCCCAAGTCCTCTGTTTCCCAAGTTCTGACCCAAACCCTTTTCCAATAAAACAAACACAAACCAAAGGGAACAGAAACCTTTTAATGATTCTTAAGAAACCAAGTTAAAAGGCTACTGCAAACTAATTAACTTTGATAAGCACGAGCCTCACCAAAACTGTGCGAGGCTTCCAAGAATAACAGATAAGGTTACCTAGAGATATTTTACAATGCAAGAGTCCTCAAATATCAACTAAGATACTGCAATGTCCACGAGGCTTGAGTTTCAAAACGTCTTTGCTTCCTGCAAAGCACGTCAGATTCACAGCTGGCTTTTATCTTCTTTTATCTTCTTGAAGGGGGGGGGCATTACCTTGCAGACTTACTCCTGAGTCTCCTGTGCTGCTGCAGCTGCTCTTTCCTGTGAGCAGCCCTGCTATGCACACGCAGTTGACACAGGCTCCTCGGGAACCTCCTCATCACTGCTGCCAGCCCCCACAATCTCTGAAGGCAGCAGTCCACTCTCTAATGGTCTTGGCCCCTCATCTGAGTCCTTCCTCTCCTCAGCCATTCGCACCTGCTGCCGGCTAACCACAACAGGAATGGGGATTTTGCAGTAACCTTCCCCTGCCATGCCCACCAAGCCACGCCCACAGAACCTGTAGTAAAAAAATTTGAATCCCACCACTGGACCAGAGGTTTAGTCTTCTGAGCTTTTGGACTCATGGGAATTTCTGTCTGGCAGAATGTGAGCTGTTTTCTGTGTGGTATTTATCAGGTACTTTTTGTATGTGACTTTTTTAGATATTAATTGGGGTATTGATGGCTGTGTATTATGTTATTGGCTGTCATTAGCTTGTGCTGCTCAGCCTTCGCCGTCTAAGTGCGGTTCTTGATAAGCTGGTGGTGACTCCTATTGGCTGACAAAGGGCTCCATTACAATCACTTCCCTGGTTGTTTTCGTGCCTGCTGGTCCAACAATCTTAGTAGCTGCAAAATTGAATATATGTCATTGTTCATTGTAGTGTGAGGCTACAATGTTAGGGAGTTAGGGAAATCAAACAACATCTTTGCTTGAACATATATTTGTTTCTGAGACACTTGAGTCCTTTGGAGGGGGGGAGGCATCCCACTGAGGTCATTTTTTAAAGTAAAGAGCATTCTTGAAAAGAGAATAATAGAATGATGGACCTGGAAGAGACTTGGGATCTTATTGATTTCAACTCATTTCATGTGGCATTTCACTTTCTTGCCCATAGGAGGGATTTGTGGCCAGAGGTCATAATAGTGGTTTCTGGAACATTCCAGTCTTCTCCAGAACCATGCTGATCTGGTTGCTCCTAGGGTGGTCTGGCAATTTTCCAGAAGTTAGATTTCTGAACTGGAAGCAATTTAAGATGGATATGTCCAGAACACAAACTGCTTTTGATTCAGAAGATTAACTTCTGGGAACCTGTCAGACCACCCCAGAACAGCTGGATCAGCATTGCCAATAGCGAAGAGTTCCAGAGTCTTCTAAAATATTATTTTACTAGAATGATTGTTTTAGAAAGAAGGAAGGAAGGAAGGAAGGAAGGAAGGAAGGGGAAGGGAAGGAAAAGAGGGAGAGTGAGAGGGAAGGAGAGAAGGAAGGGAAGGGAGGGGGGAGGAAAAGAAAGAGAGAGAGAGATGAAAATTTCAACCAAGATTACCACTAGAGCCCTCAGAAACTCTTGTCCTGTAACCATTCAGGCTTCCCCTGAAGTCTCCTTAGATGAGAAGGGCACTGAGAAGAGAAGGCTCTGGGTCACAAATGGTTGCTGAAAGCCCTACTGCTATGTTCCCATAGGTTCCAGAAGCAATTATCAAATTGTAATCTTTAGCCGGTCAGAAAGGGGAAATATTTAAATACATCAATTATGTTCAAGTTGAATTAAATTTGAATATAGCTGAAATTAATTCCATCTTCAGACTTGGCTTACTCACTCCTTTTTGGAATGCGGTTCCCACTGCAAAACCAAATGTGTCTCTGAGTCCAAAATGCTGTGTGGTTGCTGTTGCTGATTCCAAGGAAGTTGGCCGTAGAAACAAACTTTTAGCGGCAATATTCTGCTTCAGAAGAATTTTATGAAGCATGTCAGTCTCTGAATCCAGATGTTGGAGACAAATCTGAATAAGCTGCAAACCTTTGTATTGTAGTTCTCACAATTGAGGAGGCAGCAAACATCTCACAGAGGAAAAGGTAACACTTCTTTTAACTCCTTAAACAAGCACTCTGCCTGTTGCCAATCCACAACTGCTATGGCACTACAGGTAGTCCTCAACTTACAAGCATTTGTTTAGCAACTATTTGAACTTGCAATGGCACTGAAAAAAGAGACTTATAACCAAAGCATCCATATGGTCCCATGGTCAAAATTCGGGCGCTTGGCAGCCAGCATGTATTTACAGAGTCACAGCATCCTAAGTCACAAGCAATCCCTATTTGCAACCTTTCCAGATGGCTTCCAACAAGCAAAGTCAGTGGGAGAAGCTGGTTTTGCTTAACGACCACGTGATTCACTTAACAACCATGGCAAAACAGGTTGTAAAAATCAGGCGAGACTAACTAAACCATTTTGCTTAACAATGAAAATTCTGGTACGTTGAGGTCTACCCGTAACAGTGTGAACATAATTTTTTTGACTTCATCTGAAGCGGCTGCAATAGCACTTAAGCTGAAATGTGGTCTTTTTTGTTTTTGAGCCTAGTGGAGCAAAACTAGCATCTGCTTTGCCGCTGGCTTATTCTTCCAATGAGATTATCTAGAGAGATTCCACATTCCCATCTAATTCCCCGGCAAATGAAACAGAACGGTACGAATCCGGTTTGCTGCAGCTGGGACTCCCAACTATAAAGCCTTTGTCCAGCTTAGAGACAGTGTTTGGCAAGAAGACTTCAGTAACTGACATCAAAAGGCAGCGTCAACTTTTTGACTTTGTTGCCAACTCTGCATGTAATTGCAGTTAAGGGAGGCGGTGATATAGCAAACAATAACGAGTGGTCCCAGCAGCAGCCCTTGCTGGTGCCAAAAATGATGGTGAGTGAAACTATCTATTCACTTACACAAGTGCTTGATTTCTCGTGCAATCTTGCTTCAAGGCTGCTTAGGGCAAGGCAGCTTAGTATGAGTGATGTGCCCCTATTATTCCTTTTTTTAATTTCCCCAACAAGTCTGTGCAACCATTTTAAAAGGTCAAGATTTCCCCTGCCGCTGTCTGACTCTAAGGGGGCGGTGCTCATCTCTGTTTCTTAGTGAAGGGCGTCAGTGTTGTCTGAAGACACTTCCATGCTCATGTGGCCGCCATGACTATATGCCGAGGAGGTACACGGAACGCTGTTACATTCCCACAAAGTGGTACCTATTTATCTATTTGCACTTGCATTATTTCAAACTACTAAACTGAACTAAACTGGCCTAAGGGAATTTCAGGCGAAAGGAAGATTTGATCTTAGATATCTACAGTCTTAAGTTCAATATATGCTTTACACTAAGCCATAATGTGATATGACTTGCTTTTGCTTATTGTTTTGTGTGAACCAACCGGTTATTGGCCTAGATTATGACTTAGTATATTGTATGGACCCAGCCAATTGTGAATTATACAACAAACTAGAGTCACAATAAACTCTGCCTCAATGTGACCTATTAATACAATCCTTCAAAACAGTCTTCCCTGGTTAGCTGGAAGATATGTTGACTTCAGTTCTCAGAATTCCCAACCATTCATTACAAATGAATAAATTTGTCAGTTTCAGTTTCATTCGGTTTCTTATTTTCCCAAGCTGAAACTTATTCTTCCTTTTGTGACTTTTGCAACTTTTTTGTGCTTTTTTAAAAAAGAAACACATCAACATTTCTCTGTACATTCCTAATATACATGTACTTCTCTGAAATATTTTTGGCCAAAATAATTTCTCTAGATAAGATCCGTTCTTGTCATTATGTTCATTTATACCTTTGGAGATTGACTTTTTCTCAATTTCTGCATTTTCTAGTTTGTTTGTTTGTTAAAAAAAAATGGAGATTCACATCACAGAAAGCATGGTGTAATTAGGCTTTGCTTCAGGAAGTGTAAATTAGATGAACTCAGCAGCATAGTCCAAAATGCCTGGTAAATTAATTATGGATAACATGTACAGAGAAAATGTTGTATTACCCAGATGTTGACATCGCTGAAAAACACACAGCCTTAGAACTCTTCCACCTTTTTGTGTAAAGAGAGAACAATAGCTTTGAGGTTTCCAGATTTTTTTCTGAACCCTTTGGTATGATTTTGGAAGAAAAATATACAACCATTTTTAAATGCACATGGAGATAATTGCACAAAATTAAGGAAGCCCAGTGTCCATAGAATAGATAAGAAACTTATTTATTTTGGAAGTGTTGATTATGTTAATAAGCCTTCTGAGAAATGGGAAAAAAAATCTTCATCGAGAAAACTTCTGAGTTTGGGGACATAATGCATTTGTGTGCCCTGATCTAAGCATTAGTTAGCTGGGGAAAGAGGAAAAGAAACCAGCATGGTAGTGTGATCCTCGGTGCTGCCTCAGCTTGGTTGTTTTCTTGCAGGCATTTCATTACCCAACTGTGATAGAAGGGAGTGGGGTTTATTCTCTGTTTATATAACAGTGGCTTGTCCCGTCAGGGTTGGTGGGAGTGTCCTTGCTGGTTGCTGTTGTTTACTGTTAGCTTGTTTGTCTGAGTTGATAACCAACCACTAGTATATCAACACTTCCTTCTACCACTGATGATGTTACCTAATTGGGTAATAAAATATCGGCAAGAAAACATCCAAGCTCAGACAACACTAACGACATAGAGTTCAACCCTGAGATATAAATATTCTCTGCTATTGGTACAGCACTGCAGTTCACAGACTGTGTCCTTTTTGTAATTTAAATACCTAATGAAGGGGAAATTGTTCTGTAACATTAAGGAACAAAAGAGGTGTTCTAATATCCCAGAAAAGCATTGCCTAAGGCCTCAGAAATACTTGTGAACTCCAGAAGCGATGCCTGTGTCCTTTATTAGAGTAACTTCAGACTTGCCACCAACTTAATGAAACTCACCTTTTGCCGTGATCTGTTTTGTAATTTGCAATGACGTTTCCTACTCAAAGTTCAACTTGGGCCTGAGAAGCACTGCAGTCCATTGCTCCCCAGATCAAATGTTGACTCATAAGTTCAGTGTTGACTGTGGTGTTCCCAGGAGCTGTGATGGATGCATTCGGTCCTTTCCTGGATGCCAGGAAGGAGCTCCCTCTCCTTTCTAAACGAAAGCTGTCACAGGTTGTCTTCCCCACCCCATCCCCATATAGAGGAAAGCAGTGTATGTCATGATGCCCAGGGGAAGGGATGTCCTGGGACGGAGGGATTTTCCGGGCTGAGTAATCCCAGAAAATCCCTGGCCCCTCCCTTCCCTTGGGAGCATTTGCACATCCGGTGCCAAGAACCTATATCTGAGAGATGGCAAGCAAGCTGTTGCCAGCTTGGCCTGGCAAATTTCCAGATGCAGAGCTAATGCCTTTTGCAGCTGGCGGCTGCTCTTGTTCATCCAACAAACATATCTGTCCTTGATGCGCTGTGCATGTATCCACCTATCCCTTATTCTTCCCATTCCATCTAAGTCTTGAAGTCTTCCTGGCCTCTTATGAAGGCCACTGGCCAATTGCAGGATTTTGCATCTCAGAAACACCTGGTTAGAATGATAACATGGCAGAGCCGCTCTTGTCTATGGCCTTTTTGCAGACTTGCTTTCCAAATCCCTACCCAAGTAGGTCAGAGGGAGGCACAAATCTCAGCTTAATAGTAGATCACAGGGTCCTGATCAAAGCCATTAGGAAGCAAGCTGTCAGGAGCATTTGCACATAATATACAGGAGGACCTGTTTCTCTTTCAGCATCTCTCCCATAATTTAAAAAGGGGGTTGATGTAGAGTAGCATTTGCCAGTTCTCCTCTGGCTCAGAAATTATCAGGTCACCTGCAGAAGGATGCCACCTTTTTAGCAGGATGTGGTAATCCTTTCCTGAAACGTGCTGTGCAGACCAAATGGAGGTGGAACACAACTCTTTTTAGAAGGAAGATTCTTTTTTTAAAAAAAAAGAAATATTTTTATTGAGTTTCTTTTATTACATCATAAAACATAGTTCCAACAGTGTTCTTGGCATCTATACAAGTTCTTAGTTTATATATCATAATACATTATATTATTACATTTGTCTAATATTAAATAATAACTTTAACTATAATTACTATTCTTATATCTTTGTATTATTTACAAATTTACATTTTACTCTCATAAGGATTATTCCAGTTAAATTTCTTGTCCCATCTCTTAGTTCGGTTTGTTAACCATTTATACCAATTGTTCCAAATTAAAAAGAATTCAGAGTCATCTCTTTCTTTCAGTTTCATTGTTAGCATATTCATCTCAGCGCTTTCTGTTACTTTATGTATTATTAATTCTTCGTTGGGGATATTTGGGCTTTTCCATACCTGCGCAAAGGCTATTTTGGCGGCTGTTGTAATCTGTAACAATAGATATTTTACTTCTTTTGGCAATCTGTCTTTAATAATTCCTAGGAGGAAGGTTTCCGGTCTGAGCTCAATCTGATACCCAGTAATCTCTTGTAACCAGTTTTTAATTTGGATCCAATATGTCCTGGTCTCAGGGCATAACCACCACATGTGGTAAAATGTACCGTCAACTTTTTTAGACTTCCAACACTTGGGGATTGTATTGGGGTAAATGTTTGCCAATCTCGTTGGAGCTAAATACCATCTGTAAAACATTTTTTATGTATTTTATTTGTATGCTGAGGAAGGAAGATTCTTTCATTGCAATAGCCCAAGCACACCATAGGCAATGAGGAGGTTGTCGCAAAAACATAGAACATAGAATAATAGAGCTGGAAGGGATCTTGAAGGTCTTGTAGACCAACTCCCTGCTCAAGCAGGAGAAAGCCTGCAGTGATGGAGCACTCACAACCTCTGAAGGCAAATTGTTCCATTGGTTGGTTGCTCTCACTGTGAGGAAATTTCTCCTTAGTTCTAGGTGGCTCTTTCCTTAGTTAGTTTCCATCCATTGTTTCTTGTCTTGCCTTTTGGTGCTTTGGAAAATAGTTTCACCCCCTTGTCTTTGTAGGAGCCCCTGAAATATTGGAACACTGCTGTCATGTCTCCCCTAGTCCTTGTTTTCATTAGACTAGACATATCCAATTCCTGTAACTTTTCTTTGTATGAAGAACAAATACCTTTGCTACTGCTGGTGCTTATTCTGTGACAGGTTTTGGAGAGGTCGTACCCCTTGAGCTGAATTCCTTGGTTGAATTATTCCCAATAACTGTGTTGAGGATGCAGAAGTAGCTTTAGAAATAATCTGGTGGCACACGGACTGTCTAATGCTTCCCAGAATTCTTCAATCAGCAGTTGAAGTCCACAAGTCTTAAAGTTGCCAAAATTGGACACCCCGATCCAGAGTATGCTGATATTTGCAATGAAATATCAAATAAATGTAGTCAATCCTTCTGGATCCATCTAAACATCTGTATCTGCAGTTAATAACTGAAGTTAATGCTTAACTTGCTGCTGAACACATTTAAAGTGTGCATTGATGTATTATTGTTTTAGCTAAATGTTGCAACTAACAAAAACCAATTAAACAAAAACAAACAAGCCAGGCTGGATCCAGTATGTCCTAATGTGTGAATTAAAGGACATTCAGCCCAGTAAGCTAGTTGTCTCCAGATGTTGAGACAGCAGGATTGCATCTATATGAACATGCATGTGTGTGTTTATGGGTGGTCAGATGGAATCAGTGTATTTTTTGGGTGAAACAAAACTATTGTTTCCCCCTCAGCATTTGTATGCTTTATATAGCTTGTGTTCTGCAGCTAAGGAAGAAGTTTGCAGTCCAAACTTCAAACTTGGGAGTTCAGACAAACACCTAGGTTTTGCATTTCCTCTTTTGCCTATAGAGCCAGCTATGACCCCTACATAACCTCAACATGACCCCATAGGAATCTGACAACAGCCAACAGAATACATGTTCTTGCACAGGGACAGGAAGCTCAAATACAAAGCCCAAAGAAGGTATAAAACTCCCCCACTCTCCACTCCATTTTGTCAGCTGCACCAGAACCATAAACGCTGGAGGTTCTGTTCATCATTAAACCATCTTTCCAATCACCCTCCATGTTTCCTGTGTCTTTCTCCCGGCTTCGAACTGAGCCAGGTGGATATTTCTTCCAACACAACAATTCAGTTTAATTATATAAAATAATTTAAACATTATTTTAATTTTTGTCATTCACATTTCATTTTGTCCCTCTTTTGGCATCCTTTAATTATTCTGTTCCACTATTTCTTCGGTATTAGTGTAACTCTTGTCCCGGGGCAAGTTGTCCTGCTGCAAGTTGGCCATGCCAAGTTGGCCATGCCAAGTTGGCCATGGTGAGTTGTCACAGACCTTTTTGGAGAGAGATCTTTCCTCCCCAAAATCCGTTAGGTTTTTTTTTAATGGACTTGTACACCATATCCCTTGCCTCAAAATGACAAGCCCATCATTTTGTGTCACCTGTTGTGCCTCTAGTGTTTATTGATCGCAATCAGTGGAAGTTCCAGGACCTCCGAAAAGCCTGATCATCTGCAAGTTGCACATTCATGGTGTAGAAGTCCTTCATTCAGCAGATGAGATGAATGGCTCATCCAGTCTGGTTTTCACTGGGGCTCCATTAAGACTCACTGGATTATAATCCTGGCACTGTAATTCGAACATTTCGGCAGAGCCGGAGGTTGGCTTGCGTTAAAACAGCAGGTGGATTCCTCCCCGTACTTTACTTTGGAAGGGGGAAAAATACAGCTAATTGAAGCATTGTCCTTCCAGGCATCAGGTGGGCTGGATTTTCCCAAGTATTTCTAATATTTGCTCCTCAAAACCATTCAGGTCTGTTCCTGTCTCTGGTTAATTGGGATATTGATTTTTCTTCCTTCCACTCTGAAAAAAGACTCTTGCTAATCCTGAGAATTTAATCACATTCGGGGCTTGAAGACCGGGGAGTGCTCAGATCCAAAAGCCTGACAGGAGCACATGGGAAACACAGCACAGCCTTTGTCTTAAAATCTGTACAGAAAGAAAGCCTTTGCTTCTGCAACATCAGCAGTCCTTCCTCTTTCAAAAGCTTGGGTTGCCTCCCACACTTCTGGCAAAGTAATTGTGGCCATTTTGAAGCTAATAATATCACGGGGCATATGCCTGGAGGAACTGGTAGAATCCAGCCTAGTCAGGAAGCCCACAGAAGTTACTAGCTAGTTATATAAATAAATGCATAAAGAAATAAAAAAAACATTTCCTCAGTTTTGACTAAGCAATGGGTTTTTTTTCCCCTGAGCAGAAATGCAGACTTCAGAGCAAATCTGCAGAGATCTTGTTGGTGGCCATGAAATGATTATGGCCTCAAGGACAGAAGGGACGGAAACTTTTGCTCCGTTCTTTTTTGGAAAGGGACTGGGGGAGGGAGCAGCTGAAAAGAGGAGAAGTTTGCCACAGATTTGTGGCTGGGCAATCAGGAGTTGTCACCACGGAAAGGCAAGAAAAATGGGTAACCTTGATTAAGGAATGGAAAGGGGTGGATAGCATATCTCCAGTTTTTTTCTGATGGGGAGATTTAAAAAAAAATCTACCCCAATCTTCGCAGGCTCAATGGAAAACCTGAACTTGAGTAAATGGCAATCTGCAAGGCCTCATCTCTGGTCTAATGGCTCATTAATCAAAGTCAGTATTTTCATCTCTCAAACATTATTAGATATTTATCCTGCCTTTATTACTATAAGTAACTCAAGGTTTCAAACATATGAAATGCTTCTTCTTACCCATATGTTCTCCACAGTTACAGTTTTGTAAGGTGGGTTGAGCTGGGAGACAGTGAAAGCCACCCAGCTGTTTTGCCCCCCGCCGCCCCGCCCCCCCCCCCCCCCGCGCCGCCCCCCCCCCCCCCCCGCCCCGCGCCGGCGCCCCCCCCCCCCCCCCCCCCCCCCCCCCCCCCCCGCCCCCCCCCGATTTCATGCTTAAGGTTTTTACTCTGCTAGTCAATACCGACTATAGCAGAGATGGTCTTCAGCAGGTTCTGACCAGTTCTGGAGAACCGGTAGTGGAAATTTTGAGTAGTTTGGAGAACCGGCAATTACCATCTCTGACTGGAGCTTTAACAGTAACCTTCCCCTGCTATGCCCACCAAGCCACGCCCACAGAAAAAAATTTGAATCCCACCACCGGGCTACAGGGCATGGTGCTCATCTCCATTTCAAAGCCATTGAGTCAATACAGTCTGAAAACATTTCTGCAATCATGTGGCCAGCATGATGCCACAGAATGCTGTTACCTTCCCATTGAAGTGGTGCCTATTTAACTACTTCCATTTGCCTGCTTTCGAACTGCTTGGTTGGCAGGAGCTAGGGCGAGGATGGGAGCTCACCCTGTCACATGGCACTCGGGTTTCAAACCTGGACTATGGGCTTTTCCAGCTGAGAAGCCCAGCATCTTCACCACTGAGCCACCATGCTGCCCTCTACACACCTAAGGAGAGGCTAGAATTCACAGTCTCCTGGTGATTGACCCAAGGTCACCCCACTGGCTTTTATCCCTAAGGCTATGTCTAGAATTCACAGTCTCCAGGTTTCTAGACCAGCACCTTAACCACTGCACCAAACTGACTCTCCACATTAAAGCTCTTTTCTGTCTTGAAGAGACGAAGGAGTACTTGCCCTACGTGGCAGAAGCCTTTGGTTGCACACATCCTCTCCACTGTGCTGCTGCTGACAGATTTCAGTAGATTTCAAGCATCCTTTGTGTTCTGAGCACCCTCTACTGAATCCAGAAGCTTGTTCTCCAATTTGTTAGCTCTAAAGGAATGCCACCATTTGTGTGCAGTGTATTGATGGCCACGGTTGCTAATTAAAGGGTTGCTTCCCTCAAGGAAGTGAGCGGGGTTTCTGTCTTTTTTTAGCAAAGGCATGCGGAGTTCCCTCGGGCCAGAGGTTCCATCTGCTGAAACTCCACACTAATGAAGCCCTATTTCTGTAACAATATTACGTATTGATCTGTATGCAATATCAGCGCAAAGGTGACCTTTGTTTGACAGCTTACCTTCTGCCTGCCCCAGCAGCAACCTACTTACAAAGGGTTCTTTCTAGGCAGGCAAAACACATTTCAGACATAAGCATGAGTGTTGGCCCTAGGCAGGAGGGAAATGCCATTGACTGGGCAAGGACAGTATTGGGACATCACGCTTCCAGATATCCCTTCAAGGCACTCTGCTGTGCAAACACAGAAGCTATCTCTTTGCAGCTGGAGTTTGATGACCAAAGAGATATCATCATGAAAAGCCATTGTGTTGAAGAACTAGTTAGCTGCGTGTTGTTTCAAAGTTGAACTGTGACTAGAATCTCCTGAGTATGTGCAGAAAAGCACAAAATAACACAGTAACAGAATTGAAAGGGACCTTGGAGGTCTTCTAGTCCAGAGGTCCCCAAACTTGGCAACTTTTAGACTTGTGGACCTCAACTCCCAGAATTCTCCAGCCTGGGAGTTGAAGTAGGGGTGGGATTCAAATTTTTTAACAACAGGTTCTGTAGGCGTGGCTTAGTTGGTGGGCGTGGCTTGGTGGTCATGTTATTGGCTGGGCGTGGCCAATTCAATATCCCTCACATTGAGGCACACATCTCCTCGCCTGGTCTCTTATGACTGTGGGGATGCTGCAACAGTCGTAAGTGTGAAAAATGGTCATAAGTCACTTTTTTCAGTGCCATTGTAACTTTGAATGGTCCCTCCACACAAGCAAAGTACCAGCAAAGGAGGGAAAAAAAATTCCAGAGAGGTTCCTGAGACAGGAAGTCTAGTCCTGCCAAAAATGTAATAAGGGTTAATGGAGAGGCAGTTTCTGTAAGCAACACCAGAATGTTTCCTTCCTGCCTTCCTTACAGGATTAGGCCAGTAATTTCTTCTAACAACCGGTTCTCCGAACTGCTTAGAATGTTAACAACCGGTTCTAGCGAATAGGTGCGAACTGGTAGAATCCCACCCCTGAATTGAAGTTCAGAAATCTTGAATTTGACAAGTTTGGAGACCTCTGTTCTAGTCCAAGCCCTTGCTCAGGCAAGAAACCCTATACCATTTCAGACAAATGGTTGCCCAATGTCTTGAAAACCTCCAGTGATGGAGAACCCACAACTTCTGAAAGCAAATCTTTCCACTGATTAATTGTTCTCACTGTCAGGAAATTTCCCCTTATTTCTAGGTTGCTTTTCTCCTTCATTAGTTTCCATCTTGTCCTGCTTTCGGGTGCTCTGGAGAATAGGTTGATCCCCTCTTCTTTGTGGCACCACTTTTCATCGAGAACAGTTGGGAATGAAACAGGTTGCAGGAGCAGAAAAAGATATGACTTTCCTCTTTCTGTTGCTTATTATGCCCCCAGAACATCTCTGGTGAGCTAGTTCTGTTGCCTCCTTCCAAGTCTACCTTTTCCATGAAGAACTTGTTGCACTAACAAAATGTGAGTCCTTCTAAATGCTGAGGAGCAACCTATTTGTCACTGGTTAGGTCTGTAGGGAATTATAGCTGGAAAGCCAGAGGTTCTTCTATCTGCCACCATACTTAAACTTATAACTAGATCTAAGCTCCTCTAATTAAAACAAGGGCGTACAGAAATGGATGTATCTCATTAGATTACTGTTTGTCTCCCTTAGCATTGGCTACTCAATAAGTCAAGCAACAGTATATGTATATGGAGATAATACAAGTAACATCCCAAAATGGAAATATTCATTGGTATTTATTATCATGAAAATTCCATCATCTATAGCAAAAAATATCTAGTTGAAAACATGATCTCTCGTGACATATGCACATGCATTGGTGTTCTGTAATTCATATGACATTAGCAGAGCCAGGAGAATATGCTTGTCCCAGATCATGAACTCAGAAATAGCTCTTCCGAGTTGGTCTGATAAATAGTCTCCCAATTTAAGCTCTGCACTTGGGCTGTCACATAAATTCCATTGCCTTTGACTCTGAGAAGTGGACTTGGGGCTTCTGCAGACAAAAGGCAAACACCAAATGAGCATTCTTCTCTGACCACATATTCAAATCCTCCAATGTTTAACTTCCAGAAGACTATCCCAAAGGTGCTTTTCCAAAAACAACTGGACTTTCTTGAGGTTTTTCCCTTGAAAACATTTCGCTTCTCATGCAAGAAGCTTCTTCAGTTCTTCAAAACTGAAGAAGCTTTTAGGATTAGAAGTGAAACATATTCAAGGGGGGAAAAAACCCCAAGTCCAGTTGCCTTTTGGAAAAGCACCTCTGAGAAACTCTCCACATATTTCCAAAGGACTCATGATTTGGGGGTGTGGGGGGAAGTGGCAGTTTTATGAAAGTTTTATGAAACTCTGGCAGTTATTTATCCAGTTTAGTGCTAAGATAACCAATGATCCTAGTTTAGTTGTGTTTCTAGGATATAATTCTGAATCCAAGTCAAGAATAATCTGCATCTGGATCAGAACCAATAATTGTTGGCATGGAGTTGACAGATTTCTACAATATTAGAGAAGACAGAAAATCCTTCTCTGATATTGAAACTGTTGCTGAATCGGGGGCTAAATGAGGCACAATTTTGCCCTCAATTCTCCAGCATATTGATGGTACAAGAAAGTTCAAGAGTTGTTCCACTTCCCCTCTTCTCTCCCCAAACGATGGACCTTCAAGAGAAGCCATCTCTGCCTTATTCTCCTGATTCATCAGAAGCTTTATAGATACAGTATAGGGACCAAGTCTTGGCTGCAGTCTGATAAGTCTTGGGCAGGATGTTGAATACAAATAAAGAAATGTTCATTATTTTTCATTAGTTCTCCAGCTGTGCTTGTTAGATACTCATGGAAATTGCTCTACCTCATTTAGCTTATACTTCTGATGACCCCCATTTGTTGTAAATCTTTAGAAAAACATCAGGAAGAGTAGGGTTAGGCTTCGCCTTCCTCTGCTCCATTCCACTCCCCTAGAGTGTGCCAGTGGCTTTCCTTTTTCTGCAATCAGTTCAGTGGTGCATCCCATAATTGAAAGCTAGTGTCCATTGAGGAAGACACCTGGCACTCAGTCAGGTTTGAAGCGATTAAATGGAACTACGAGGCAGAGGAAACCTGCTGAGTGAAGCCGGCCTGCCACGATAGCTAGAGATAGACATTTGTCGACATGTCTGTCCACAGGGATCACTTTGTGAAACATCAAAGGTGAAACTGGAAATCATTAGCACTGGGGTCATATCCTCCACAGTGGGGGAGGGAAGCAAGGAAGGTCATAGAGACTCATTTAAGAGAAAATAATTGTTGGAGGGAGGGAGGAAAAGAGAGAGAGAGAGAGACTTGCAAGAATGCAGTCAGACTTTCAAGAAAGATAGAAGGGAAATCCATTCAGTTTATGAGCTGTGCCAGGAATCTGTTGATGTACTGGTCTAAATTCTTATTCAATATATGAAGAAGGTGTCAACCATTCCCTTACTTTGCTCCCAAAAGAATTTGTACTGAGTTTTTCTGAGGAGTGGGGATTTACATGTACACCTATTCTTGGTGTAGCCCTGCTGAATCAGATCTTCTAAACAACAACCAAAGGACACCAGATGTCTTCGGTGAAAAAATAATGGTCACTGCAAAAGGGAAAAAGGGTTGATCGCAGATGCTATCTTCTGTCTCTGTGTTCTCGGTTGCTACCTTGGGACAATATATTTAGGGAGGGGAGTCGTGATGGTAGCTGTAGCCACTCTATGTAAGAGCTTCTTCTCAGAGGTCTTGTTCCTTAACTTGTATGTAGAAGTTCAGTCCGGTCTCAGGATCTGTCTAACCATGCTGGGTGTGGAAGGTCAGGGGTCCTAAAATGCTGCTGTCAGTCATTGGCTGTACTAATGGTGGGTAATTTGGAGCTCCTAAACTCTAAATCGTACAGGTAGTCCTTGACTTACAACCATTTGTTTAATTACTGTTTGAAATTACAGTGGTGCTGAAAAAAAGTGGCCCATGACCAGTCCTCATGAAATATTCATATAGTAACATAAGGAAAATTCATGTATTTATTGCAGTCTCTCAGGGCCACATGATGGTCATTTATAACCGTTCGGAGGGGCTTTGACTAGCAAAGTCAATGTGGGAAGCCATATTTGCATTTAGGGTGATTTGCTTAATGACCATGGCAAAAAAAAAAACCCTCATAAAATTGGGGATGACTCACTTACCAACCACATGATTCAGCAATAATGTCATGCCCCTGTCGGAGTCTGAATCTGAGGAGGAAGCTGGACAGCTGACAGGGAGTGGGAGTGTGGCTCCATTGGCTGTGGAAGAAACTGGGGAAGGGCAAAGTCCGGCTGGGCAGAGCAGGGGAGAGGGAGAACAAGGGAGAGGGAAAGCAGAGGAAGACCCAGGCCCACCCCACTCTTCATCCTAAGGCACACAAGGAAGAACGGAGAAGAGAGCAACATGGGTGGCGTGGCTTATGGGGGAGGAAAGGGCCACAGCTGGGAAGACAGTTGATAAGAAAGGCAGGCTGCATGTGCCAGGCTGCTGGGAGCAAACGTGACTTTATCCTGTGTTGTCTTGTCTTATCTGTGTTCCTGGCATCTTCCCAACTGTGTGAGTTTTGCCATGCCTTCAAGTCTGACATTCTTGCTCTTGCCCTGCCAAACGAATTACTTCAGTTTGGCTTGTTTGGACTTTAAGTTACAGTTTGTGTTGACCATGTTTTGGATGTAATTTTCTGCAGTCAAAGGCTGTTCCTGAGAGAATTTTTCTCCAGCCAGAAGGTAACCTGGACATTGGGGGGCAAGTTGGAGATAATAAAGTGACTCTTATTGATTATCTGACTGTGTTGCCTTTGTGCCACGCCCCTTTGGGTCATCACAAATAATAAGTTCATGTCCCAATTTTGGTTGCAAGTTGAGGACTTACCTGTAGTCAAAAATTAAGCTGTGTTATTGTCGAAAATCAGTAGTGCATTTTCCCCAAAGTAAACAAACCCTCCAGGTCCATCCCCCAGCCCCCAAAACCTAGTGGAAGTCTTAGCAAAATGCCAGCTCTGCCACTGGCCATAATGCTGGCATGGGTCTGGTAAAGGGCTAGAGAAACAATGCACAGAAGTATCCCAAAGGTGCTTTTTTGAAAGGCTCTCATCCAAGAAGCTCCTTCAGTTCTGATGAGAAGCGAAACATCTTCAAGGAAAAACAAAATCTGGCTGCCTTTCGAAAAAGCACCTTCGAGACAACCATGGATGACTGAGAATCTCCATAAAACTTTAGCAATGCAAAGAAATACATTCTCCGTGTAACCCTTCCTCCTCTGGCTCCTCTGACCTGTTTACCAAGGGACCCCATGTGTTTAACTACCTCCCATTTTTCTATTTTGTATTTAGCAGGATCCGTGTCATGAGTGGTTAGAATCACCTGAATGCACCCAGAGTAGCAAGGCCTTGTGGATAATTAGCTGAGCTCAATTAGGAACAAGGGTAAATGCATTTTTAATGGGAAGAGCAAAGGTGATACTGAAGGAAGTGCTCTCTCCTGCCTGATGCATTTCCTGCAGACTAAGCAAAACCCAACATTCAAAGTGCTATTTTCTGTCTCTTGCACAGAGGTGGATTTGTAGCTGTGCAGATGCAGATAGATAAATTCCACAAAACATCCATAACAAAGTACATTTATTGGTACATCAGGTATCTTCATAACTCACATTTGTGATGACGTTCTTCTATAATGACCAATCCTTTGTATATCAGCTTTGCAGGTAAAAGATGGTTATCTCCTAACCCATCTCATAGCGGTAGAAAAAGCTACTATCAGTTCATGAGTCCAGGCAAGAATGGAGGGAAGCCTCTTCCAACCCCTCGAGGGTCAATTTAGTGACCAATCAGGATTACAGATGTGGCCACGTGACATGAACTACATTTCCCAAGATACCTTTAACTACATTTACCATGATGCATTCCCTTAAGGCAGTGGTTCCCAACCTTTTTTTTGCCCCGCACCCCTAAAGAAATTTCACTCGAACCTCGCACCCCCTGAAATTTAGTCTTTAGGAACTACTGAACGCATTAAATATATGGTAGGATTGAATCTTTTCAGCTATGTATGTGACAGCCACTAAATAACGATACTTAACTCTAAAATGAAAACAAAGTTAATCCATTGCATAATAAATAAAAATGCCAACATATAGCCAATATCCTATTATTTACCTGGACTTTTCTCGTACCCCCTGGAATATCATTGGGAAGCACCCCAGGTTGGGAACCCCTGCCTTAAGGGGACAGCTCATAATTCCTAAGTAACTATCCAATTCCCATAGACTGGCTGGGACAGCACATACTATGTATTGTGAATTATGTAGAATACACTGGAGATGGTTGGAGGGATAACTTTTCTCCCAGCAGCCACTGGTTTATAAGACGGTCTTCAGCATGTTTACTGTGATAATAAGCTTTATTATTTATTATCCTTTGAAATTGCCATTTGAATCCATTTCTAAAGTTCCATGCAGAAATTACTTTTAGATGCTGGAAATAAACCCTATTGTGGATTGGTTTTGATTTATACAACATATATGAACCAAATCTTTGCAGACATGCTTTTATGGCTGAGCAGGGGTGTCCACTCTTGGCAACTTTAAAACATGTGGACTTCAACTCCCAGAGTTCCCCAGCCAGCATAGACAGGGAAACTTTCTTCATTAAGAGTTGCACTTGAGATGGTGGCAACTAAGAATGGCAATGTGAGTGAGTTGGCTGGTTTGGGGGGAGAATTGGGGAGTTATCTTCTATTTAATATATGTTAGGACTTAGTGTATAGTTCCATCAGTTTCTCCATCTCAGAATGGAATTAAGAGCTATACTCAGAGTCCATTGGTTCTCAAAAATAGAATAAAATATAAAGTGGGGCATCTCAGAATTTGATCCTGGGTCCAGGATTTTCCAACATTTTTATGAATGTCTTAGATGGAGGGGGTGGAGGAAATGCTTATCAGATTTGGAGATGGGACAAAGTTGGTACCTACCACTGCAGAAAATTTTACAAAATTCAGAATGAACTTGATGGGTGAGCAAAATTAAGAGAAGGAAATTTAATAGGTAAAGATGCCCTCCCACTGCACTCAATACCTAGTAGCTGCAAGAAGGCAGCCATCTTATCATTCCAGAATTTTCCCAGAAACTAAAAACTGTATCCTATAAGGAGACATTAAAGGAACTAGGTCTTGAGGAAAACATATCAGTCAATGTTTAAGAAAGTACTTTTAACGGGGGATCTATCTCTCTTGTCCCACAGTGTAGGATAAGGAATAGTGGTCTTTTTTGTCCTACATTGGTCCTATTCTAATCATGATTACAGATAGATTCTGGTTAAAAGTTACCAAAAACTCCCTAGTTATGGGAGCAAGTTGATACAGAAATTCAAAATTGAAAGAAATTATGAGTTTTTCTAGATCAGATTATTCAAGTAGAACTTCAGATTCATCAATTAGGGATGCTTTAAATTAGGTAGGTAAGGAGCTGGACTCTGTAATCTCAACATTCTCTTCCAACTCTGTGATGCTTTGATTTTATATTGTCTTCAGTACTCATGATTGGAGGAGACTCCAAGGGCAACAAAAAGGGAGTTGGGCAACCTCAATCCTGACACCATGGATTGTCCACCCTGGATTCATATCCACTGTGATTGAGAGCATCCTCTTCTTGTTCTTTTTTCAAAAAATTAGAAGTTTGTTTTGGTTCCTAGAAGGTGCCAATGTACTCCTCCCCTCCTCCTTCTACTCCCATTCCCCTCTCCTGAGCATTCTGTCATCAAAAAAACATGAGCAACAAAAATCACCCCTTCCCCGAAAGGCCAGCTGGCCAATCACTTTCTGAAAAGAGACTCTGAATGAGCTTGATTACAAGAGCCAAGAAGCATTTTCCCCTTCTCTAAAACAAGCAAAACAAAATGAAATGAAACGAAGGATGTCATTACCACAAAGCCCAACAAGGCTAATCGATATTTTACATGCATTTTACTACAGCACAGGGATCCATGCTGTGACTCTCCTGTATCTCTGACATCTTCGCTTTGAAGAGCTTTTGTGCATGCTTGAAGAGCTTGGTAACATGGACTAAGCATGCCAACAATGCCATGCCAATTCAATTCCCCCTTTGCCCCAATATAGACACCGAGTGAGTCTGTGTAGGCCTATTGGGCTGCTCTTGTGTAACATGTTCTCCTCCATCTTTCTAACACTTGTTCTCTCCTATAATCAGTGTGTTCCTGAGCAGCCCCTGTACATGGACTCCTAGAAGATCTGTTTTGTGTCAGAGTATATTCATGAACTGGAATAGAGCTTAGTAACAAGGTCAGCCAATGAGAGCTCAATTGAGAGCTGAAATTTAAAGAGAGAACCTGAGTGTGGTTTATCTCTGTTGTGTGTTCAGCTCTAAAGTGAAAGAGAAACTAACTTGCTTGCCTGCCTGCTGAACTAAACTGAAACTGATGTCTGTTTCTGGGCTCCTGAGTTGCTGCTAAGCTCTGAACCTGTAACATGTCTGCTTCTGTTTGAGTTTGCTCCATGTTGAAGAAATCTACAACTGGTATTGTAAAGTTTACTTGTGTTTATAAAGAAGTTCTTCAGCCATCTATGTTTACTTTTCTGGTGCTGAATTAATGCTGCAATACTCTGAACATTTTGTTTAAGATTGGAATCTTCTTGACAACTAGGGAAGAGCACTTAGACACTTGTCATTTAAAAACCACCAACTCCTTTGTACCCTTCATTGACCCATTCATTTCATGCATTTTAACTTGTTGTTTTTTCATGATGAGAATTCAGAGCAGTATAGATTGGATATCCAGTCACAGACCCACTTAAATTTCAGCAAAGTATTTTATTAGGGCAGCTGCATTTATGACTTATGGGTGACTTGCTAATGCTGCAAATTTGTGACCAGAGATCAACATAGCAGACCATTAATAGGCAATAGTTCATTAAAGAAACTAGGGAGCAATGTCAGCTTGGCTTCCAATCTCTTAGAAAGTTGGACCTCAAAAATAAATCTTAGTTATTGATGTCTGTAGGGGGAGAATGATAACACTTAAAGATGACCCAGGGAAAACCATGTGACCTTGAGTGCTAGATCAGTAATGAAGTTCAGTAAATTCCTTTAATCATATATTGAATATGACATGTAAAGGAGACAAGTTTTATTAGTTTAATCTTTTCAGTTACTAGGGTGCATACACACATGTGGACACCTGTTTTGCCTTTTGAGGTTCTCTTGTCCTTTCAGCAACCAAGTGTGCAGGTAGAGTTCTGAAGACCACAACAATCAGTTAGTTAAATGTTGCTTTTGCTGCACAATTCACTTCCTAGTTGCAAGTTGGGCTCATAGCAAAGCTTGGGCATATTGCAAATGCCATGAGACCCCCAATCATCAACTCCCACCCACCCCCATTAGATCATCCCATTGATTTAGAGCAGCGTCTATTTCAACAGCCAATTAGCAAGCTTGTGCTAATCACTTGGGGTGCCTTGTTAGGAAATTTGATTAGTACTTCACATAATTGACCCTATTACAAATGAAGAAAAGTACTTCCTTTCATATACCCTCTCATTAAGGGGATAGCAGCTTTGTGTAAGATTTTTTTTCTGCTTATCACTGCCAGTCAGATCTCTGAACAATAGCATCCTGATTCATCAGATTGATAGGGGGGGGATGGGAAACAGATATGTTGAATCTTCATGTCTTAAAGTCTATATCTGGAAAAGTAAGTAATTTCATAACAAAATACCTCTGGAGAAAGCTTGAGCCTAGCAGATTGCAGACATAGATCATGATATTGTATGCTTTCCTGACTCTTTCTCTGAGAAGTTTAAACATTTATAACCTTCTCTGCTGTGATTTTGCTCTAATATCCACTCTGTCAGGTCAGCTAGTCTGAGAGACAGTAGCTGTGTTTTGAGTAGTGTGCTAAAATAATATATGTTGAATAAGCTATAGGTCCAATAATGCTGAACCATAAATCATGGTTTATGAGCTGTAGTGATAAGATTTCCACATCCTTCTAAGGCCAAAGCCAAGCCAAGGCCCTTGGTGAATTTAGCCAATGGAGCAACACATCTTGTTTCTCAGGTTTAATCTCTTGATTGCCGTGAATTCATTAGGTAACTTTGATCTGTTTTTCTAATCTCTCAACCTCACTTCCCAATCTCACGCTGCACTTCTGAATTGGGGTGATCATCATAAAACTTAGAAGATTATTGGGCAGCTTGCAAGAAAAGGAAACATATAAAGCAAAGGTCTTCAAACTTGGCAAGTTTAAGACTTGTAGACTTCAACTCCCAGAATTTCTGAGCTAACAAGACTGGAGGAAGAATTCTGGGAGTTGAAGTCCACAAGTCTTAAAGCTGTCAAGTTTGAAGACCCCTGGTATAAAACATCAGAAAGTTTGACAACAATAAATACATGCTAAATTGACTATTTAATTTCTTTTGTCCTACTCTGTATCTTCTCCTTTCAGACTAGAGTATGTCCCATAATAGTTGAACTGTCTGGGGAAAATTGCAAGGAGAAATAAACCTCTAGGTGATTGTCTTAAAAGAATGTGGGTATCTCTAATTGCTTAATTGCTTTTTTATAGTATTGGGCTTCACTAGTTTCAAAGAAGAATTATTCCCCCCAAATTCTTTAGAAGCACCTTCTGATATAGACCAAATAACACTTTTTAAAATTGTGCTGGACAGTCAACCTTAGGAACCCTTCCTTCCTTCCTTCCTTCCTTCCTTCCTTCCTTCCTTCCTTCCTTCCTTCCTTCCTTCCTTCCTATTTTTCCTCTGTTGCTTATGAGATTATTTCTCATTAAAGTTATAATTAAAATCTTGTTCTCAAGGCTTAGCAGTGGTGACAAGCTTGAGTAATTTAAAAACAGAAGAGAAAGGAATATGAGAAACTGCAATGGTGCAATGCAGTGATCTTGAATCCCTCCCATTACTGTCTTAAAAGACAAGAGGCTCTTCTGTAAACTTTCCCTAGCCCTTTCCCTCACACACCCTAGCTAATGTGTAAGTGGGGGTCTGTCCCTTATTTACAACCATCAAGTATTCGCCAAAATACCTGAAGTGGGCTAAAATCTGGCAGCATACTCTATAATGATTTATCTGGCATAATTGTAAAATAGGACTTCCAGATTATAAAGCAGAATTTTAGGGAAGGAAATATTACTAGTTCTATGACATGATTTGGCATTTAGTGTAGGTATCTAATGGGCTTATCTCTCTCTAGCCAGGTCAGCTGTGTTCCTTCCCACATCTCTTTTGCCTGCCCTGTTTCTTCATCAGCATATAATTTGTAGCAGTTGCGTAAATGTGGTAGTTAGCTTGTTCATAAGCATTCATAAATGTATTTTACCTAAATGTGTATTTGTGTGTAGATATGTGTGTGTGTCATATGTATATGTATATATGTATATCACACATGCTCACATTCATGAAATGTTGGTGACACAACGGCTTTATGAAATTTTTGAAAGGGCAATAATCCCACAGTCTTCTAATCTTCTGGTCCATGGTGGGGTTGGAGTTCGGGGTATGGATCAAGTCACTTCACATCCAAATTGTCCCTAATCCAGGAATCCTTATGAAGCAGGAATATTTTTTTGTCTGATCCAGGCGTTGGAGTACAAGACCGATCTCTTACAGTCATATGACACCTTGTTTTGGAAGAGTTTATCTTTGGATTCAGGTTGCTGATTTTTCCTTTGAATCTTAATTCAGCTTTCAATCAAGCCTCATCGTCAAATCATGGTAGACCAACGGGCAGGAAAATAAATGTAACACACACCATCTCTCGATATATCGCTCCACATCCTATTCTACAGTGTTCTCAGGAGTCTTTTGATTCATTCAGCAGAAACTAAATGAGTATTAATCATGGTGGAAAGGTCTTGCTTTTTGCAGTGACATTGAAGTGATGCTAGCCCTTGAGATCATTGATAATTTGAGATAATGAACCATTATAATTTGACAGGGAAGATTTAACTGTCATAGGGTAACTGTATGGATTGCTCACATTTTGAATAATACTACTGTCATTCTAGTTCGCCACAAAGCTAGATGGAATGGCAATTTAGTGGGATGTTCAAGGAAGTCAAACAAGGGTCCATGCACATGACAAAGGGATGGATCTTTCTAAAAATTCTCATTCTCTTGTTAGTGATCACAGGTTAATGGGAAGATTCTGGAGTTACTTTGCTGCTTATTCATTTGTAGCAGTCTGAACCAGTGCCTATTATCAGAAGATCAAGGAGCATACTGTATATTTTTTACTTCAGTTTATCTTGTTTCAAAGATAGGAACAAAATGTGCAGGCAGCAGTTTGGGGATCTACCAGCAAAATGTAATTTAATTAGACTGAAGCTAGAACAATGTACTATTGTTAGAGAGGTCACTCACAGATTCATTTTTTATTATTATTTCAAAGTAGCATAGGCATTAATTTTTAATAGGCCAGAAATGTTGACCTTTAATATTCAAACTGTAAGGGTGTGAATCTCTGCTTTTCAGAACTTCATAATCCTTGTTGGATGATGGAGATCATGTTTTATTCTCTTGCATGTATCCTAGGCAGATTCTGTCATTTGCAAAATTTGATATTATAATGCTAAGGTAATTGCCAATCTACAAAAAGCTGAGGGTGTAAATCCATAAATAAAGAAGAACTTTGTGTTATGCCACTCACAAGGAAAATAGTGGAAGCCTGCATTTGTATACACCTTATCTAAAATTACGTTCTATTGCATTTCATAGGATAGAATTTCTAACTGATCTTCATGAAATTGTTCCACAGATCAGTGGTTTAAAAAATGTGTATCGGCCATGGCAAGTTGCCAAGAGCATTTGTGGACTTTGGAATTTCTGAAAAACATTTCAGAACAAAACACTTGGCAATACAATCCTAAATGCAAGCAAATTGAGATGTTTGTCCCAAACTCAAGATTTCTGATGGGCCAAGGTTGCCTAAAAAGGCCTCAGTCAGAGAAATAGTAACTAGAAGGTGTCTCTGAGTATTGCAACCACTACAATCAATCAATCACTAGCCTGGTCTTTGGTAATAGAAAAATTTATACATTCTAGTAGCATGAAAAATAGATTTGTCTTGCATCATCAATCCACCAAGAATTATATAAATTTGAAATCTGTTAAGTGGATATTAGCCAGGATGGTTACATAGAAACCCTATTTTATGGTGCACTTACAGTGACTTTCAATTTTTAAACCACTGATGTGTAGAGCAATTTCATGGAGATCAGTTAGGAATTCTATCCTATGAAATGCAATAGAACATGTGACAGAATAGTGACAGCACAGGATAGCTACGACTTTCTTGCACTCTTCATGTTCTTTTTGGAAACCTCTTTGTGGCCCTTACACACTGTAGGATGATCAGGGCTGTCAAACTCACAGCCCAAGGGCTGGATGTGTCATGTGTTGGCCAGGCTCATGCCCGGTTTAGCGAATGGGGAGTCTTGATACGTTACATGATGCTGCTGTGACAATGTGAGTTTGACACCCCTGCACTACATTATCTTTCTGTCCACGTGGAATCTACCAGATGTTTTAGATTGCTAATCTTATCAGCTCCAGTCAAGGCATTATGAAACTGCAGTTGAAAACATGTGGATATGTTCAGTGGACTCAAGGACACATCTTTTCTTCATCTTCTTTATCAGTTACTAAACATTAGTTGTGTTATTTGGAGGGACAATAAAAGGACCTGAGTGTTGCATATGGTCCATCAGCCTAGCCTGTTATATGGGATCAAATCTGTAGAATTGGGAATGATATTTGCTCTGAGCAGATCCAAGTTAAAGTGGGATTTTTTGTACTGAGTAGAAAAATCTGTCCTTCTTTTAGAGATGCCTCCTTACTAGATTCCTCAATGCTTTTAATCATGGCAGAAGAGCTTCTAATGTACTGCAAAAGTTATTAAACATTTAGAGAGATATTCAGAATTGTATCTGCCTTGAAAGCAGTCCATGTTGAACTTCATAGCACAATCAAACACTAGCAGCTGGCCGGAGGAAATGTTTTATGACATTTTATATTATGTCATAAAATGTGTAATGCTAATTTTTATGCCATAAAATGTTTTATAAAATTTGCCAAATTTTAATTCTGTGGGAGTCATGCGTTCCAGATTTGGGATGCATTCTACAAGGTAGAGGTACCTTGGTTCAAAAAGTTGTTCTTTATGAAGTCCCGTTTCGCCTAACTAAAGGCTACAGGCACAAGTGTTTTAGTAGTATGTAGGAGATGACTTCCCCTGCCACTAGTGGGGCCATTCTGGAGGGGGGAGTGGATTCATGAATCAAACCTTCTATGGATGACTGCCCTTTGTGGAGGACACTGCAGCACCATCAATCTTCATTCTTCCTGCCTTGAATGTAATTGGCAAATGCTGATCATGAGCAGATGGAGTTAGATGCATCCCTCATAATTCTGAATGGGCACCCCCCCAAAATATCCTGTCTTCACCCAAGAAGACTCTCATCATTAACAAAGCCTGCAGCCCATGCACTCACACCATCATATATGTGTTTGCTAATTTGTAAATCTATGTTGACACCCATGCTGCTGTGCTGATTCTTGATTAACTGGAGAAGAACTCTCTTGATGAAATCCGAGCTCCTGATTATGACCACTGGAGACTTTCAAGCAATGTCAGTGCTTCTCTGCATAATCCAGAAGGGTTATTTCAGAATAATAGGATTAGCTGTCATTTGCCTAAATTTAAACTAAGATGTAGTTTCCAGAAAAGCCATTGGTATAATTTCTATTCCAAATCATTTTTCCTGAATGTAAGATATTGAAAAGAAGAAAAAAAAATCATTTTGTAGAAAGTGTGAAAAGTCATGTCATCTACTAGAACACAGTGCAGTAGAGACAATAGTGTCGAAAGGTTTTGTCACCTGGATTTAGGCTACCTGAAAGTATCTGCATTGACTTTAACTCAAGGCCTAAATTGCCCTTTCCAGTTCTAGTACCAAAGGTGCTTAAACGGCAACTGGACATTCTTTGTTTTGCTTAAAGGAGTTTTGCATTTCATCCAATAAACTTCTTCAATACTTCTGAAGAAACTTCTTGGATGAGAAGTGAAACATCTTCAAACAAAACAAAGAAAGTCCAGTTGCTTTTTGAAAAAGTACCTTTGGACATTTTTTGTTTTGCTTAAAGATGTTTTGCATTTCATCCAAGAAACTTCTTCAATACTTCTGAAGAAACTTCTTGGATGAGAAGTGAAACATCTTCAAACAAAACAAAGAAAGTCAAGTTGCTTTTTGAAAAAGTACCTTTGGAACAGCCATGACCTGGATGACTGAGAATTTCCATAGACATCTTCTGACTCCAACTGGTATCTACCTAGTTTGGTTGGTTGGTTGATAAGTGCCATCAAGTCATTTTCAACTCTTAGAGATCACATAGGTAGATTTTCTCCATGACAACCTATCTCTAACCTGGTCTTACAACAGTTCACTCATATAGTCCACTGTAACTTAATCCATTCAGCTTTCTGATGGTTATCCTCCTCTTTTATCCCAGCATTAGAGACTTCTTTAGAGAGCTAGGCCTCATCTGAGCTTTCATTTGTGCCTTGGATGAGAGCTCTGGGTTGGTTTGGTCAATGATCCATTGGTTTGTTTTCATGGCTGTCCACAATATTTTCAAGTTTCCAATAACAAACTTCAAAGTATCAATACACTTCATATCCTGCTTCTTCAAAGAAAAACTTTTGCAGATTTTAATGTGTCGTACAAAATAATTGTCCAATTCCAAATAGGATCTCTTAGAGAACTGAAATATAGAAGGCCTGCTACAACAGAACCACATATACCACAGGTAGGATAATTCAAAGGCTATGAGGCAGAAAGATAAAAAGTTTATATCATGGATGCTTAGCTCATGACCTCATGACCATAAGCCATGCTCAAATCCTTGACTATGCTCCCCAAGGCCCTCCAAAAGTCACCACCAAATTGACACAAATCGATGTGACAGAACATTTTAAAAAATCAAAAAACAAAGAGTATTATAGTTCTCCAAATCTATTTTATTAATTAGATCACACTTGATTGATTAGTGATGGTTTATGTGCCATTAAGTCATTTTTTATTCTTAGCAACTAAATAGATATTGTCCCTGAACGTCACATTTGGTCTGTCTGTATATCCATCCATCCGTCCATCCATCCATCTATCTATCTATCTAACTATCTACAGTATCCATCTATATCTATTTATCAATCATCTCTGCCTTTATTATTTTTACAAATAACTTAAGTATCTAAACCTCCTCCTATTTTCCCCACAATAACAACTCTGTGAAGTGAGTCAGGCTAAGGGAGAGAGAATTTGGTTCGAAGTCACCCAGCTGACTTCCATGGCTAAGGCGGGCCTTGAACACATAGCCTCTTGGTTCCAAGCCTGGTTCCTTAACCACCAGATCAAACTGTCTCTCATTTTTATATTTTGTTCTGCCACCACCTATTTGTTGGAATGTAACCCTTAGCCTAAAAGGATTGTGTACCCACTGCTTAGCCTGTTTTTTTTTTTTTTTTTAAGGAAAGGTTTCATCACCACTTTCTCCCAAGTAGCTGGCCAGTACTATACCTGGTTCAGCCCCCATCTTTCCTGGATTGCAGATATGATTCAGTGGGACTGAAGTTTTTCCGACCATACGCAGTACACCTGTCCCACATGTACAGAGGGACATGGATACTAGGCCAGGCTTCAGCCTAATTCCATTTTTTTCCATGTGCAATTAATCTTATCGTGTCAGGGAGTGGGGAGGAGGGGACGCCCACCTGCAGCCTGAATCTGTACAATCAAGCCCTTTAGTGCCTCGTCTGTTACCATTATAGTAGGAATACCAATGGTTGGTTTCCCTCATCATCCCTTTCATCCAGGGGTCTTCAGTACAATCGATTGCGGTAATTACCCCTTCACCCAGAATCCCTCCCTGGGTGGCAAGTGGATCCTTTTGTACTCCATGCAAAGCAGTTGTTTGAAAAAAAAGGCTAATGGCGCCTATTTACTGAGGTCAGTCCCCTGAGTAGAACAAAGACTCACCTCTAGTAGCCTATGGCAGATGTCGCAAGGTCCACGTGAGGCCCGTAACCTCTGCGGAGAAGGAGAAGCTGTAAAATAGCCCATGGAGATGGAGGCGGAGATCCAAGCCATTCAGCTGCCATGCTTTCCAAAGAGCTCAATCTGCTTTTTTTTTTTAAAAAAAAATGCAAAGTCAAAATACGAGTTGAAATGCAGGCAATTAATTGCTCCCAAGTGTCACCCACTCCTTCTCCACTGCAACACTCTGGATCTCATCATTAACTTGTCAGCACTTCTAAACTGTGAATTTTCCATGTGCGGTAGAATTCAAAAAGCTGTATGCCTGACAAAACATGCCTGATTTCTTTCAATGTAAGATGAAGGGTGAACAGGCGGTAAGGGGTGAGGAAGAGGTGAGGGCGAGGGGCAGCCAAAGAACAGAGAAAGGAAGGAAGGGAGGAATATGCATGGCTGGCTTGCACTGGAGGAGGACATTACTACAAAAAGAGGGGGTGGGGATGAGCCTTTTCAGAGGGTTTTGAGAAAACCGATTATAGCAGCTCTACGGAATGAAAAGCCGCATCTTGGAACGTACCCATATCTCAAGAAAAATGGAGACTGTGTTCTGAATTCAGAGCCCTGCTCAAGCCTTGATTGCTTGACCTTCCCGATTAAGTTATAAAGTTTGGAGCAAAGACTATTTGAGCTTTGCAAAAAAGCAACTTGGAACAACTGAATTGCAAAGAAACCTTCCCTTTTGGAGGAGCGCCTCGTTTTCTTGATACATACGACAGCCGCAATAAAAGAGGAATGGACAGGTTGTGTTCCATTCCCCATTCTGCCCTTCCCTGTATTAATGGCTGTATATTGAATGCAACTTTGAGAGCCTCATCTAGACAGCGTTCAAGCTGACCTCAAAGCCCATTCCCTATGCAGCAGGTCTAATAGCCTGGAGGAGCCCTAAACCAGTAGCTCAAGCTTCTGTTGCTTTAAAAAAAGGGAGGGATTTGTCTTTCCTTACTGTTGTCTTCCTGTCTGTCTGTCTGCCTCTGTCAATATTGTACCCATGGGTAGAATTAGGGCAAAGAGTCAAACTGGACAGGGGATGCTTTCAGATTTTCCCCAAAGCATGGTGCCCATGGCAAAGTACTAGAGAACACAGCAACAGATGGTTATTGAACTCTTGCTGAGATTTATATAAATGTCTACAACAAATGCTCAGATTTATACCTATGCAATAAACCAAGTCCAGGATCTTAAGTTTGCAGAATCCCCACCTGAAGCAGAAGCTGAAGACTGGGGCAGCATAAGTGCAACAGTTGAATGGATTGTCTCATAAATATGGAGGTTATTTGGATAATTCGCCTTGATATTTTTTCACACTTTCCTCTAAGCACGCAGGCCTTAAATAACGGGCACATTATTTATGTAGCTTCACATTGCTTTACTGACTGATATAATGGCACGTTTGCCCTACAGGGTTTTGCCTTCTAAATGCCAGCAATCAATTTTGACAGGCTAAAAGGTAGGCAGAAGTCTGGGACTGCGACAGGAGATGATGGCTGATCTATGGCAAAAGGCATCCAATGGCTTAATCACACCCTGTTGCTTTGGGGAAATTTGCTTACTGCTGCAGAAAGAAGGTTGTGCAAAATGTAGATAAGGGAAACTTGGAAGGGAACTTGCTCTGGTGGTATCTAGTTGGAGAATCTCACTTGAGTAGTGGTGCATTTGCAATGTGTTAATGCAGAGGAAATGTGCTGGTATGAACTACATTGATTGTTCATGGACCATCTACATTGTTTTCATGGAACAGTGTTTCTCAATCTTTGCTACTTTAAGATGTCTGGATTTCAATTCTCAGAATACCCCAGCTAGCAGCCTTGTGGTTGAGGAATTCTGGGAATTGACATACACGCATCTTAAAGTGGCCAAGGTTGGGAAATGCCAGCCCAGAAGATGGAATTGAATTTAATTCAGCAATAGAAAAGATAGAGAGGACAGAAAAGGTTCATCGTGTTCTCCTGGTGGTAATGGGGGCAATCTTTTCCACTGTGAGAGCCAGCAAAGAGTCTGCCTATGCATTTCCACACACGTTCCTATCCATGTGGACATTGCTCTCACACAGAAGTCCAGGTGCAGTTCACATCGCTCCCATCTGCCGGGTGATCCTTCCTTCCTGTGTTACAGAGCAACATCATTGGGAGGAAGCCAGAGGCAATAAAACATCTGTATTGTAGCCCATGGCTTTCTCACACCTCTTTGGAGTCTACTAGACTAGCTGCTCCCCCTGTTTTTCCCAAAACATCATAATCTATTATCTAGATCATCATCCTGCAGTCCTCTGTTTAATAATTATGTAAAATAAACTAGTGACATTCTCCTCTGTGAAAATGTTAAAGACACTTTTTTAAAGTGACAATGTTACACACACACACACACACACACACACAAACTTTTGAACCATTTGGCAGGTGCTGGAACGAAAATGGGAGCCCCATTGCATGATGCTCATATCTCAGTCTTGAACCTGGGCTGCTGGCTTTCCAACCAACAAGTCCAATATCTTAACACTGTGTGTGTGTGTCTGTGTATACACGTGATGGGGTGAGCTCCCATTGTCATCCCAGCTTCTGCCAGCCTAGCAGTTCGAAAGCATGCAAATGCGAATGGATAAATAGGTACCACTTTGGTGGGAGGGGAACAGCGCTCTGTGACGTCATGCTGGCCCCATGACTGGGGAAACGTCTCTGAACAGCGCTGGCTCTATGGCCTTGAAATGGAGATGAGTGCTGCCCCCTAGAGTCGGCAATGACTAGCAGAGTAAAATCCACAGGGACTCCTTTATACCTTTTATATATAAAAGGTATGCTTTTAAGATGGTTTTCATTGCGCATTGTTCATTTCATTAGTGCAGTGGCATTTTCTAAAATAATTTACAGTCTTGAAGAGAGGATTGTACTTTACAAGGTGAGATGTAAATCTGGTGGTAAAATAAAATAAATGCTGGGTCACTCTGCATTTGATTGCCTCTCCAAGTATCAGTGACTCTACAGCTCTTCAGGGAAATTGGCAAGGGGTTATTGATGACAGTGAGTGAAAGATTCAGCTGTGCAATTTCTGCTTTAATTTCCTCCCTTTTTCACCATGAATTTGAATGTTAGCATTCACTTCTTTCTTCCCAACTGTCAAAAGCTTTTAGAATTGCTGCTGGCACAAAAGCTTTTTCCTTAATTACTACCTCTGGATTTAGCTCTTCGCCTTAACATATAATCAGATGTGTTAAAGGCAATTTTATTTCACTAATATTAAAATAATTTCAAAATGCAGTTTTTGTGCATGCTGATGTGCGGTTGAGAAACCTTCCGAAGTCTAGCTGCTTAGGAACCATCGTTTAAAAGTTTTAATTATCCAAGGGAAAAAAATGCGCTTTCAAACTGAAACAAAAAAAGAGATAAAGGGATGCAAATGTGTGATGCGTGTTAAGAAGGATTACCTGGTAGCTTCGTAGGTAGCATATCATCTTCCCTTGCTTAATGACAAATATATAACCTGGTGGTCACATTAAGTTTGTTAGTAGCCAAATTGGCCGGTTTTGAAAGACTGTTCTGTCCCCAAGGGAGCCCGTCATTTTCTCTTTTGAAAACGGAGCTTTCAAAGAAATTCGGCGGAGCAGATGCAAGCAAAGTAAAAGAAGCTTTTGCCATCACTGCTATTAAGGTGTTAGATCGGTCTTCCCCTGCCTGGCATCCTTCAGTGGGTTTGAATTGAAAACCTGTGGTACCTGGGGATTATGGAAGTCCTAATCTAATATATTCAAAAGGAGGGAGGGAGGTAAACTGGGGAAGTGTGCATAAGAAGCCAGTTTGCTTCAGGCTTGGATATGCAAAATCTAATTCATTGGCTAATCAATTGTACTGCTAAAAAAGTGACACAGAAGCGGCAATGACAGAAGGGTTTGCCACAGAGGTCAATAACTTGAGGGCCCCAAGTCCCAGTGTCCTTTTTATGGCCTCTACTGCATGGGTGTCCACAGGGGAAGTTTAAGAAAAAAGTCACCCTGGTAGCCTTGTAGAGCCCCATCCCCTTCTTATATGTGTCACACAAGAAGGGATGGGCTTCAACTACACAATCGCAGCAACTTCTTGACATTGATGAAGATCAGGGGCAGGTTTCCTATCAATGGTGAGGTTAAAAGAGACACAACATTAATGTAAGTCCTCAGAGAGGCTTGCCATAGTTAAAAGAAACAAAGGCAACTCACACTTCTCCACAAAATTTAGGGAAACCACACAAATTCTTCTCCCACATTATTCTCTCACTATGGTCCTTAATATCTCTAGATCTGTCAGGGGTGGTCTTCAGTTTAGGATTTAGTTTAGAGATACCGACTTATGTTCAGATTGCTGAATGCAGTTTAGGATTTCAGTTTTGATATCCCAGTGGTGAGGTGAGGTTTTTGTATGAATTAGTTGTTGTTTTAAAGAATGCCTCAAGAAAATAAACTAACACAATCTATGCAGAGAAAAATAGTTTTTAAGGATGGGATAGTTAAGATGCAATGAAAAAAGACAAGGCTGCTTGATCAGGAAAAAATGCCAATTTTTGGCTCTCTCTCTCCTTCCTTCCCTCCCTTTCTTTCTTCCTCTCCCCCCCTCTCCTTAATGCAAAGGATGTTCTAAATCTAACATAGGTTTCATGCACTAAATTAAAACCATTGCTAGTGCAATGAGATGGTGTTATGGGCTTGCCCTCTGTTAGAAAGAAATTTTACCTAGGTTGTTCCGAGCCGGGAATAAAATATGCAGGAAGTTGCTGGAACCAAAGGTGAGATTTATTTCAGAGAGCTCATACAGAGTCAACTGTCAGAGGTGGCCACACTCAGCCCTGCTCCCAAAGTCTTTTATGTAGGAAAGCTGTTCTTTTGTTCCTCCCAAGTGCAGGAAAGCAAGTGACTTGGGCATTCCAAGAAAGTGCACTTAGCTGATGTTGCAAAAGGCAGCCCTCTGCAGACAGGCAACCTGCTGAGTTGCACTTTTTCACTTTTTAGTTTTTAGAATTGATTGATTGAAATGGTAGAAAGGACCTTTTTTCTTATTTGCTCAAAGGGATCTTAGATTAAGCTCAAACTGGGAGGAATAGATCCCCAATTATGGGGGAGTTGCCTGTTGCATTTCCATCCATGTTTAGAGAAAGGTTGTCTAACTTTGGCAACCTAAAGATTTGTGGGTTTCAACTCCCAGAATTCCCCAGCTATTTTCCATAACTGAATGATTCAAACTTCACACAAACTCCATGATGCTCCCTTAAAGGAAATTGTGTTTGGCTTTGACTTGTTTGAAGTGTTGACTTTCAAAGAAAACAATGTAGAATTTTGGATTTCAACTCCCAGAATGCCCCAGACATCCCCTAGAGCCATGATGGTGAACCTATGTGGCATGCAGAGGTGGCATGCAGAGCCTTCCCTGCGGGCCTGCGAGCCGTCGCCCCAGCTTAGCTCCACCACGCATGTGTGCACGCCTCCTCTCGGCCAGCTGGTCTTTGGGTCTCTGCCATGCATGCATGGGGGGGTGAGGTGCATGCGGGGGATGCACGTGCATGTGTGGGAGTGGCATGCAGGCAGGGGGATGTGTGTGCTTGAATGCGCAGGGGTGGGGCACATGAACAGGGGATACACACGCATTGCACTTTGGGGGGGTTGTGCACACGCATTCACATGTGCATGCTGTGGGCACTCGATTCCGAAAAGGTTAGCCATCACTGACATCTGGTGGGACTTCTCTGTGGTGGCTCCCTCTCTCTGGAACATCGTCCCCCCCAGAGATTAGATTGGCCCCACTTTAACACTCTTTCGGAAGGTGCTGAAGACCTGGTTCTGCCAGTGGGCCTGGGGAACCCGGTGCGGGTGGAGCCCATTAAATGGTTTGTATGAATGTGTGTGGTTGCAGTTATTATTTTACTCATTTATTATTTTATTCTCCTTTTTATTCTTTTCATTTCTTTTATATGGTTTTAAATCTGTGTAAACCAGGGGTGGGATTCAAAATTTTTAACAACCGGTTCTGTGGGCGTGACTTAGGTAGTGGGTGTGGCTTGGTGGTCATGTGACTGGGTGGGTGTGGCCAACTCAATATCACTCACATCAAGGCACTCATCTCCTCGCCTGGCCTCTCATGACCGTGGGGATGCTGCAACACTCGTAAGTGTGAATAAATGGTCATAAGTCACTTTTTTCAGTGCCATTGTAACTCTGAATGGTCACTCCACACAAGCAAAGTACCAGCAAAGGAGGGGAAAAAAACTCCAGAGACATTCCTGAGACAGGAAGTCTAGTCCTGCCAAGAATGTAATAAGGGTTAATGGAGAGACAGTTTCTGTAAGCAACACCAGAATGTTTCCTTCCTGCCTTTCTTACAAGATTAGGCCAGTAATTTCATCTAACAACCAGTTCTCCAAACTGCTTAGAATGTTAACAACTGGTTCTAGCGAATAGGTGCGAACTGGTAGAATCCCACCCCTGGTGTAAGCCACCCTGAGTCACCATGTGCAAGTAGGCAGCAATATAAAATAAATAAAAATAAGGTTGCCAAGGTTGGACACCTTTCCTCTAGAACCTATTCTAATATATGATTTTGAAGCTTTTTTCCTGCTTACGGAAAGACTGCATGGTAGAAGGACTTGGATTTCCTTCCCATACCTCGTTAACAGATCTGTTCCTCCTTTGCGTCCTATTCAGTGGTGGGATTCAATTTTTTTTTACTACTGGTTCTGTGGGTGTGGCTTGGTGGGCATGGCAGGGGAAGAATACTGTACAATCTCCAGTCAGAGGTGGAATTTGCTGGTTCTCTGAGCTACTCAAAATTTCTGCTAGCGGTTCTCCAGAGCTGGTCAGAACCTGCTGAATACCACCTCTGGTCCTATTGTAGTTTGTAAGATTCACAGGGGTCACTTCTCTAACGCTATCCACTTGCTAAAGCACCCAGGGATGCAGGCTGGTGACATTAGAGCAGTTTATAAGAGCTGGGTTAGCTCATTTTATACAAGAGATGGGTGCTGGACATAGAGATTCATCTAACCAAGGACAATTTCTTCTTTCCTTTTGTTGTTTGAAAATTGCCACATGGTTTTCTGTCAAAGTCAAGACTTCAAACAAGTTGAAGCCAAACACAGTTTGTTTTAAAGGAATATCTTGGGAGTTGTGTGTACTTTGAATCATTCGCTTATGGTAAAAGGCAAAGAAGAGATTGTAAACATTTTCAAGCTTCAAGAATGAAAGTATGAATGAACATCCAAAAAATCACCAATTTCTATCACATTTTGGCAATTGCTCAGCCTTGAGATCTCAGGTTGTCTTGCCTGAAATTGCATCAGATTTGCAGGATTTTGAGATTTCCACCTTGTAACCTTTTAGAATTTCATTTGGAAGATATTGAAATGCCTTCTAGATGGTCTCTGGCACCCTCAAATCTATGGGTATTTCCGTACCAATCTGTGCATTAGCATGGAGAAGAGTTGTTGCATTCTTCTTCATGGTCACGGCCAGAAATCAAACATATTTTATACTAGAATAATCTAGTATCCTGTATGGGATTTATTTGTCCATTAATTCTGATGGGGCTCACCAAAATCAAATTATTTGGTTCTTAACATCAAAGCCTGAATAAATATTTCATAAGCAAACATTCCTACTTTTGTTCAGTGAAGTAGTCCCAAGATGTTGGCTTCATGGGAGAACAACACCTTAGTAGCAACTTTATTGAACAAAATTTGCTTTTCTATTTCACAAACATATCTAGGCTTGTTTGTGGCACTACAAATACTAGAGTCTATGTATGTATACATTATATTGGAAGACCCATCGTCAAAAACCGAACTTGGCTTGCTAAATCTCTGGTTCCCAACAGTCCTACACCAGAACTGTGTGTATTTTTACTTTAAACTAATCTCTTTGGTCTGTTCTGAATCAACTTACACTCCAGGAACAGATGCAACTTATTTCATTAGCGATGATGAAATCACAATCTCCTTGTTTAATCAAGTAGAGTATAACTGAACATAACAGGGATGCATTGAGCAATCCTTTAAAACTCTTTTGAATTTATATTTCGGGGTGGTGTTTCTTCATCTCTATCCCTTCCTTGAGGAATTTTGTAATCTCCACTTTTGTGAAACATTGATAACAATGGAAAACAATAATCCTGAGGCTTGTCCCGAAGGCTGGCACCGGGCTTGAAATGCAAGAGAGACCATATGAGAATAGTTAAAAGTTCTTTGTGCTCCTGTTTACAGAGAAGTAATTGATGCTGCGTCCTTGCATTGAACACAGAAAATATTTTGCATTGTGTATTCCTGAGTGGCGGGAATATGCAGCCTGTCTTCCCAGTGAATGTGTATGCCTTTTGGTACAGCAAGATCCCTAGGGCTCCGGTCCTGCTGTCTTTAGGAGAGTCTTGTTCATCCCTTAGGCTAATGCTTCTCAACCCTGACAGCTTGAAGATGCATGGACTTCAACTCCCAGAATTCCCCAGCCACCCATATTCCCGCATTTTAAAGTTGTCGAGGTTGAGAAACGCTGCCTTAGGCACTAGGCTGAGATGATGTGTGAACCTGCTCTGTGTTGTGTATTTTGACTCTGTCTCTTTCCCCGGGGTGACTTATTTTTACTGTTGTGATATTTCTATTTGTCACTCTCTCTTGTTTTGAACTCTCTGTAAGCTGCCCTGGATCATTTAGCAAGCCGCTGGCCTTAGAAATTGAATATATAAATAGAAATGGATGAGATGGTAAATAAAAAAAAATCCCAGGTGACTTTGTTTGCTACTGGGTTGATGTGCGAAAGGGGATCCCATTTTGAATAGGGGTATTCCTCTAGCCCAGATGGTCCATTCATCCGTCTTCCTTCTGGCTGCTTCTAAGCCAGGCTCATCTCCCTGAATAATCTTATCCCAGTCTGGGACAGGAGGGGGACTAAATCTATCACCAAGGAGCCTTCAGGAGACGGGTGCTACAGGGAGACAGACCCAATTTAACACTTCATTAAGAATTTGCCAGCCATTGATCTAGATTATCAGGGTTACTGCCAGTTAATTGCATCTTCCTATACTTATTAATTATATTTGGAGAGCCAGAGAGAGGTGCTCCGTGATTGGCTGCTATATTTAGAAAAATCTCCCATGGGGATCTAATTATGGAACAAAGTAGATATTGGTGTTGGATTAACCACTAACTCTTCCAGAGGTTTTTTTTTTCTTTTAAACAAGAGTTAACCATTAAGAAAACTCCACTTTTGTGTTGGTGCTTGTGCCATTTTAGTCAGTGTAGACAGGTGGCAATTTCCTGGACAAGTCACTGCAGCTGGTTTTGACAAGATTTTGGAAGTGATTTTTCCCCCTCCTCTTCCTCTTCCTAGATCTGAGAGGGAGCGATTGGCCCAAAGTCACCCAACTAGCTTTGTAACTAGACAGGACTAGAATTCACAGTCTCCCACTTTCTATCCTGGTACCTTAACCACTACTCTAAAGTGGCTCTCATTTGCTGTTCAAGACAGCATAGCAATAGGCTACTGACAAATAGTTGCATTATTTTTTTGCTGTTGTTTAATAGAAAACAAAACAACAGAAAAAATGGCAGGAAATCTCAATATATTAAATGCCTCGCCTACATATCAAACCCTAAAATACAAAAGAAATGCAATCCCAATTCTGAAACATTTTCCATGCTTATTCTGAAGGTATCATTGTACCACAGTGATCTTCCTGCATTGAGGAAGGAAGGAAGGAAGGAAGGAAGGAAGGAAGGAAGGAAGGAAGGAAGGAAGGAAGGAAAGCCTTTGTCATCAAAGGTCATCCTGCATTGACAGTCCTAACTAGCATTTTGAATTATGTCAATCAATCAGTCAGAATAGAGCTGGAAGGAACCTTGGAGATCTTCTAGTCTAACCCTCTGCTCAACCAGAAAGACCCTATACCATTTCAGACAAGTGACTGTCCAGTCTCTTCTTAAAAATCTCCAGTGATGAAGCACCTACAACTTCTGGAGGCAAGCTGTTCCACTGGTTAATTGTCCTCACTGTTAGGAAGTTTCTCCTTAGTTCCAGGTTGTTTCTTTCCTTATTTAGTTTCCTCCCATTGTTTCTTGTCATGCCTTCTGGTGCTTTGGTAAACAAGTTGGCAAACCCCCTCCAGCGCGCGCCCCCCCACGCTTTGTGGCCACCTCTCAAATACTGGGATACTGCTATCATGTCACCCCTAGTCCTTCTTTTCTCTAACAAGTAGACTGACTAGTCTCCTAAAATCTGTCCTAATCCATAGTTTGACTGTTGTATTTTCAGTCAGCTGGATTTTTTGAAAACTTTTCAGAAGTAGCCTTGTGCATTGCAACTGTTCCATTATGAAGTTCCCTATTCAGACATTGGGAGGAAAAAAACCTATAAGCGATTTACTACATCCCGATTCTCAATCTCTTGAAATGTTTGAATCAGTTAGGACTAAGCGGTTGTTCCACCATTTACTACTGTTTCAAGGTTTAACATTTAGATATCACAGGAACCAATCTAAAATTGATGTGATCCAGCCCCTCCCCCCTCCAACAGAAGCTCTACAGAATGTGGATGAAAGTCTAAATCTGGGACTGAGCAATGAAAAGAAGAGAATCTGCCGGAAGATTTTCGGAGAAGAATCAAAGCCATTTCATTTGCTTATCTATGAGCTCTAGGAAAATCCAGGCAACCTTTTGCTTCTGTGTTGAGGTCACCTAAATCTTACAGGTTTCCTGTAAAAGATTTCTAAAGAAAAGGTGGTATGACTAGAATAAAAAGATGTGAAAACCAAGGAAGTTAAATCATCTCTCTTTAAAATTAGAATTCTTCTCTGAAACTAAGGCTTAAAGCTGTCCATCTCATAAAAGGGAAAGCTGGCTGTGAGAGAAGCGGAAGGACAAGAAGCAAGAAATTGGTGACCTTCCAGTTGTATAACTTTCATGAACTTATTATTCAGAATCTGAAATTTATGAAAAAGAAGTTAATTTCTAGTATCAAATAAACATGTTTTATTTCTCTCTGCTTAAGTAAAGCCAAATAGGGAAGGAGGGAGGGAATGTTAGCTGCCGTAAATAGATAATGCCTCCAAGTCAGACTCAACTCATTCTCACCCCATGAATACATCAATGTAATTTTTTATAGCTTCAATATGTAAATAATTTGCCATTCTTTCTTCCAGAATACATTTTAATTGTCCCATTTAGCCCGCAGCCCTGGAAATTGCTGGTTGAATTCTATCCAAATCCTGATCAGGTCCAACCTTGTTAGCTTCAAATTTAGAAAAGGTCATCCAGGTGCTGTGATTTGATGAGATGTGTGCTTTATGGCTATTATATTACAGGTAGTCCTCAACTTATAACCCCAGTTGAGTCCAACATTGGAGCCATAGTAATGCAGTGGTTAGAATGCAGTACATCAGGCTACTTCTGCTGACAGCCAACTGCTGGCAGCTCAAATCTCACCAGGCTCAAGGTTGACCCATCCTTCCATCCTTCTAAGGTTGGTAAAATGAGGACCCAGATTGTTGAGGGCAAGAGGCTGACTCTGTAAACTGCTTAGAGGGGGCTGTGAAGCACTGTGAATGTGGTATATAAGTCTATGTGCTATTGCTATTTCTGTCTCTAAGTGAAACATTTGTTAAGTGAATTTTGCCCCTTTTAATGACCTTGCTTGCCTCAGTTGTTAAGTGAATCACTGTAGTTGTTAAGTTAGCGACACGGTTGTGAAGTGAATCTGGCTTCCCCATTGATTTTGCTTGTCAGAAGTTTGCATAAGGTAATCCCATGACCCCAGGGCACTGTAACCATCATAAATATGAGTCAGTTGCCAAGCATCCAAATTTTGATCACACGATCACTGGGGTCCTGCAACAGTCGTAAGTGTGAAAAACAGTCATTAGTCATTTTTTTCAGTGCCATTGCAACTTTGAATAGACACTAAACAAACTGCTGTAAGTTGAGGATTACCTGTATATTATATTAGATGTGTGTTATATGCCACCCTTCTTATTTAATTTTCCTGCCCAATGTATGCCCCTCAGAGAAATAATTGGAATCGTCATTCTGATTGGGAGAACTTGTGACCATAGGCTGGACACATCTAGAACAGTCGTGGCTTCTACTTCTGACGATAATTCCTCTGTCTGTGTTCTGATCCAACCTGGTCCCAAGAGAGCAAACACAAGACAAAGGCAGCAGCCCCCGCCTTTTAAGGTTTCATCTATGAATTCTGTTTCTTCACAAATAAAAGGCTGCTTCCAACTAATTAGCTCCGACAAGAAAGAGCCTTGCCAAGCTGTTTTTCAAGGCTGCCAAAAACCCACAATAAGAAATAGTTTACAAGAGTTTTCAAAGACTAAGTATAATGTCCACGAGGCTAAGTTTCCGAGCGTCTTTGCCTTCTGCAAAGGGCACTTCTTCAAATCTGGCTTTTATCCTCTTGAGGGAGAGGCCATTACCTTGTAGCCTTACTCCCGTACTGCTGTAACTGCTCTCTCCTACGAGCAATCCTGCGTGCATGTGCACTTGGCACAGGCTCCTCGGAAACCTCCTCATCACTGCTGCCAGCCTCCACAATCTCTGGAGGCAGCAGTCCACTCCCTAATGGTTCTGGCCCCTCATTGAGTCCTTGCTCTCCTCCACCATCTGCACCTGCTGCCTGCTAACCATAACAATCTGTGATAAGGTTCACGAAAGCCACATCTCCTCCTCTTCTTTCTTTAATCTCACTCTGATATGGGAGGGGAGACAGAGGTCGTCTAAACTGGTGTCAGCCTTACCAGGTAGACCAGACAAGAAAAATAAGCAGATTATCTAATTCTGCTTTATTGTAAAGCAAAATTAACACAATCCTTCAAATCTGAAAATTGTAAGTACAATTCTCCTTGTCTGTGGAGATTCTCAGGCATCCAGATCATGGTTGTTCCAAAGGAACAACTTGTTGAACTGAAGAAGCTTCTTGGATGAGAAGCGAAACGTCTTCAAGGAAAAACACAGAAAGTCCAGTTGCCTTTGGAAAAAGCACCTTTTGCACAATTCTCTTTGCATCTCCTTTACAGCCCAGGAAACTGGGAGGATCCTTTCTGATTCTCTTGCTCTCCCACCCATCCTGCAGGCTACACTGATCTTATCTGATCATTCCTTTGGCAGCATCCCTTCCTTCTGAAAATCATGATAATGCCTGCAGTTCATTGGACAGACTGCAGTGCGTCTCCTTCTAACTCAGTTTTGTCAACCAGAATGGAAATTAGTTTTCTGGTCTGTCATATGAAAGGGAGTGGAACGCTACAGCAGGTGTATTGCATTCAGAGCGTGATTGATCCGGTCAGTTATCTCTCTGATTAAAAGGATCAAAAGTGGCAGGAAAGACCTTGAAGGAGTTTTTTTGCCAGTTAAAGTAAATCATTAGCAAGCACCTGACATATTACAAGAGGTTAATAGACATCAGTCCTGGTCAGCATGGCCAGGGCTTTGTGAACTTCAGTTCTGAAATTTTTAGGAAAGCACTGAGTTCCATATCCTGGAGAAAAGAAGATGTAAATCTGATTGAATGTAGTATAGTTGATCAGTTCAGCATCTTGGCTGAATTCTTAAGTCCATCTCTAGTTCTTCGTGTCAGTTTTGACTTCACAGAGAATCTGCACTTTTCCCCTTCTGAACAGTTTTCCAGCACCATTTTCTGCTAGGAAAGAGAGTTGACCAATGATTGGACCATTTCTATTCTAAAGACCACTTAGTGGTCATGATGGCAATGTAAGTAATAACTGATTGCTGGCACATGATGCTTCTGCTGCTATGCAAGATCTGGGAACCGTGATCTCAAGGGACGTGTTGCTTAACTAATATTGTAAGCATTTTACTACGTTGCTGCGTCCAGCTCCCTCCAAAGGCATCCATTTTGACAAAGCTCTTGGGTTGTAGGCATAAATATTTAACAAGCAATATATCTGTATTTTATTGCTCATTACCAGCAAGATTATTTCAGTATATTACACTTAGGTATGAATATTTATGGTGTATTACTCGGCGCAAAGTTAAATGGCGTATTGACACTCTATTAATGCCTAGTAAGCATACTCTTTTTCCTCCTTTTCCTTCCTCCCTTCCTCCTCCCTTCTAAAGTGTTGAAGGACGAAACAAATATTTCAAAAAGTAGACAAAATCCTAATACTTTTCTCTCTTTCTCCCTCTCTGGTTGAAGAATAGGAATGAAGGTCAATACAGGGCATTTAGCTGAAAGAGATTTTTCTCAAACGTTCAGGTTAAACAGCCCAGGTTACTGTTAGCAGACATGACTATGTCTTTTTGTGTATCTTTTTCAGCCACAATGGTGTTGAATAGAAGGCAAATTGATATTCCAAAAGTTACAAAGAGAGGCCAAAAATTTGCTTCTCAAACTAACTAAATCCAAGGCTTCCAGAAAATCTATCACTGTAGCCTGAAAACCAAGGACTTCATGTATAAAAACCGGTATTTGTTGGCACAGTGCCATTGAATATGGAAGTTTCATCTATTTATTTGGCTAACAGTTGTTGCTAGGTCTCTCCTAGTGAGACAGTGGAGACTTCCTCATGATCAAGTGTAGACCTTTTTATCTATCGAAGGAGTTAACTTCTTTGTTAATAACTGCTGCATACATTCCACTGGACGCTAATGCTAAGCTAGCAATGAAAGAACTACACTGCTCAAAAAAATAAAGGGAACACTTAAAAAACACAATGTAACTCCAAGTCAATCACACTTCTGTGAAATCAAACTGTCCACTGAGGTAGCAACCCCGATTGACAATCAATTCCACATGCTGTTGTGCAAATGGAATAGACAACAGGTGGAAAGCATAGGCAGTTAGCAAGACATCCCCAATAAAGGAGTGGTTCTGCAGGTGGTGACCACAGACCACTTCTCAGTTCCTATGCTTTCTGGCTGATGGTTTGGTCACATTTGAATGCTGACGGTGCTTTCACTCTAGTGGTAGCATGAGACAGAGTCTACAACCCACACAAGTGGCTCAAGTAGTGCAGCTCATCCAGGATGGCACATCAGTGCGAGCTGTGGCAAGAAGGTTTGCTGTGTCTATCAGCGTAGTGTCCAGAGCATGGAGGCACTACCAGGAGACAGGCCAGTACATCAGGAGACGTGGAGGAGGCCGTAGGAGGGCAACAACCCAGCATCAGGACCGCTACCTCCACCTTTGTGCAAGGAGGGACAGGAGGAACACTGCCAGAGCCCTGCAAAATGACCTCCAGCTACAAATGTGCATGTGGCTACTCAAACGGTCAGAAACAGACTCCATGAGGGTCCGACGTCCACAGTTGGGGGTTGTGCTTACAGCCCAACACCGTGCAGGACGTTTGGCATTTGCCAGAGAACACCAAGATTGGCAAATTCTCCACTGGCGCCCTGTGCTGTTCACAGATGAAAGCAGGTTCACACTGAGCACATATGACAGACATGACAGGGTCTGGAGATGCCATGGAGTATGTTCTGCTGCCTGCAACATCCTCCAGCATGACCGGTTTGGCAGTGGGTCAGTAATGGTGTGGGGTGGCATTTCTTTAGGGGGCCGCACAGCCCTCCATGTGCTCACAAGAGGTAGCCTGACTGCCATTAGGTACCGAGATGAGATCCTCAGACCCCTTGTGAGATCATATGCTGGTGCGGTTGGCCCTGGGTTTCTCCTAATGCACGACAATGCTAGACCTCATGTGGCTGGAGTGTGTCAGCAGTTCCTGCAAGACGAAGGCATTGATGCTATGGACTGGCCCTCCCATTCCCCTGACCTGAATCCAATTGAGCACATCTGGGACATCATGTCTTGCTCCATCCACCAATGCCACGTTGCACCACAGACTGTCCAGGACTTGGGGGATGCTTTAGTCTAGGTGTGGGAGGAGATCCCTCAGGAGACCATCCTCTACCTCATCAGGAGTGTGCCCAGGCGTTGTAGGGAGGTCATACAGGCACGTGGAGGCCACACACACAACTGAGCCTCATTTTGACTTGTTTTAAGGACATTACATCCAAGTTGGATCAGCCTGTAGTGTTTTTTTCCACTTTAATTTTGAGTGTAACTCCAAATCCAGACCTCCATGGATTGCTAAATTTGATTCCCATTGATAATTTTTGTGTGATTTTGTTGTCAGCACATTCAACTATGTAATGAACAAAGCATTTAATAAGAATATTTCATTCATTCAGATCTAGGATGTCTTATTTTTTTGTTCCCTTTATTTTTTTGAGCAGTGTATATGCAGCCATTAGCAAACAATTAGCATTGCATCCTGAGGCAGCTTTCATTGTTGGGGGTGACTTTAACCACTCCAACTTCAGAACAGTACTCCCTAAATTTCATCAGAATATTTTATGTCATACAAGAGGGAATAAAACATTGGATCTGGTCTACACTAACGTTGAAGATGCATACAGAGTTTTCTCTCTCCCCCACTTGGGACAGTCTGATCACCTCCCATTGTTCCTACTCCCTAAATACACACCGCTCATCCAACATGTGAAACCCTCTGTGACTACAATCAAAGTTTGGCCGGAAGAATCAGATAATATACTGCAGGACCGATTTCAGCACACGGACTGGAGTATATTTGCCTCTCAAGCTATCTCTGACTCTCATGCAGACATTGATAAATATACCTCCTCCATTTTGGATCATATTAACGTCACGATTAACAGTGTCACAATTGAAAAACAGATTACCATATACCCCAATCAGAAGCCATGGATGAATTGGGAGGTCTGTCTCCTGCTCAGGGCCCAAGATGCTGCCTTTAGATCTGGTGACAGACAGGCCTACAGTGCATCCAGGGCTGATTTGAGAAAGGGCATCAAGAAAGCGATGTGTAGCTACAAGTTAAGTGTTGAGGATCACTTTGCTAATTCCAATCCCCGGCACATGTGGCAGGGTATTCAGAATATCACCGACTACAAGCCTGCCCACCTTACTCCCTCATCCGTTAATGTCTCATTTCTCAATGAGCTGAAAGTTTTTTATGCTTGTTTTGAACGATACAACCAGGAAACAGCCACCAAGACCAGACTGTCTGTGGTTTTGACTGACATCTTTAATCTGTATCTTTCCCAAGCAGCTGTACCAACTTGTTTCAAGACCACTTCCATTATGCCGGTGCCTAAACACTCCAAGCCAGAGTGTTTGAATGACTACCGCCCTATAGCACTTACATCTACAATCATGAAGTGCTTTGAGCGGTTAGTCCTGGCACGGCTCAAAACTTGTCTCCCAATCACACTGGACCCCTATCAGTTTGCCTACAGCAAGATCAGGAGCACTGAGGATGCTGTTTCCATAGCATTACATAGCACTCTAACACACCTGGACAATAAGAACACCTATGCAAAAATGCTGTTTGTTGACTTCAGTTCAGCATTCAATACAGTCGTTCCCTCCAGGTTGATCACCAAACTTGGTGACCTTGGCATCAATACTACTCTCTGCAATTGGATACTGGACTTCTTGACAAACAGACCACAACAGGTCAAGTTGAATAACTCTACTTCATCCACCATCACACTAAGTACTGGCGTTCCTCAAGGCTGTGTGCTGAGTCCCTTCCTGTTCTCTCTTTTCACCTATGACTGCAGGCCTGTGCATGGCTCTAACATCATTATCAAGTTTGCAGACAACACCACGGTGATTGGACTCATCAACGATAACGATGACTCAGAGTAAAGGGAGGAGGTGCAGAGCCTAGTTACATGGTGTGCTGACAATAACTTATTACTCAACACTAACAAGACCAAAGAGCTCAATTGTGGATTTCAAGAAGAAAAATGCTTACACACATTCTCCTATATACATCAATGGGAGAATGGTAGAACGTGTCACCAGCTTCAAGTTCCTGGGGATCCACCTCTCTGAGGATCTGTCTTGGCAGATCAACACCACCAGCCTGATCAAGAAAGCTCACCAGCACCTCTTCTTTCTGAGATTACTGAGGAAGAACCACCTTTCCCCGACTATTCTGATCAAATTCTACCATTGTGCAGTTGAGAACATCCTAACCAGCTGTATTTCAGTCTGGTATGGAAATTGTACCATTAAAGAAAGGAAAGCATTACAGGGGATAGTGAAAACTGCCCAACACATTATAGGGATCCCACTTCCTGCCATTGTGGACATTCAGAGGAAATGTCTGCGAAAAGCCTACAGCATCGTTAAGGACTTCTCCCATCCAGCCCATAAATTGTTTACCCTTCTTCCATCAGGGAAGAGGTTCAGGTGACCAGCAGGCTAAGAATCACCTTCTAAGACCAGCAGGCTAAGAATCACCTTCTACCATACAGCGGTTTTCTTATTGAACTCCTCAACTCGTCTATCCCCATACACATACTGATACTTTCCCTGATAATATATAACATAGCTTGTATAAACTTTTAAGCATTATACTTATATTTAATATGTTCATAAACACTTTGTATGGTTATATATGGTTATATATATCTTTCTTTCATTCTTTCGTTCTTTCTTTCATAGATATATATTCTGCATATTCATAGATATTCTGTATATCCATATATAGTTACAGTTTTATTGTATCTCTATCTATCTATCTATCTATCTATCTATCTATCTATCTATCTATCTATCTATCTATCTATCTATCTATCTATCTATCTATCTATCTATCTATCTATCTATCTATCTACTTTATTGCTGTTTTGCACTTCTGGTTAGATGCTAACTGTATTTTGTTGCCTGTGGCAATGACAATAAAGTTGACTCTAATCTAATCTAAAATGGGATTGGGGGGCTGATCCATGGGATTGTGAAGAGTTGGACAAGACTTAATGACTGAACAACAATAAATCCTCAATGAATTTATTTAGCTCTCTTTGTCTAAAGTATGAATCCCACCGCACACCTTGTTGCAGAGAAAGGCTTAAAATATGCTTTCTTTCATTGATTCTAAATCTTCAGCCTACCATTCCTTGGGTGATCTACAAACCCAAATATTCGAAGTTGTCTTCAGATCAATTGAGGTTTTGTTTGTTGGGATTACAGACAAACTTCCCAAACTCCAAGAGGAAAATTTCTTCTGCCTTTTCCTGAAACCTTTCTTGCCTCATCTTTTTTTTTTGTGACCCAGGGAAAAATATTATTAGCTGCATCCCTGCCTTTTGTGTTAGCCCAGCTCTGCAATGCTCAGCTTATCAGCTTGGTGTTCCTACCACATTATTTAGCCAAGGAAATGTTGCAATGTAATAATATCTCAGGTCAAATGACAGTATGGGAAAAAGGAGTTGTAAGTAGCACCCAATAACAGTTTCAGAGAGGGGTAAATAATAACAAAGCTCGGGAGGGTCTTTAAAAATAAGCAGTCCTCTTCTTTGCATCTGATAGTTAAGGCGAGAATATGCTTCAACTGCCTGGTACAATGGAATCTTTCACATTTCAGTTTTCTAATTGGTTATTGACTCCTTAGGCAATTTGTTTGATTGTGTAACATCAAGTTTGGTGTCAAATCTTAGCAACCATATGGCAAGAGTTTCCCAAAGAGGATCCTGTCCCCTATCTGATTCTTCATATCTTCCAATGGTGGACTCACCTCTGTTGTTATTGAGTCCATTCTTTTTCTCAACTTGAGCAAGCTGGCTGGGAAATTCTGGGAGTCCACACAGCATAAAGTTGCTGAGGTTGAAAAAGATTGCTTTAGACACTTGCTAATTCCAGCCAAGTGGCTTGGCCTCCTCTCGGTTCCTATTTTCAGGGGATCATTTCCCCGGTGGCTTGGGATCAGTACATGGATGAATAGTCATGTGCGTGTCGAAAGCACAAGGCCAAGCCTCCAGAATCATAAAGTCAGGCGAAATGAAATGTTGTTTTTGCCATTGCTCTTTTGCTGGCTGCAGCTACTCTGGTGTGTTTTACAAGTCCAGGAAATCTCTGCAACGCCATAAATAGCCTCTGACAGGCAGTTGTGCAATAAAGCCTTGACATTTCCCTGTAATGGTTATAAAATGCTGAATTATTTTGGCAAGCAGTGGCTGATTAAGAAACAACTCAGAGAAGGAATAATTAGTTGTGCAGTGGTAAATACATGAGGCAGCCTAAGGGGCAGTGAATTTGTGGGGTGCTTAATAATTCAGATGAAGCAGAAAGAGACTGAGGAAAAAAGCCCAGACTTCATCTGTGAAAAGCCTGCCTTTGTTTCATCCGCAGGTTGTCATGAGATGTTGATCCTTCTAAATCTTGATGATGGTGCGTCCCTTTTTAATGTCTTCCATATTTATTTCATTGCCTTCCAAATCAACCCATTCACAATACAGTTTTGAGATTCTGTTTTGGGAACAGATTTAGAGCAGTGGTGGGATTCAATTTTTTTTTTACTACCTGTTCTGTGGGCGTGGCTTGGTGGGCATGGCAGGGGAAGGATTCTGTAAAATCTCCAGTCAGAGGTGGGATTTCCTGTTTCTCAGAACTACTCAAAATTTCCACTACCGGTTCTCCAGAACTGGTCAGAACCTGCTGAATGCCACCTCTGATTTAGAGCAAAGATGCTGGCCCCACATCCTCAATTTATGAAGAAGCTTGGTGACCATCTCAAAAGGAACCCACCCACCCCCAACACACACATTTTTTCATCTCTCACCACTGCTAGGGAGCTAAGACTCTTGCAACCATATATGCTTTTTATCCAACCAACAATTGTGTATGTGCTCACGCATGCATGACTGTGCACACACACATGCATGCATGAGAAACCTTCAAATGAACCCTTTCTGCAAAACAGTGAGGAAACTTCTCTTGCTTTGCAGATCCCTCCCATCTATACGCACACGCACACGCACACACCAGCTAAGGAAAAAAAATAAGAATGGAGATTGTTTTTTAATATTTGGGAGAAAATAACACAGCATCTCCCATTCCTTTTAGCTGAAGAAGCTTCTTGCATGAGAAGCAAAACATCTTCAAAGAAAAACCAGAAAGTCCAGTTGTCTCTTGAAAAAGCACCTTTGGGACTCCCATTCCTTTGGTCTAAGAACCATCAATCTAGTATTCTTGCCCTTAATTTAGACACCACTATTTTATAAACATTGCATTAATAATAAAATTAATCTGCATGGGGACTATATTTCATCTATGTATTCACTGTCCCATTCTTGAAATATACATTCTGATTGAGCCCACTGGTACTATTATCCCTTTTGTAATATGTGATTTTTCAACCCCTTCCTTTGTGGACTGCCAAACATAGTGTGTTCCAAAGCGGTGGTATTTGCAACTTCAAGTGTGAAATGTTGCTAGGGTAAGATGCACGCTCCTTAAATAAGAAGGAGAATGGCCACTGATAAGATTGAAACAGACTAAAAGAGATTAAGATGGGCTCCTGATGAAATCAGTCTGATGAAACTAGACTAGAGATTGAGAAGGGGTGTAGATGTCCTTATCTCTGCTTCCAAAGAGTTTGGCAATCAGGAAATAATTGCTTTCTCCTCTTGAATTGTTTGACATCATTAGATGGCAGGGTTGAAAGGATCATGTTTGGAGCCTAAGCACATTCTCAAATAGACCATTGGATTGCAGGATCTAATTTGAGTCGGTCACTGGGACCACAGGTTTATTCTTCCAAGCTTTTTGGTTCATGTGAGAGCCCATCATCAGGAATATTCTCTCTCCAGCACTGGGCTGTTCTACACATGGTATTTATATGGTGCCTGATTGTGTGTAGCTTTTAGTTGTTAATTAGGGTGTTGATGTCCAGCTATTAAGTCATTAGTTGTTGTTTCCTTGTGCTGCTGCGCCCTGGGCTCCTAAGTACTTGGTAAGCTGGTGGTAAATCAGCCCTCCTGTTGACTGACAAGGGACCTGTTTCCCAGACTTTACTCATTTCTCTGTCTATTTTTGTCCCTGCTTATCCAACAATCGTGGTAGCTGTGAAATTGAATGCACATCCTTGTTCATTGCATGTGAAGCTTACAATGAGTTCAGGTCTCCATGCCTAACCATTTGCTCATGTCCTTATAATCTGGTAGTTAACCTCCCCATCTCTCCTCCATAGTCACAGGGGGGCAACCCATGCAAGGAATCCAATAGATTACATTACTCCCACCTCTAAATGATCATTGTAGTCCATGAGGACCATTTAATCCCATATCCCTCCTTACTTTTCTTTCCATAATGAAATGTGTGCCTTGAGTTCATTGAGTTATAACCAATGCAGATATTTCCTTCTCTCTTTCCCGTGTACCTACTGGGCAGCAATTAAAGTTTGGAACTCTACTGCTGCTTTGATGCTTTATATGCCAAAAAGCTCCCAAGTACAGCTCCTTGCCTCAGGCATGTTTGCCCTGGGGAAGGCAATTGTCGGGCTCTATTCAGGTTTTTTGCAAACCGTTTTTGCTTTGGAAAAAAATGTCCAAAGAGATTACACTTGCTTAGGAAAATTGCCATATTGCACTTGGCAAAGGTGAGATGTATTTTGCTTGCAAACTCTTTTTGCATCCCTTTAGGCCATATGGCAAAGCTGGCCCTATTGGGGCATACAGCAGATAGCAGAGGGAGCAGCTGTTAAGTCGAGTGTTGTTTCCGGCGTGGGAGTTGTTAGTTCCTGATGCCCTTAAAGCTGAGTCCGGAAGGCAGTGAGGAAATGAGGTGGAGGGTGGTATGAAACACCATAGCGATGCAAAGCATTGGGGTCAGCAGCTCTTGGCAATAAGACAGGAAGGCCTGTTTTGGTGAGGAGGTTTGGAAAATAGGTCTTTCAAGGAGATCCACATCTTGCTTTCTCAAAATTTATAATTTTCTGGCTTTGGGGATTATTGGAGATGCCTATAGATCCCCACCACCACCATGCAGTACTTTTTAAAGGATGCTTCATTCTGTGTTATTTGAAAAAAAAGAACTTTTTGAAGGACGCAAAGGAGGATTATCTTCATGTGTTTCCTTGGCTCTCTTAGTCTTAACCCTTCTGAAGGGATCCAAAGGTGCTTTTTCAAAAGGCAACTAGACTTTCCATGTTTTTTTCTCTTGAAGACGTTTTGCTTCTTATCCAAGAAGCACCTTAAGTTCTGATTGAATGGTGGGGAATGCCTCTTGGATGAGAAGTGAAACGTCTCCAAGAGAAAAAACAAACAAAGAAAAGTCCAGCTGCCTTTTGAAAAAGCGCCTTTGAGACAATCATGACCTGGATGACTGGGAATCTCCATAGATACTTCTGAAGGGCATTCACAGCCTTCCTTTTTCTTACAGTCTTAAGAGATGACTTCCGGCAGGCCCCCAGTGATGTAGTAGTAGCAGCTGGTGAGCCAGCAGTGATGGAGTGCATCCCACCAAGAGGTCACCCAGAGCCCACCATATCCTGGAAGAAGAACAGCATCCGCATCAGTGATAAGGAGGAGCGCATCACGGTGAGATTGAGCATCTCTACTTTTTGTGCACACATTGCATGTCAGGATTGAATAACTTAGAAAATGCCTTGGGCTGGAACTTCTAGGCAAGGATAAACGGCTTCTAGTCAATAGGCCAAGTTGACATGTTCATCTTCTGGTCCAGGACACCATACCTGAGCTATCATTCTTCCTAATCAATTAAATTCCCACCACAGTGGTATGTAAACTGCTCACTGGAGGATTAATAGTTTTTTCCCCCTTCATATGGGATGAAGAAACGGGTCCCATGAAGACAATGTTTTTCTAGGCTCTTGCTGTATTATCTTTCATCCTCTTTTCCTCACAGGGAAGGGTAAATGAGGAATAAAGGGACAGGTATGGGGAAGATGAAGCCTCAACTTGTCTCTGGATGTATTAATCCAAGTTGTGCCATCCTAGTTGTGCCAAGTTCTTCTGCCCTTTAGGTAGAAAAATAATAAACATGGAAAGGAAGTCACTACTTTCCAGTCTGCTTTGTGGCAACTGGGAGCCCACAAAACAACTACCTCTTTCCCAGTTAGCATGCTCTGGTCCTTTCCACCAAGCAGTGCCATCTTATTGGATACCAGAGTTGTGGCTTCTTGGTGGCAGTGCTTGCCCTCTAGAAAAGTATCCCTCAGGAAATCCTGGTGACCCCAATACTGTTGGGCTTTTGAAGCACTTCAAAGACCTGGCTGTATCCCTAGCATTTGAATCAGTAATGTTTTCTTTTGAGGGGAATTAACTGTTTTAACCTTGAGTGTTTGGTGTTGTGGGTTTTGTTTTCATCTCTGTAGGTCACCCAGAATATATAAATAAATTGCCCAAGATTATGTGACTATTGGCATTAAAAGATGAGTCTGATCACTAGTAGAAGGATTGACTAGGTCACTCATAACATGGAAGCAAGGCCAGAGTGCTATTTTCCATCAACATATAGGCCTAGAAACAGTCTGTGGCTGGAGACCTTAGAGCCTTTTCTTGACCTTCTTCTTAGATCCGAGGTGGGAAGCTGATGATGTCCAACACCAGAAAGAGTGATGCTGGAATGTACATCTGTGTGGCCACCAATATGGTAGGCGAACGGGATAGCGAACCTGCAGAACTGGTGGTATTTGGTACGTAGAAGCAGGGTTCTGGACTCTAATGGAGAAGTGGAAGAAAGTGAATTTCCTTGGGTTCAACTAGACGAGACCATGGAAAATTATATTTAAAAAGAAGTTTAGAAGTTGAAGGAATTGAAATGAGGGAAATGAAGGAGGATAATTCTTTTTACATGTGTAAGATTAATTGATGGGGCTATCACTAAAATTGGGTTGAGCCATTTTTTCAATCTTTTTTCAAATTTCTTTTTTTCCTGGATTCCCTCCTTTTTTTTATCTATTGGGCCACAAGAGTGGAGTCAGATTTACAAGATTACTGGGATTATGCAGAGATTCACTCAAATCACCTTCTTGATCAAATCGGCAAATCCGGTTGATCAGTTGAATCGGGTTCTTTGAGATCATTTGGATGCACATTTGTGCAAGTCCAAGTCCATCTTTTCTTCCCCTCAAATTGAATTAATGACTGAAATCAATTTGATTCAGTGCCTTGAAGGGATGGTTTGAATTGAATCGACTCAACTCATCCCATTGCATTACCGATTTGAAAACCAGTCTTGGGTGATTCACATACCCCTATGGATTGCTTGCATGAGGATTAGGAAATTAAAGTAGCCCCAGGCCCATTAGTCATTCACTCTCTCCTACTCAAATTCTTTTCCCCAGGACTGAAAACATACTTTAGTTATCTCTCTTTCTTTCCCCTAGTCTCAATCGCATCTCCTTTCATTATGACAGAGAAGGCCAAACTGAGATCTCAACACCAGATCCAAAATAATATGTGTCTCTGTATCCTGTCCTTGTTCTTTGCTTTTGAAACACTTTATGATCCTGACAGAACGGCCCACTTTCATCAAGAGGCCCATCAACCAGGTGGTCCTGGCCGAAGACACTGTGAATTTCCACTGTGAGGTGCAAGGAGATCCAGTGCCAACATCCCGGTGGCGAAAAGAGGAAGGAGAACTTCCTCGGGGGAGGTAAGTGGCAGCTGCTAGTTCTCCATTCATCTTTAAGGTTCTTCCTCTATATTGAACTGCGGAGTCCTTGGACTCTGTGAGCTTGTGGTTTCCTTGCAGACATTTCATTACTCAAGCGGGTAATATCTTCAGTGCTAGAAGGGAGTGGGGTTTGCTCTCTGTTTATATACAATGACTTCTCCTGTTAGTATTGGTAGGAGTGTTGTTTTCTTCTTGGTAATTCCTTGATTGGGGTGTTGTTTACTGCTGGATTGTTGGTCTGGTATTAATCCTGATGTCAATCTCTTCTTATGTGGGCGTTGATTATTGGCGAGAATGTGTTTGGGTCTTTTTGTTTCCTGTTCAGCTTTTCAATTGTCTCTTGAATGGTGTGTAAATGTCGTTTTATTCTTCCTGTGCTAAAATCTGTCTTGTAATTTTCCTCCCCTGCAAAAGAGCTTGCTGTTTTTCTACCGTATTGTACCACTGTTTAAAACTTTTCTGATTTCTGTTTTCTATTGATGGCTTTTTGAGCAGAGCTGATCATTGGGAGTAGGGGGTGGGTCTTGTGCTGATTTTTTTGCTTTGTTAACACTCAAAAATTTATGAAACTCAAAGCTTCCTTGGATGGATGTAATGTTATGTGGGAATGATTATGGGAAACAGGAGAAAGAACTGCAAACTAGATGACTGTCATGTGAAGATATCTCAGCCCAGATAGATAAAGGGGCTGTGAGAAGCATCTTGAAAAGGAACCCATCCTATTTCCTGAAAAGTAAAATTAACATAAGAGAGAATTGCACTCAGATTTGCAAGATTCTGTTATAGTAACATGACAGTAAAGATAGCAGTTACAATAGTAGTAGCAATAGCACTTACATATACTTCCCTATAGTGCTTGAGGAACACCTTCAATAGCAATAGCATTTAGACTTATATACTGCTTCACACAGGGGTAGGATTCCACTGGTTCAGACTGGTTCTGTAGAACCGGTTGTTACAATTCTGCCCAGTTCAGAGAACTGGCAAATCGGCTGCACCCCCACCCGTCTCCACCCAATTGCACACATGCCTGACATTGCTGACTGCATTCTCAGTAACTCCTTAAGGTATTTCTCTCCCCCCCCCCCCACTTCCAATGATCAGCTGTGCCAGGATCCCCCTCGCTGCCTTACTGCTTTGCCCAGGACGCTTCCCTGAGGCCCAGGAATAAAAAAGCGGCTCGTGGGTGGTGGGGGAGCTGTGCCCCCCTCCCCCCCCAGCACTCTGTTTTTTTGCCTTCCTGGGCCTCAGGAGGCCAAAAACAGAGTGTGATGGGGGGGGCTGCAAAAAAAGAAGAAGAAGCCACACCCACCCAGTCACATGGCCATGCCCACCTAGCCATGCCCACAGAACTGGTAGTAAAAATATTTGCATCCCCCACTGGCTTCACAGTGCTTTTACAGCCCTCTCTAAGCAGTTTACAGAATCAGCAAGTTGCCCCCAACAATTTGGATCCTCATTTTACCAGCATCAGAAGGATGGAAGGCTGAGTCAACTTTAAGCTGGTCAGAATCAAACTCAACTAAAATTATTCAATTCTTTTTTCTTTAAAACATCAGAAGCAAATTCATCAAACTGAATAGGAAGTGATAGGAAAAAAATGCCGGAGAACTTGTAAGGATTGCAGTAGCTGGCTTTTTCCCCTTAGCCCTTATCAAATAGCTTTGGCATCCTTCGTTTCCCCAGTTGTAAAAGGAGAGCCATCAGCTCCTTTGCATGTTAAAAATGACAAGTGCAAGAAACGACAAGCAGTAGCAATAATGGCTGACAACCCTTTGCTGATTCGAAAGAAGGCTTCTTTTGCCATGCTGTAGAGGCTGTAAAGGTCAGTCGATTACTGTCAAAGTGTGAGTGTTGAAATGGGACCATTGTTCAGATATCCTTGTCTTGATTCCAGGGTGACAAAGAGCTTAATCCCCTGGATAATCATGCATGAGGCACAACAGAGCTGACAGTAAATATCATTACAGGCAATTGCACTAGTTGCTGTATGGTTAAAGGCTTCTATTTTTCTCCCCTTCTGAATGCACTAATGAGAAGACGGAACACATTTTTGAAGACTGGGAATGGAGAATAAGTTTAACGATGAGAAGGAAGAATAGGTTCCCTATATGGGACGCAGGAAGTCACTGGACATGATTAAACCAGATAGCACAATATGATTTTTCATGCAGCCAAGAATTCAAAGGAAGATGATAGTTTATTTATTTTATTTATTTATTGGATTTGTATTGCCACCTATTCACCATGGCAACTTAAGGCAGCTTACATCATATAAAACCACAATTTAAAAACAATAAAACTAATAAAATCAAATAAATTAATATAGTAAAATCACCCCCCTCCTTCCCCACCAGCGACAGCAGATTACATGAGACATTTAATGGGCTCCATCCCACTCTGGATTCCCCAGTCCCGCTGGCAGAACCAGGTCTTCAGCGCCTTCTGGAAGAGAATCAGAGTTGGGGCCAGTCTACTCTCTAGGGGAATGATGTTCCAGAAGGACATATAGTTAATAAGAATAATTGTGCAAAATTTGGTCTCTAGTTTTATTTTTATTTTTTTCATTACTCCTGGCAGCAGTGGAGCATGTAGCTCACATGTATAAGAAGAAGCACTTCTGGTAGAACGTGCTTCTTCCAGTAGAAGCAAATCCAATTGCTCAGTAAAAGAGGTCATCCTTTGTACCAGAACCTGGCATGGAGCTAGTCTACCAGAACTGACCTGCAGAGCTATAGCTTGGAAGAAATGGTGTAGAGTTGGGCTTTACATTAATAAAGTCCACGATTCAATGTCTGATATTTACTTCAAATGATCTTCGATAACTTGAGTTTTAGGAATGAACTGGGCTGAGAACTTGAGGAATCAGTCCAGTCGGTGACAATCTTTCTAAGAACTATAAGAAAAGTTGATACCTGTGGTGACTCTAAATGCAAACCATGGTTTTTAAAAGCTATAGATCAGGGGTCCCCAAACTTGGCAACTTTAGGACTTGTGGACAATTCTGGGAGTTGAAGTCCACAAGTCTTAAAGTTGCCAAGTTTGGAGACCTCTGCTATAGATGGTCCCAGAGAAAGATTTCTCATGTACAAAAAGATGAGAGAAGTTCATTATCCAAAATACAAACATCTTCTTCTCCAAACATCAAATAGGTTCAGTGCTCTACTTCTGTCAATCGGGGAAGATTTACTTGTCTTTTCTGCAAGCAGTTTCCTCAAGGGAAGATCAGTTCCAGAACAATTCCAATAATAAAGGTTTGTTCTACTGCTAAGAGAATATTTTGCTCATGGAAAAAAAAGAACAACTTGGCAGAGAGAACCAGTGTTTTGATTTTTAAATCTAGAGCTCTTGAGGCCTCATCTCAGATGCTCAGGAGACCTTTGTGGTTTTTCTGTGGTATTGGTGGGGAAGACATGCAGAGAGTCAACCTCCTAAATGATACTGTGTTATATTGACTGATGCAGTCACTTTTGTAATGAGTTTAAAATGTGAGTGTAATGGAAATGAAATGTTTGTTACATTATGCTGAGAAATGAATTTGATACTATTGTAATGGGAGCTGCTCTGGGACCATCCATATATGTATAAAAATATATAGCATTGCCTGTGTTACAAGCCCTACTACTACTACATGCTGAAGCCCAAAATTTAAGAGTGGTTTGAGGGATAACTTGCTCCTAGTCCAGCCTGCTATCCCTTTTTTTTAAAAAAAATATTTGTATTGAAAAAAATACAGAACAAAAACATGTAAAGGAAAAAAATAAAGCAAAGTCAAAGAAAAGTATTAAGAAAAGAATGAAGGAAAGAGAAATAGAAAAAAGAAAGGCAAAATATAAAGAAATAGCTTCAGATTGATTTACAGCAGTTATAAATGCATTTTAATGTTATCCTCTCTCGAATTATATCATAGCATAATCTACACTTTCTAATCATCAAATCCATAAATCACAAATACATTTTCCCCATTTTCAGCAAAAATTATTTACAGGGTTTCCAGTCATTTGCACATATAGCTGCTGTCTAGTTATTGTAGGAGATGACTAGACCAGTAATCGGGAGGGGGGGGGGTCAAACATGTCATAAGTCATGAGTCCCTGTTCATCTACAAAAGATCTAAGTCCAGCCCACCTTGAATTCCTTTCTTAACTCCCGTTCATTTCCCTCGACTGATAGTAGCACACATTCTTGTACAGAGCTTAAGCTTGCAATAAATCATTATACTCATTTGAACTGCCTGAATCTCCTGATTTCCTTGTGCTTGACAATTATCTTATTAAGCACAGCAATTTTGCAAATTCTATCATCTTCACCTATCATTCCTCCATTGTGGATATTCCATTGTACATATGGTCTAGAATGCAGCAATTTGATACTATGGAGATAAATTCAGGCCTCATGCTGAATTTCAATGCAGATTGGTGAATTTTGCTTGATTACTTATTTATTTATTCAATTTTTCTTTGAAAGAACATCACATGAACCAAGGTGTTAAGATTTCTAAATACAGGTTCAGGGTTCAGGGCGTTGTGTGAATCCAGCTCACGGTGGCTTCTTCCAGCAATTAACCACAGCTTAACACTGTCATTGACATCCTTTTTTTCCCTTCAAAACCAAGATCAGAGATCCAGAATGACAATTCCTTGCGCATCAGCCGAGTGAATGCAGAGGATGAGGGGACCTATACTTGTGTGGCAGAGAACAGTGTGGGAAAATCTGAGGCTTCGGGATCCCTCAGTGTACATGGTAAGTATGTATGAGTGGGCTGCTGAAGAGCTACAATCAAAGAAGTCCAACTCGGATGTGGGTCATGTTGTCCTTGGTGTAACTGTAGCTAAAACAGCTTTGTTTGCTTGAGAGCCAGCAGTTCTGATCAATCAAGGCAGATCTTAAGGGTTGATTGGAACAGAAAGTTAGTAAAGGAGGGATAAATATTCATATGCCCTCCAGCTTTCTGGGACTAGACCTTCCAAACTAGGATCAGGACAAATGGATGTTGTAATCCAAACATCCAGAAAGCACCCAATTCATGACAGTTCCAGAAGGAGATCAAGGAACATGTTGTATATGTTTCTTGTACAGCCTTCTCCCCCTTTTTCCCCTCCTTTTGATATAAATTATATGCAGATAGTCCTTAACTTGTGGCTGATCCCTTAGCAACCATTCAAAGTTACAACTGAAAAAGCTACTTGTTGTGACCCAGATTGGAAGCTCTGATGTGCTCAAGTTTTGGATGCTCAGCAACCAGCCCAAATTCATGTACATTTACAGTGTCCAATAATCACATGACCATGATTTATGTCTTTGACAGAAGCCAGTGTTTGCTTCCAGCTGGCCATTAAAAATGCCCCATAGTAAGCAATGGGTTCACTTAATAACTCTGGTGTTCACTTAATGACTATCACAAAAAAGGTTGTAAAATCAGTCACAGTCATACAATGATCCATTTTACAACTATCACAACTTACGACCAAAATTGCAGGCTCAATTATGATTGTAAGTTGAGGATTCTGTATTGCTTTTGCTCCCAGTGCGCTCGCTCTCTCTCTCTCTCTCTCTTTCTCTCTCGGGTTTTTTTTTTTTTGCAAACCTTGGAGCTACTTTATGATTATGCTCCTATAAATTGGTAACAAACTGCAAAATAACAAGGTTAGCAGTTTCCAGATTTTTTAAAAAAATGAAACAGTTGTGTTTAGCTTCTGATGAACACAAAATAAATTTTGCTTTATAAAAAAAATTGGGGAAAGGAATTGAATATTCTGGGCTTTTCTCCTCCAAAAACATCACCTGGAGTGTTCCTCAGAGCAGCTGGGAAAACACATCCATAGAGCTGCCCAGTTATAAAAAGAGCTTCTATATCTTGTTTAAATAAATTTGCAGCTACTTAGAAAATTGCTTTCAGTCACACTGTTTGCAGTACTTATTTAGCAATAGTGCTTGCACTTAGATACACGCTTGCAGAGTGCTTTGCAGCCCTCTCTAAGCAATTTAGAGAGTCAGCATATTGCCCCCAACAATCTGGGTCCTCATTTTTCCACCATGGAAGGAAGGAAGGGAAGGCTGAGTCAACCTTGAGCTGGTGAGAATTGAACTGTCAGACTACTGGCAGCTGGCAATCAGCAGAAGTAGCCTGCAATACCGCATTCTAACCACTGTGCCACCATGGTTTCTATTTAATAGAAACAAGCCAACATTTTATTTAAAAAAAACAAATGCAACCTTTGAATAAAATTCCTGGCCAGTTGCTAAAGGTTGAAATTGATACTAAAAAGTCAGCTCTTTTTCTTAGAAAGACATCCAACCTCTAAAACTCACCCTAAACAAATAGGGATTGTAATATTAGTCTCTGCGTCTGCATAGAAGAAGGGATACCTTGACCTTAAAATGCTCTGAGCTCATCTGTACTTTCTTATTCATTGCAACAATTTGTATGCTTAGTTTGCAATATCAAAACATGTAGCGCATAATTTAAAAAATGCATATGCGGCTTGCTCTGCTAGGGACAACTGCTGTGGTAGAATCTGATGCTGAGATGGAGGCTGGATGAGCTCTTTCCCAAGGAGCTACGAGGCAGACGACCCTCAAGTCCACTGTTTTGCAGAAAGAGGCCCAGAAGAGATCCTCCTTAAATCACACATTGATCATTGGTCCCCAGCACAGGGGACCAAAAACAACAGGATGCATTACTCGCGGGGGGGGGTGTTTCTTTATTGCTGTTCGCCCATAGACAGGAATCCTGCCAGACTAAAGTACTCTTTGCATAATGATCAGATCAATGCTTTCTGCAACCAAGGACTCGAGGCTGATCTGCTTCTTAGCTCCTTGGGAAAGAGCCTCTCCCTCCTCTATCTCCACACCAGATTCCACCATAACTACTGAGGTCCAGAGGCCATGCAGAAAGGGATTGTTTTTGCCCCATTCTTAAATAACCAAATGGGTTCCATCTTGATTTTGGTGGCCAAAGTATTCCACAAAGAAGGGAAAGGCCCACCTGTCCCTTAATATCTCATGGGTGGGATTCGCACCCTACCTTTCTCAGTTAGATGGTATTGGACGAACAGATTCCTCCCTGGAGCAAGTTGTCCTGAAGGTAGAGAAGACCCAAGTTCTAAAGGGCTTTGTAGGTGAACTGAATCAGGGATTTTATATTGATCTGGCAACTGGATGACTGCACTTTTTGGCCTCTTAATACCTTTATCCTCCAATTCTCTAAGCATTCACGTCAGCCTTATTTAATCAAACGCATCTCATACTTTTTTATTTTTGTTTTTCTCATATGTTCTCTTTGGTCCAGTTGGCCCATTCTGTAAGTATTCATTTCATCACATATCATTGCTGCATGCTGGTGGGGGTTAGGGTACATGAATCAGGTTTTTGCATGCTTTTTTTTCTTTCTTTCAAGCCACAGTGGGAATGGATTGATTTTTATAAAGGGCGGGATAGACTCTAAATCATTTTTCCTACTGTGACAATGAACTAAATGAGTCATAATCTTTGAAGCAAATTAGAAAGTATAATATTGTGGGTACAATCTAGGACATATTTTTTCAAAAGTCTGTGTTCTAAACATACAGGAGGCATAGTCTCATTTTATGTGTCATACAGGTAATGACACACAAAATCATACCCTGATCATGCAATCAATTATATGTCTACTCACTGAGTAGTCTCACGATTTCATGGAGATATTAAAGTAAGCGAGTATCCTATTGCAATTAAAGTTTCTTAATTTCCTTGGAATGCAAGATTTCTAATCTTAACTGGATCTTATTTTCATCATTGTATTCTTAAAGTTTGTGGTTTGGGGGTTTAAAAATAAAGAACATGGAATGGTTTCTTCTTATGGACGATGGAACAAAGAGATGCTAGGTACTGTCAGTATCTAGCAATGATACAAGTATTTATGATAGTTCAAAACCTAGCTTACAAAGAAGCAAAAGAGTGGAGTCAGATGTTTCTCTTCAGAGGAAAAGCAGAGAAATAGAATTCACAAAACAAATTTGCTTCCAAAGCAAGCAAAAACTACATTGCTAAATAATCATATGCTGATCAAACACAAACATTAATAACCCTCAATCTTCCCTGAAAATCTTCTTAAATATTTCCATATCCAGCAGATTAGGACTGATTTGAACTAGGTAATCACCAAGGTTGTATATGATGTCGATCACATCATTTGCTAAGTCCTGTTGGTATTAACAGGGACATGTTGAGTTGGGTTTGAATAGGCAAAGATTGAAGGATGGTGACTGCTATCTCCCACCATCTCACTTTTATCTGAATGGTCAGGTAAACTCAGATAAAGACTTAGAAAACTTTGAAAAAAAACTGGACAAACCATTCTGAGTTTGTTTGGTTGTTAAATGAAAACTAGAAAGCAATTAGGACAACAAGGTGCAGTTGATAAGAATATGTCAGGGCAATAGATTTAAGAGAGTAAGCGCCAAGGGAAATTTCCAGTTTATAGTTTTGTTCTTCAGTGTAACAAGATTCATAACAAGGTTCTCCTTTATTATACTTTTCCTACTAACTCCGAGCAGTACATGTCCTTCTCTCAATTTCCTGCAATGCTAACATTCACGTTTCAACCATTCCTTTGGAGGAGAAGTCTTAACATATAAACCAAACTTTCTCTTCTGATGTTTTTCAAATTTGGTAACTCTAAGATGTGTGAACTTCAATTCCCACAATTCCCAACTCAGCTTGATTTAATATGCATAGACTTCAGCACTCAGAATTTCCCAGCGAGCATGCTTTGAGATGTGTGGACTTCAACTCCCGGTGCACACAATATAAAGTTGCAAAATCTAAAAAACACTAATCTAGCCTGTGTTGTTGCTGTTGTTTTTGCATTGCAAGCTCTTTTAAATAAGTTAGACAAGGAGATTCATGTAAAGAAGCAAACATATATTCTCTCATGATATGCCCTTTAAGTAGACCTAACATGTCAGCAAGCCAAGATCAACCAGCATTTGGGATGAACAGAAGGTAGCGTTTATTATGAGCAACAAGTAATAGTTTTGGGAATAGTGACTGCTCTAAGTTTCAGCATAAGCCAATGACTTTGACTAAAGATCAACACATTATTGACAGGGCTTATAAGGTAATATGCATCCATTCATTCAACAGCCTATGGTTTAGCGTGTTCTGCAAGCAGCTTAAAAGGTTAATATGCATACAGGGAATTCAATACAGTATGCAAATTTAGCTGTCTTCTCATGAAATCTTCCAGTTACATATTGCAGCTACCCACTTACGTCTGGAACTGAACAACACACTGTCTCTCTTGCTCAGTTCTTTCCTCCAAGGTATTTTCATGAAGCGTATTTATTTAGAAAGTTTATAGATTGGATTTCAACAAAAGGATCTCCCAGCAGCATACGTAGTTAAAAGAAAAAGAAGTTAACCTATCCATTTCAGTGACTTTTCAATATAGCACGGGTGAGTTTCCACAGATGGATATTCCATCCTGAATTATGGATCAGCCTTTCATTTCATGATTTGAGGCTTTGGAGGAGGCAGAAAATATCAATGAGGAGGTCAAGAGAACAAGGTTGTTCCTAAAATACAGACCGAGTAACACATTCCTTCCTTCCCTCTTTTCTCCTCCCTGTTTCTTCTGGGTTGAATATTAGATTGTAAATCCCTCAAGACAGGAACTTGCTTACAGACAGCCTTGTAAAAACAGTTGCTTTTATTGCACAATTCGATTTTCCTCAGAATCCGTACACTTAGCCAAAAAAGGTTCCTATGAGCCTGTGGGGAAAAAAAAATTGTGTGTGAATTTGCACAAGGAAAGATGTGTTTGCTTGCAAATGAAATGGTTGCACTTGGGCTTAAGACCGGCCTACCAGGCAGCCTCCGTTGTATCTTGGACTTGCAGATCCCTAACAGGCTAAGTTAAAAACAGGCTCCTCTGTTGCTTCTGATGGCTTTGGAGGCCAGTTGGCAAGCCTCCTCATCAGGTACCTATTGTTTGGTGCTAATAAATCAGCCTGCAACAAAGAGCAGGAGTCCTTGTAGCTGTGCAGATAAGGAGCCCAAAGGTGAACAAGAAATGCTAGAAGAGCGCACTCCCCCTCCCCTTCTCCATCCTTGGCTGTGTATCCAGCAAGGCAGGTCAATTTCCTGCCTTGGGGATGGAGAGAGCAGGAAGAGGTGGGAGGGGGTGTCTTGTTTTGCCATCATCTCTTATCTCCATGCTGGATTTGTGGGCAACAGGAACGTTTCCTCAGGCATACCAGGTCAATCTTGCCCTTGTTTTATCTTTCCCCTTTGAAGCAAGGAAGTATCCAAAAAAAAAAAAAAAAAAGACAAGGCAGAGCAGCGCTGGGGGGCAGCGATGAATTTCCTGAGATCACCAGATCCTTTCCATCATCCAGCTTTGACTGGTCTTTGAAGTAACTGGGGCGGCGGCTGCGTCTGGCTGCATTTATAATTTGGGAAGGGGCTTTCCCAGCAATTATTAACCAAAGAGACAAATTAACAAAAGCTGCCCCTGCTTCCCTCCCATTTGCATTTTTATTTGATTATAGAGCAGGTGGCTCCAGCCAGTTCTTGCTCTGAAGGGTCAAAGGTCTCTTAACTTTCATCCAGGCACATGTTGGAGCAAATGGCCCTTGACCAGTCACCCACCCCTGGGTGCAACATCCTGAAACTGCTGATTTCTGCTGTGCCGACAGAAGGACTTGAGCTACCCATAGAAAGGGTCCTTCTAGTTCCACAAATACATCCTTACCCACTGATGGCTTCAACACTGATTGTGGGGACAAAGGCTGACCTTCAACGAGATGCTCAATGCTCGAGTGTTCTTTGTGTTACCACCCGGCCTGTCCGCCAAGATTTATGATCCTCCAGACAAGAGGCTGCTTCTCCATGCTCCGAGGAGTAAAATATAACCCAGAGGCTCAAGTTATAAAACTGTAGACTGTTGCATCCGCGCGATTTGGCCCCAGCCTTTTGATGGTTGAAGGATGATTGGGTTACCTGCCATGATCCCTCCGTGCATTCAGATATCAGGATGATAAAATCAAGACAGGAAATATCCCAAACACCCAAGTTCCCCCAGGCGCACGTAAAATCTTAAGGAACTATAATTTTTCCTACCTCAGTTTTGTGGAGTAAGATGTCAAAACAAAAGGCAATTAGTGAGGAATATTGCATTTTTAATGTTTTTTTTAAAGAGTGGGTGATAGTAAAAGACAAATGTGATTGGTGTGTTGTGAGCTTCATTACCACTGAACCTGAAGAGCTTTTGTAATATTCCCTACCATTTTTCTTCCTGTTTTGCTACATCTAGGGCAGGAGTCCTCAAACTTGGCAACTTTAAGACTTGTGGACTTCAACTCCCAGCTATGCCGGCTGAGAAATTCTGGGAGTTGAAGTCCACAAGTCTTAAAGTTGCCAAGTTTGAGGACCTTTGATCCTCAAACAGCATGGTTTTACAGGTGCCCCAGAGTCAAATGTACACCTCCAATGCATGAACATGATGCTAGCACAAGAAAGTTGCTCTTAAATCTTCACTCTAAGTCTGACAGAGACTATTATTAAATATATTGGGAAGAAGGACATTTTTATGGTTGTGTTTAGACAACATGGCTGATCGAGTGAATTGCCATCCCTTTTGTCCAATGGGAAGCAGAAGAGGTGGTATTCAACAGGTTCTGACCATTTCTGGAGAACCGGTAGCAGAAATTTTGAGTAGTTTGGAGAACCAGCAAATACCACTTCTGATTGGAGATCTTACAGTATACGCCCACCAAGCCATGCCCACAGAACTGGTAATAAAAAAAATTGAATACCCACCACTGGTTCTGACTAGTTCTGGAGAACCGGTAGTGGAAATTTTGAGTAGTTTGGAGAATTGGCAAATACCACCTCTGACTGGCCCTACCTCCATCTATTCTCGGCCTCCCAAGTCCCAGCTGATCGGCTGGGTCTTCTTTGGTTGCCCTGCACAGGAGAACAAAGCTGGAAAGCAGGTTAGTGGGGTGAGGAGGGAATGGGGATTTTGCAATATCCTTCCCCTGCCAAGCCCACCAAGCCATACCACACCCACCAAGCGATCGTAAAAATTTTTTGAATCCCAGCACTTTGAAGCCTTTTTGATGATGTCCTGGTCACCACAAAGCAAACTGAGAAGTTGTGACTTCCCCTGTTGTTGTTGTTTTTAATTTCCAGAAAACACAGTAGGGGAACTATCTGCAGCCATCCCATCAGGGTCAGTATTAAGGAGGTCTCTCTCTCTCTCTCTCTCTCTCTCTCTCTCTCTCTCTCTCTCTCTCTCTCTCCTTCCCTTCTTCTGCCTCACCCCTCTCTCTCTCATACGCACACAGGACTGTGGGACTGGAAAAAGTCAAATCATTTTTGCCTGCAAACAAGAGAATAAAATAAAGGTCCCTATTTCCACTTTACATATCACTGAAGGAAGTAGGCTTAACTCCAAACAGCTCCATCAGATTAGGTTATGGTATGGTATTAAACAGAAGAGATTATTCATAGCGGAACACTGAACTGTGGAGTCTTTGGTGCTCTCTGTGCTACGTTGTTTACTTGCAGACATGTCATTGCCCAACTAGGTAACATGTAATGATTCTCATGATGATAATCTGATCACATTACCTAGTTGGTTAATGAAACGTCTATAAGAAAACAACCAAGCTCAAAGAGCACTGAGCACTCCACATTAACACCAAGCACAACCCAGTTAAATGTAGTGTTTGAACGGGATGGTATTTAATTTATTCCATTTAAATTAAAATCAGATCAAATTTAGTTCATGATGTTTGAACAAACAGTTTCTGACTGCAGCTCTTAGCTTAACCTAGAGACTGGAGAGAAAAATAAGATTTTCCCTTGATATCTATATATATAAAGGTGAAATACCCCTCACGCATCATCACAAAATCTCCAGAACCGTAAAGCCTACAAACTTGAAATTTGGCCCGTATGTTCCTCTTGGCTTCTAGATGTTCACTAAGAAAGGATTTTTTGAAATGAGCATTAGTATTTCCTACATTATTATTAACACGCTCTTATGCTAAGGAGTTCTACTCCCCCTCCCCACCTGAAAAGAAATCTGTTACAAATGCAAAACATAAGCAGAGGAATGTCAGTTTCACAGCAGCAACCAGCTTTAATACAGAACAGTTGAGCTAAGCCACGCCCAGGTTCCTTGCTGTCTCCTTGCTCACACAGCAAATATTCTTTCAGTTTCCAAACAGCCCTCAACTCTCACACACTGACAGGACGCTAGCCAGATGAATACCGGTGGATGCTGGTAGGCAGTGGCAGAATTTTTCCCCCCTTATTTTCCCCCAAAAAATCTAAGCCCAACCACATAGTTTCGTAGCGAAGCATGGCTATCCAGTTCTCTAATACACAGTAAGCAAAGTGTTCTCTGTCAATGCTGAATTAGAATTCCCATAATTTCTTTCCATAGGCCATGTTGATGGGGGCTATCAGGGAATGAGAACATAAAACTAGTCCTACTTTGGCTGTAACAATAACAAAATAAGTAATTAGGCCAGCTTTCTTGGAGAGGATGCTTAAAGCAGGACGCTGTCACCCCAAGGGCCAAATCTCTGCTAACCACCTGGCTACATTGGCAACACGTATTCTAAAAGAGAATTGCACTAGATCAGTGGTGGCAACCTTTTTTGGCTCCCTTGCCGATAATTGCGTGTGCACTCACACTCACGTGCCAGCACCCAGAAGACAATGGGGCTCTTTCAGGCGAGCTCTCCCACTTCTGGCACGCATGGCCTGGGTTCGCCATCACGGCACTAGATTATTTCAGTGTAGGATGAGTTGACCTCTTCAGATACTCATTTCTTTGATTGGGCAGCCTTTTGATCCCTACCACCACTGACATCTTTCATTCTGACATGCACTAATTTCCCTTCTCTTTTCTTGCCTAGTATCAACCCCAACACAAAGTTTAAGGGACCCCAGTGTAAGAAATGAAAGCAATCTATCCAGGGGTGGGATTCAAGTTTTTTAACAACTGGTTCTGTGGGTGTGGCTTAGTTGGTGGGCGTGACTTGGTGGTCATGTTATTGGCTGGGCGTGGCCAATTCAATATCACTCACATCGAGGCACGCATCTCCTCGCCTGGCCTCATGATTGTGGAGATGCTGCAACAGTCGAAAGTGTGAAAAACGGCCATAAGTCACTTTTTTCAGTGCCATTGTAACTTTGGATGGTCCCTCCACACAAGCAAAGTACCAGCAAAGGAGGGGGAAAAAACTCCAGAGAAGTTCCTGAGACAGGAAGTCTAGTTCTGCCAAGAATGTAAAAAGGGTTAACAGAGAGGCAGTTTCTTTAAACAACACCAGAATGTTTCCTTCCTGCCTTCCTTACAGGATTAGCCCAGTAACTTCTTCTAACAACCGGTTCTCCGAACTGCTTAGAATGTTAACAACTGGTTCTAGCGAATAGGTGCGAACTGGTAGAATCCCACCCCTGAATCTAGCCCTTCAGGACCAACTTCTCATTTCAATTCTATCTGTATGCATTCCATTGTACCTCCCAAGCAAACATGTCTCCTGCCAATCAATAACTATTAACAATCAGTAGGGTTTCCCCCACCCCACCCCTCTTTTCTTTCTGTGGAAGTTATCCAAGGGAAGATGGCTGTGGACAAGGAGGGAAGCAAGCAAGCACACCGTTGCTCTTAGGCTCATACACCTCTCCTGATTAGCAAGTGGGTAACCTAGCAATCTTTAACTTCATTAAGGAGAGGCTGGCAAGGCTCCTACAAGGGCACACCTGGATGTGTTGGGGTTGTTGTTTTTAACGGCACCTAGTGCTCTATGAACGCTTCACAGTAACTGCAAGAGGGGCTAGGAACATTCTGCCTTCTTCTTTTTCTTGATAGAATAATAGAGGGAAGGGAGGAGAGGTGATAAGGCAAGTGATTAGCATTTGTAAAACCTGACTGTCATTTGTCTTGCATTGAGAGCTGAGATGGGGGAAGGTTTTCAAAAAGCCAGAAGTGCTCAGAAAGAGAGGAATTTACATCCGAGACATTATTCATGGTTGGGTGGTTGATTTAGCTGACTTGTTCCTTTCGTGGCCTCCCTCAGACTTCTTAAATGCCTTCTTCCATTGCAAATTGATATTCTTTGCATGCATGTATCGGGTGCTTTTTGTAAAAAGAAAATCTCAGGGCTCTCTGAAAAACTGTTGGCCTTTGTTTGGTGTCTCTCTCTCCCCCCACCCCCCTTTTAAACTGTCTTTGGCACCTCCCAATGCTTTGAATCACACCCCCCCTTTCTTTCCTTGTAAATGCCTTTAGCTGCTCTTCTGAGATGTCCAAACTGTGAAGCCGCTACCGATACTTTGGGAACTGCCAAGGCATTGATCCTTCTCCTTTAGGATTGCCAGGAATGGGCAGAATGGAGAGAGGGATTAGCCAGGACACATTCTCAGGTTACTGAGTTCCCATGGGAAAGGCGGTAAAGCCAAGGGGGTCACAAAAATGAAGTCCAGGCTCAATTCTCAGCATTTCTTGATAGAACTGGATAAGACTATAGCCTGGTTTGGGCTGTATTGGGACTGGAGCCCTGGAAGAATTCTGGAGTTGTCCTTCCAGCACATCTGGAGGACTTTGGGTGAGTGTTGACTACATCGAGGAAATCCATGTAGGTCAGCGATGACCCAGTGGTTGGATTTGACATAAAGGAGCTTTCAATGTTCCTAAACAAAATAAGGCTCCCTCTCTCCTTTATCCCCCCCAACCCATCCCTCAGTTTTTTGTTTTTTTGTTTTAAACCTGATTGGCCTTTAAATGCAAACGTTGCTAAAATGATGCTGGTCTAACTGGCCCATTTTACAGTCTTTTTTTTTCCACCTCTCTTTTGCCCATAGTCCCACCTCAGTTAGTGACCCGTCCACGGGACCAGATTGTGACCCAAGGCCGCACTGTGACCTTCCAGTGTGAGACCAAAGGAAACCCACCACCAGCCGTGTTCTGGCAGAAGGAAGGGAGCCAGGTAAGTTCATGGGTAGACAGGTGTGAGGGAATGTGCATGCAGCTTGTATTTTGACCCTATCCTCACACCATATTCCACAGGATCATGGAGTTGGGGGGGCGGACACGGAGTTGTGCAAGCTTCAAAATGCAGTTAATTGACCCAACTGGATATTTGGGATGGGGGGAATGAATTAAATCTCCCAGTTAACTAACTCTGCTTCCAGGGTAGTGCAAACTATCTGAAGGTTAAATGCCCCTCCTAATACCTGTGATCAAGTTGAAATTCTAGGAAAGGTTTATGAAAATGGGTCTCTGTAGACAATTGATTCCTGTTGTTTTTCAGCTTTAATCCCCCTGTGATTACATGGGGTGCAATAAAGGTTCATATAATCTTCTAACCTTATCTGTGGGAGTGCTGATCCTGAGTACAACTCGAGGAAGGAAAAAAAGGCAGAAAATAGAGTGGGAAATGACATTCTTGCAGTTGCTCTTATGGCAGCTGGGATGACTAAAACTGTGGCCACCACTTAGCCACCCAGAGCCTCCTGGTTGTAGGGCTTATTAGATATATTCCTCACATTTCTCCCTGTGGCTCAAGTTAGCAATCAATTATCTCAGTTCACAGTTCCTCTATTGGGAAAACTGGGCTGATAAATAACGACTAGCCTAAAGTTATCCAATGAATTTCCATGGCCAAGGATAGACTTTTGTACAGAATTAAGACACAGTACAGGGGGAAAAGTACTAGAGTCAGTTCTTGGCTTAATTTCACATTTGCCCCAATCTCATGCTGCCAACAGAGATGGAGTGTCTGAGAGAGAAAGAGAGGGTGTTAAAGTGTTATGAATTCCTGCAGGGTAGCAAACTGATCAGATTTCGTCTCTCACTCCACTCTTGGCCAGCATCAATGCATGAGAGGATGTTCCTGAGGAAGACAGTCCTTAAGCAAAAAACGATTTCTTGTCTTGACTCTAAAGTCAGCAGTAATTTTCCATTACGGGAAGAGCTTGGGTAGTAGCATTAGCTGGGGTTTGCATCTTTATGGAAGTGCAGACATTGAAGATGGTTTTCTACATGATCTATGACAGCTGTCCCCAACCTTTCCAGCTTGGCAGCCTAATGCGGGGGGGGGGGGGGGGCATGTGAGTGGCAGACACACATGCTCTAGTTCGAGTTGTGTGAGCAGCGGGTGCAGGCGTACCTTCCACTCGCAAAAATGGAGCTTCGTGTCTGAGCACAGGGTGCCTGTTCTTGCATGCGAAGCTCCACTTGTGTGACCTGTGGGTGCTTGTATTCATGCTCGAAGCTCCACTTGCACGAATGGAGCTTCACACATGCGTGTTTGCCCTTCTCTTCCATGCAGAGGTGGTATTCAGCAGGTTCTGACCAGTTCTGCAGAACCGGTAGCGGACGTTTTGAGTAGTTTGGAGAATTGGCAAATACCACCTCTGACTGGCCCTACCTCCATCTATTCTCGGCCTCCCGAGTCCCAGCTGATTGGCTGGGTCTTCTTTGGTTGCCCTGCACAGGAGAACGGAGCTGGAAAGCAGGTTAGTGGGGTGGGCAGGGAATGGGGATTTTGCAGTATCCTTCCCCTGCCACGCCCACCAAGCCATACCACGCCCAAAGAACTGGTAGTAAAAGAATTGAATCCCACCTCTGCTCCAATGGTTTTGAACAGGCTGCAGCCTGGGGGTGGGGGATGTGGGGGTGGGACCCTTGACCTATGGATTATAGAAGTGTTTTGTAGGCTGAAAAAAAAAAAGGAGTTCTCACAGCAAAAGTACCTACTCTACGTAATAGGATCTTTGTGGTCTAGAATCTCAACTGTCACTAGTGTAAAATAGGGGAAGGTGGGATGGTTTGGGCCAAAACTATTTACCTCCAGTATATCTTGAACCATATTTTGGGACATCCTATAAAATAAGTTACAGAGCCTTTACCCCAGGACCAGATTAGGCAATATATTACACCACAGTTGTATTTAACATGTATAGTTCACTAACAGAAATTACATCTGCAGTGGATGCTTTTAATTGTACTTGCTGTATTAAACATTGGGAATCGCAAACTCATGTCAATAGACCATGTCGCAACCAGCTGTCTTCTAGTCTACGATCTTCTACTTATTCTTTTTTTTAAAGGATTTGAATGTCTTTCTTTTGGCCTCCAGATTGTTGACAATAATAATTCAGAGATGTAAACAGCACTGTCTTATGCAGGTGTTTTCCTCGTGAATTTGTTCACTGATTCGCAGGTCATCAAGCTATGTACTGCATTAGAAAACAGGGCAAAATGATAATTCAGCTTTTCAAAATATATATTGTTTAGCTATAGGAGCTTAAATGACATAATAGTTACTGCAGCCCTTTTATTTTGGTAAAAAGGTGGTGTCACGGTGTTCTTAATTCAGAGACTTTTGTGTGGATTGATACCTCCCAGATTTTAGGTAAAATAGCCAAAGGAGAGGATTTGAAAAGAAATCCTTAATAATTCCTAGAATGGCATTGTTTCTTCTGTTGAGCTGCCAACAGGAGCTAAGATTTTGCCGTACAAGCCAAAGCTGCTTGTGTCATCCAGATGTATGGGATGAGACACCTCTTGGGAGATGCAGTCTCTTGGAATGAACAATTGGAGTTTTTAAGATGCCTTTAAATAGCACTGAGCTATTACCGTGTCAATTACTTGCATCCTAAGAGGATCAGTGATAGAAAGGAAGGGGGAAGGCGAAGCGCCCGAGGGGAATCATTTGCTCTAAAGCAAGGGCTGAACTTCATTCAGTGAAGCAGGTGTCAAATTCACAGAATCATAGCATTTTAGCATGTGGGGATCATTCGGTGAGTTCAGAGTTAGAATCCCTGACAGAAAACTGATCCCATGGACGCTTTGTCTGCCCCATATGAAGAATGGGTGGGGCTTAGATCTTCTCTAAGTAATGGGAGCAAACACAGTTGGGAAGCCTCATTATTTACTCTTTAGCATACGATCAGAACATGACAGAAGAGAAGCAAACACACACACACAATCTGTGTAATTGTGTACAAAAACTTCTAATGGGGGTACAGCTCATAACGGGATATCCAATTCAGCTATCCAGGCGATCTCCTCTGGCATTGTTTTGTGCAGACCATTCTAGGGAACTAGAGAATGCACATCATGGGCAATCTTGCACAATGTTTAATAGTTTGCATATGGCACCACAATCACAACAAGGGGAATCTTTCCATCCCCATTGATACAGGACAGAGGCACTTTTACCAGCATCACACCTAATTATCTTAAATTAGGCAGAGCGAGGCAGGTCAAAATCAGGTGGTTTGGTAGAGGGGTCATTAATGGAAAGCCTCTGAAGGCAGGCCATTTGTCTGGAATATTGTCTAACTTGGCATGTTTAGGACTGTTTGCTCTGGGTAGGCAACAGTGAGTGGAGGAGAATAATAAAGACTGTGTCGCATGCCTAAGCATTGTAGAGCACTTGAGACATATTAGGGAGCCATGATTCCCTACCTCAGGAATGAGGCACAGTGAGTCTTAACCTCAAGAACTCTTGTCTCGGTCTTTATGTCTGCAAAGAAGTTGTAAAACATTCCCGTTCCAGTTTGAAACAATCTATACCTCCCTGTAGCTTCCATTCTCAAGAAACTGATTTGTTAAATGAGAAGCAATGAGAGCAAGTGAAGATCGTCCAATAGTTTTAGATTTGTTCTAAAACTACTTTTGAAACACAGTACAGTTTGCTGTGTGTCTATGGTTTATTTAAAAGTGATATTTATGGTCTATTGCGGAGAGGGGAAAATGTTGCTGTAGGAATTCAATTTGCAGCAGCCTCCTATAATTCCCAAATAAGAACAGGTCTCAGACAGGGGTGTCCATTGTCAAAAACCAGTTAAAATGCAATTTCTTCAGTACTTCTTGAGGTGGTCTTCTCATTTCTTGTGGGTTCCATAGTGGTTTCAGTAGAGGGTAGATTAGCATATGAAGGATGTTAAAAGAAAGTTATATTGGAATTCTGTGATCGTTCCATTCCCTCATATGATGTCTTCCTCTTTCTGCTTCTTTGTACAGGTTCTTCTTTTTCCCAGCCAGCCCCCTCAAGCTACTGGCCGCTTTTCTGTAGCTCCAAGTGGTGAGATGACAATTATGGATGTGCAAACCTCGGATTCAGGCTACTACATGTGCCAGGCCATTAGCGTGGCAGGAAGCATCCTTGCCAAAGCTCTTCTGGAAGTGGAAGATGGTAAGTGTTTAAGCACATGAAGTTGTATTGCTTTCTTTTCTGCCAAAAAGGAGGGACAATGTACATATTGTTCCAGAGAAGCCACAAAAAAGGTCCTCATAGCAGAAGTGGAGAGGGCAGCAATTCTTAGAAATTTCACTATACTCCATATTAAGGACAGAAGGAGCAATCTCGAGGAACTGGGGTTAGATTATTTCCAAAAGTCTCTTGTTAAAGTTTGGTGGCCCAGTTCACACAATAAGCTCTGCAGGAGATCAATGTATTGTGTGAACATCCCAACTCAATTCTAGCAACTAATCATGAAGGGAATAGTTTTGGCACATCCAGAGGAGTTTCAGGCTAAAGTTACTTTCTCTGTTCAACCATATTTCATAAACTGTTTACTGAAGCTGGGGGCAAATCAACATAAAATGTTCTACCATTGGTATATGGCACCTTCAAGATTGGCTAAGATTTATCCAAACTTAAAACCATATTGCTGGAAATGTGGACAACAACAAGGTACGTTCTTTCATTCTTGGTGGTCATGCCCCGAAGCGAAAAAAATATTGGAAAGTGATACAAATGTGGTTAGGGGAGTTAATTGGAAGCAAAATTGATTTTATCCCGGAATTATTCCTTTTAGGAATAATAAAAAATATATATAATAGAAAGATAAAATATCTTATGTTACATGTATTAACAGTAGCAAGAATTTCCTGTGCGCAGTATTGGAAGGAAAAACTCCACATCACCTGAAGGTTTAATAATTTAAAAAATATTCGAATGTGCAGAAATTGATAAATTAACCATGGAATTAAAAGGGAAAATAGATACAGAATACTATGCAATATGGGAAATATGGTATATCTGGATTGACAATAGAAATAAAAAAAGAAAATGTAAATAATGTATATAGATATAGATGGTATGGAAGTAGTATGTATAGAAAGTATTGGATAGGATACATAAAGGTATACAAAATGTCACAGTACTGTTTATTAAGTAACGGTAATATGTATAAAGGAAAAAACCCAATAAAGCAAAGAAGAAAAGGAGGAGGAGGAGGAGGAGGAGGAGGAGGAGGAGGAGGAGGAAGAAGAAGAAGAAGAGGAAGAAGAGGAAGAGGAAGAAGAAGAAGAAGAAGAAGAAGAAGAAGAAGAAGAAGAAGAAGAAGAAGAAGAAGAAGAAGAAGAAGAAGAAGAAGAAGAAGAAGAAGAAGAAGAAGAAGAAGAAGAAGAAGAAGAAGAAGAAGCAGCTGGGAGCATCGATGTTCCCCACCTGCTTGTAAAATAACCATAGGAGAAAGTGACAGAACTTGGGGGTTAAAAAGGGATCAGCCTGGAATACAACCACAAGCAGACTAACCCAACCTCACCCCTCTCTTGAGTTCTGTGGACCCTAATCTAACTTCAAGCAGTTGAGAAGATTTCTGTCTATAGGCTATTTAGCAATAAATCAGTTTAATTAGACCTTCATGTGTGGATCTGGTCTTTCGCACCTGACAGGAACGATGAAGCTGTGAAAATGGGAATTCTTTGGGTATTCTGCCCCTGTCTCCTTTATATGCCCCCTTCATAGGAGTGGGTGGGTAGAGGGGAAGGGACATTTTTCCTTGATTGCCCTTTGCAACAGCTGGCAGCAGTCAGAGAACAGCTGCTTTCCAAACTAAGTGGTTTGCAATCAGGCACTATTGGTGTAGGGGGATAAGTCCCTTAACCCAGAGGAGCAGGAGATTTAGTCAACCACATCTACCAAAAACCCAAGTAATTTAGCAATGCTTTGATCCCATTTCTTTTAACTTTCAGCAGGCAGGAAAAGAGTTCCTCCCACCCACCCACCCTCCTAAAGAGTTTTGTGCATGTGTCTGTGAGATCAGGAGAGGGGCTGATGGATAAACCATAAATATCACAGATACTTTGTAAATGATCCCCTCAAATGACAAATGAGAAACTGATGCCCTCCAGATGTTTTCAATTTATTTCCCACCACAGCCAAGAGCATGTAATTTCAACCATGTCTGAAGAACTCCAGGTCAGGAAGAAACTAGACGGTGGGCATTTTCTGTCCAATGGGGGGAAAAAAAGCTTGCAGATCTTTCTCTGGTCTTGCAGCTTCTTCCTGGTGGCATTTCATTTTCATGGGCAGCAGGGAATTGTTAATGTTTTCTCCCCAAACCCCAGAAGGATTTTTCTTCCGCCTCCCTCCTTCGGCTTTCTGCAGTTAATTTTATATGGGGAGGGTTTCCTTGGCAATGTTCGGATGCCAGAAAAAACAAGCTGGTCTGGATCAGAGAACCTCTCACTTTTATTGCTAGAAATAAAACTACCGGAAAGCAAGAAGGGGAGGGGGAAGAGAGAGATAAGAGCTGAATAGGCAGGTTTCTTTCTCTCATTGCTGCCTCTGAAAATTGCTGGGGTTTTTTTTTCCAGAACTGCTCTCATAACCCTATTTTGGCTGCCCTCCTTATAGCAGGTTGCACATTGTCTAAGCCAAAGGAGTCACTAGTAAAATATCAAATTCCAAGCCTTCTTCATAGAGGAAGAAGAGAGGCACCTCCATAGTTATGTTTGCAAGTAGCACCAAGTGTTCAGAAACAACAGTCTAAATCAGTGTTTCTCAACTTTAGTGATTTAAAGAGAATTCAACTCCCAGAATTCCCCAGTCAGCAGGATATTAAAAAAAAACACTGAGACTCTAGAAAGAGTGTAGAGAAGAGCAACAAAGCAGATTAGGAGACTGGAGGCTAAAACATATGAAGAATGGTTGCAGGAACTGGGCATGGCTAGTCTAATGAAGAGAAGGACTAGTAGTGCTCCAATATTTGAGGTGCTGAGACACAGAAGAGGAGTCAGCCTATTCTCCAAAGCACTAGAAGGCAGGACAAGGACAATAGAAGGATAGAAACCAATCAAGGACCACCTAGAATTAAGGAGAACTTTCCTGACAGTGAGAACAATTAACCAGTGGAACAGCTTGCTTCCAGAAGTTGTGGATTCTCCATCACTGAAGGTTTTTTAAGAAGACCTTGGACAGCTATTTGTCTGAAATGTGTAAGGTTTCCTGCTTGAGCAGTGGATTGGACTTGAAAACCTCCAAGGTCTTCTTCCAACTCTGTTACTCTGTTAGCTTAAAGTCAATAAGTGTCAGCTGCAAATAACCAGGAATATTTATAGAGTTCAAAGCACAGAAGAATTTATTATTAATACCTATACACAAGAATCTAGTCAACTAATGGTCAAAGCTAAATTGGTGCTAGATAAGGGTCAACAGAATTCGGGGGCGGGGGGGTGAGACTTTGGTCTCTTGCGGCAATGTAATGATTCCAAACTAATGACACATTTAACCCTGCCTTCCAACTTAGCTTGCTCTACTCCTACAGTAAAGTTCAGAAACACTGGTCTAAATCATATGAAGGCTAGGCAACAGAGTTTCAAGGTATCATTAGATTCCATCCCAGCCATTGTCAATCTTGAGAATTCCAGAAGCTCACAATGCTGTTTCTAGAACATCTGGCTCTGGCTCTTGCAGGAGGATGTTAGGCATTGTATCATGGCCCCAAGACTCTGTTGCTCCAGCTAATACCCACTTTATCCATTCCAGCTGCAAATAAGCTTGGCTGAGTTATTACCTTGTAGAACTAATGATCTGGAAATCAAAGGTTTTGCACTCTTCTCTAGGGCTTTCCTCTCTATACCAATTCTTTATCCTGATTAGAGGCCTCCTCTGCCCCCCCCCCTTTTTTTAAAATGGGAATACCTGACCCATTGGTGGTGGACAATTGGAAGAGATTAAGAAGACAAAGGAGTTTGTAACCTGAAATCCTCATTTAGTTGCAGAATCACCAGCTGGGTTTCTAAGGCAACAGAAAGAGGCATATTCTTCCTAAACTGCTCTAGCACACTGGGCAGGAGATGGGGCTCTTTTGTGTCACTTGTTTAAAAAAAATTACACAAAGCAATACTTTCTTTTTTTTTTAAAAAAAAGAAGAAGAGTTGAGTGCCCAGAGTCTACTAGGGAGGCATTAGCGAGTCAGCTGAGCCTAAGAGCCAATTGGCTCCCGTACCCTCCTCTACCTCTAGCGTGTGGAGCTCGAGGCTTCAGAATCTGGGCTCCTGCAACGTCTTGATGATTGCACCCATGCATGTCACTAAAGACATCACACAGTTTCTCTCCTGCATGGGAGATCTGGCAGGGCAGCTGGGGTGGAGAGGGAGGAAGAACCAATGATCAACCCCCTTCATGCGCGACGGGTGCATGTCCCTCATGCTCAAAGCTTGGCAGGGGCAACAGATGTGTCCGTCTGAAGCCAGCTCCTTTGCCATGATTGATTTTTCGGCCCCCTTCCTTCTTCGCCTTGTGCACACTTTCACTGCTGACTGTTACCGGGAAATTCAATTGTGTGTGAACTTTTCATTGCCCTTTGTCTGTTTGCTATTTCCCAGTCGATGGAGAGTAATTAGGGCTGTAAATAATGGGCAGAGCAGGTAGCTCGCTGGGCTGATGGAGTTTGGCCACTTCTTTGGTTGAGCATCTGGGGAATAGAAAGATGCCTCTTTCAGGAAACTGGCACGATAACCTAACACTGATGCTTTTTTCTTTTCTTTTCTTTTTGCCTCTGACAATTTGCTGCTAAGAAGGGCAGTAAATCAGGCAAGCTGTTTATGTATAGGAGCAGAGGTTGGTGATATTTTCAAGCTCCAGGTACCATCATGCAGTGTTATATAATAGCTCTGGTTTCTCCCCCAACTTAGCTGAAATCTCACAAGAGTCACTGTGGTTAGTGGTTAAAACACCAGGAAGCGTGAGTCTGTGAGTTCTAGTTCTACCTTAGGTATGAAAGACAGCTGGGTGATTTGGGGCCAATCACCAGGAGACAGCGAGTTCTAGCCCTGCCTTAAGCATGAAAGCTAGATAGGTGACTTTGAGCCAATCATTCTCTCTCAGCTGTACTCACCTCACAGAGTGGTTGTTGCCACCTTGTGAGTTATTTGTACAAATAAGAAAGGTAAGATACAAATAAATAATAATATGCTTGCCAGAATTTGCATGATTAAAATCATTGTCCTCCAGATCTCATGTGAGAAAGTCATAATCACCTAAGACTCAACAATCTCAGAAGATTTCAGCTTTTCAATTATTTTTGAGGGAAAAGCTGTGGGGAATTTTAGAATACAGTGTGCAACCTAACACCAAGTAGAAGGATGTTGTCCTACTTCAGTCAAAATTAAGACTTCAGACGTATAAATATTTACTCATCTTTGCAATTTAAGAAATCACCAAATATGTGGGGGCAAAACCTGCTTAATCTAGTCTTTTTATGTTTTCTTTAGTGGCAGGAAATCAAAGCTAAGCCTACCTCTTAATTGTGGGCATTAATCACAGTGACAGCCAAGTATGAGGAGACAGCCACATCAAAAGGGGGCATTTGCTTTTGAACTTTCCCCTTCACAAAATTACTTTCCAGCCCACAGTGGAATAAAAGTGGGCCTGAATGAGAATCACTTTATCTGTCCAGGAAATTTTTGGCTCAGATCCAAAGGCGAATGATATCCAGTTCCATGCAGTTTGTAAGCCGCCTTAGCGATCCTTTAGGGAACAATAGATGATTTTTAAGTACAGAGAATAACTAATTACAATATGATCTGGGTTTGCAGGCTGTCTGCTGATCTGAAAACTCTAGGGCGGCGTTCCTTGACTAGTTGATCTTTTTTAAAAAAAAAAAGCTTCCTATACAGACCAATGCACATTTTTCAAATCACCCTGAAAAATATTAGTAAAATTAAAAAGAGCCATTCCCGGCTGTTTATGAAACGCTTCTGAAACACTGCCTCTAAAACTTCAGGGCACCAAATGCAATAGCATTTATTTTTCTGCCACTTTTTAGGTAGACATGGTGCTTTTATAAAGGGAAACTTAAAACAACATAAGGAATTCCAAGAGCATTAACCCAAAGGCCCACGAAATCCTGGACTAGTCAGATTCCTAGAAGATGGAGGAGAGAACAGATTGCCCTCTGTTTCTCCAAAATTTCCCATTAGCATTAGGATAAAGCAAGCAGGACATCATCAGCGCACTAAAGAGCATTATCAGCAGGCTGGGAGAAGCCCAAAGCCTGGCAGTTTAACGGGGGATGGAGAGAAAATCTGAGATGGAGCTGGGGAGGGAATCCTAGAGTATCTCAGTAGGAGCTGAATGTGCTTAGCAGCCATAGAAAACATACTTGAGGGGGCGGGAATGGGAAGTCAGGAAGGGTTGATATGGAACATTGTATTGTGGATGGATGGATGAAAGTCTAAATGTGTTCTTTCCACATGGCTGCCTTTTATTTCTGATCCCATTGCATTTTGCTTCTCCAGTCCTGCAGTCCAGCTCTCTTTAGAAAACCCCATCACTTCCTTTTACTTCCAGCAAATGTTTGTGTCAGTATGCTGACCGAAAGAAGTCGGATAATATTTCAGCTTCGATTAGTGGCTGTTTCTCTGAGGACAGAGGTGCTCTTATAATCCTTCAAGTAACCCCTTCCTGCCCACCCACAGTTCTCTTTCCCCTCTTCTCCCTCTGCTCATACGCTTCAGTTTCGCCTGTGTTCAATAAAGTAGTTATTTAGTGTCATTGCTCATACTGTCAGAGCAAGCACCCTCCAGCGCAACTGATCAATCAGATTGATCCACCATAAAATTGGCACTGACACCGAGTGCTTGGAGAAGAACGAAAGACTTCTCAACTAAGGCGTGGGTTGTTGATTTGGATAGCCCAGTTGCTGGCTTATTTTACAGCTTATAAAAAATTCTTTTGTTTCTAAATATGTATTTGACGAAATTGGTTGGAACTGTATTGGTTGGATATATGCGAGAAAGGCCTTCGTGTTGCAGTGGATAGACAATGGCTAGAATAATGAAACAGTGCTGGATCAGTTCTGCCATTGACACCAATTCAATTGGTGATGACCTCTGTCAGTGGTTGGGTTAATACCTCAAGCAAAGTCATGACCTGTTTTAATCATGCCATATTGAACAAACTGTAGTGGGAGGTTCACACATCATCCTGAGCTATAAACCATGGTTTATGATCCACAGTGGCTGAGAACATACTAAGCCAAAGCTATGACTTGACATAAGGTGTGAACCAGAAGTGGTATTCAGCAGGTTCTGACCAATTCTGGAGAACCACCGGTAGCAGACATTTTGAGTAGTTCGGAGAACTAGCCAATACCACATCCGACTGGTTCCACGCCCATCCATTCTCTGCCTCCCAAGTCCCAGCTGATTGGCTGGGTCTTCTTTTATTGCCCTGCACAGGAAAACGGAGCTGGAAAGCAGGTTAGTGGGGTGGGGAGGGGATGGAGATTTTACAGTATCCTTCCGACCAAGCCATGCCATGCCCACCAAGCCACACCCACAGAACCGGTAGTAAGAAATTTGGAATCCCACCACTGGTGTGAACCTAGTTAATAAATGAAGAAATTCCGTGGAGAGAGTGGACAGAGAAGAAAAAGCATGATCATGACTAATAGCTTCTTCCCATTTAAACAATGAGCAGCACATAGCTGTGGTCTAGAATACTTTATCTGAGAGCTTGTGAGGACAAACTTCCCTGACACCAAGAATGGACCGTGGTTAAAGGAAAGAGCAAATCTAACAGATATGGGTAATCACAGGATTATCCTGACTTTAGACATAGAGACCAGCACCATGAGACACAACTTAACTCCTAGACCTCAAGCAGAGCCTTTCTCAGTCTTACCTGGAGATGCAGTGCATTGAAAGTACAATTTTGTTTGCGTGCAAAATGTGCTCTTCCACCAAGCTATTCCCATCCCCCAAACACAGATCTGAAGATGACTAATGAGGGGTATTAATTTACTTATACCACTAGAAGAGCTGAGTTGTGGATGATAGCAGATTGTGTATCATCCATTGAAGATATAGCATAATGTAGTGGTTGTTATGCCCTTGTTGAAGTCTGATTCTGAGGGAGAGATTGAGGAGCTGACAGAGAGTGGGAGTGTGGCTCCGGTGGCTGTGGAAGAAACGGGGGAAGGGCACAGGCCGGCTGGGCATTCAGAGGAAGACCATCCCCTCTTCACCCTAGGGCATGCAGGAACAAATGGATAAGGGAGCAACGTGGCTTATGAGAGAGAAGAAGGCCCTGATCCCTTTCATTAGTTGCAGCTGGGAGAACAGGATATGTGTCCAGCTCCCTGCTGGAAGCAAAGTGTGCATTATCTTGGTCAAGGCTTATCTGGGTTTTGGCATCCTCCCAACTGTGGGTGCTGAGTTATCCTTTGAAAGTCTGCAATTTATCATCTTGGCCCACCGTGTTAATTACTTCAGTGTGGTTTGTGTTGGTTTTTTTATTTCTAATTATCTTCACTTTGGATTCGGACTGCATTTCTGCCCTTCGTAGACTGTTTTTTTGAAGAATTTGTTATCCAGCCAAGGATAATTGGACATTGGAGCCAAGTTGGAGGTGTTAAAGGGAATTTATTCTACTTTTGTGACTTTGTTATTTTTGTGTCATGCCCTGGTTCATTACAGTGGTTAAGGTTTTTGATTGGGACCAAGTAGATCCCCACTCCATCATGAAGTGTGCCAGGTGACTTTGGGCCAGTTGCTATTTCTCAGTGTGAATCATCTCCCTGGGTTATTTTGGGGAGATGTCTCCAGAAATCATCATCTCATTTTGATTTATCAGGGAAGGTGAAATGCAAGTGTCATAATGCAGAAGATGATATAATCTGAATTATGATATTTTTAATTTTTATTGCTCTTGTGCATCTTGGGAAAGAGAACAACTGATAGAGGCAGCATTAAGGAGAAGTTGGTTCCCCACTATCACTACCCACGTTGCCTCTAGCAGGACTCATAGCTTGTTCTAGTCCTTCCCAGCATGGTACCCAAATGGTCGCCCTTCATTGAAAGAAAAGAGATTTTCTACGTATAGACCTCCATTTACAACCATTCATTTAGTGACCATTCAAAGTTACAACGGCACTGAAAAATGTGACTTATGAATGTTTTTCACAGTTTGTAACTTCCCCGTGATCATGTGATCAAAGTTCAGGTGCTTAGAAATTGGTTCATAAAGTCATGTGATCATTTCTTGTGACCTTCTGACAAGCAAAGTCAATGGAGAAGCCAGATTCACTTAACAACTGGCTTACTGACTGATCAACTGCCATGATTCACTTAACGGCTATGGCAAGAAAGGTCTTAAAATGGGGCAAAACTCATTTAACAAATGGCTCACTTAACAACAGAAAATTTGGGCTCAATTGTGATCATAAATTGAGGACTATATAGTGCAGGTTATCATGAAGTCTGGAATCCTTGCAGAATGAACTATGAAGGGGACTTTAGAAATGCTTTAATTTGGCAGTGACTAGATTGAATGATAAGGACAGAAGGCAAGTTTGATTCTTCCGTTCGATCCTCTTTCAGCACATCATAGCACATGATTAAACAGCTAGGAGTGTTGCACACATTTGCATGTAAAATCAAAGAACACGAGTTTTCTTTCATATATACATTTACATATATATTTATATATTTTACACAGGTCTTGGAAATTAGAGTACTGTATATGGTTCTAAATATCTCTCATCTTTTTCAATGTCTGTGCAGATGTTAGGCAAACACTTCTAACATAAGCAACGTATTGAGCAAAATTATTTAACAGCAGTCAAACTGATTTATCACTATTAGATCTCAGCTGAATGTTTCATATCATTGGCTGATTACATATGTCTTTAACTTTGTTCCAATAGGAGGCAAATTCTAGAGGGGTTGCAAGGCTGGGGTGAAGAAAAGGAGTATGTATTTCTGCAATGTTAATTCTACCTTGGTCCTATTCTCTGCACAAGAAATAGTTTAATGCGTTTTCTTCTTCTATAGCAAACAATTTATGTGTAAAAAGAAATAATGGCTCCATTTTGATGACTGAGGGGACAGCAAGGAAAGCAAAGCCAGGCACTTCATTGTGTTCACTCCGCTTACAGTGCTAAATCATCTCTAACTATTGTCTCCCCTTCTCTGCAACTTTGCATCCCACAGACATGATTCACACATGCAGATTTAACATTTTGTGCTAACAGCATGTGTGAAGGAGACATTATGAATCTTGCATCACTGTGAGGGTGTGCGGCTCTCACTCCCAAAATCCCTGGCACTCTTGAACAAGGGGCCATGGCCAAGTTTGTGCTTGCAAAGAACACTTCACCATCTGAGTAGAAGTCAAGAAGGCAGTTAGATCTTGTTTCCTTGTTGGCATGGGAGAGGAGCCATCATCCCATCTGATAGCCACAGCTTGTTTAGGAGATTCAAAATATTTTATGTAGTTCACACACAGTTCTGTCTTCTAAGAGAAGGAAACGTGTGCCTAGAAAACATCAAAGGAAAAGGCGCGGGTAACTCTCCCTGCTACTTAATGCTACCAGATGATAGACTAGAATAGAATAGAATTCTTTTATTGGCCAAGTGTGATTGGACACACAAGGAATTTGTCTTGGTGCAAATGTTCTCAGTGTACATAAAAGAAAAGATACATTCATCAGGAGTCGAGAATCATCAGGTACAACACTTAATAATAGTCATAGGGTACAATAAGCAATCAACTCATACTAGGAAACAGTCAATATAGATCGGGATGATCTTGCTGTTGTTCACTCCTCCCCTGGACCCCCACTGATTTAAATTACCCATAATGCTCCTGGTGACCATCAGAGACATTTTGAAAAGGGAAGAACTGAACATCCCCGGAAACATTTCAATGATGTACTGCCAAGAGTGAGGACCCACTAACTTGGAGAGCACCCAACAGAAGCTGCATTGCTAACAACTTAGATCTGAAGTCCTTTTGTCCACCTGATCAAAATAAGGTTAATGTGGAGAGGCAAATCAGATTAAGTAGAAACTGTCCAGCAAGGCACAGATGAAAATTGAATCTACAGAGCCACATCTAGTCCTTTATGTACAGCAGGCAGGAGAAAAGGGTGTGAGAATTAAGAATTTGAATTGCGATTGCAATATAAATGCACCTCATATTCAGTGCACAGCAATTGTGGAATTCTTTCATAATGGGTTTGTCCCTTTTCTACAATAAATATTATTTCAGCGTTTTGGGATTCTTGGTGCCTGCTTTAATTGGTCCCAGTCTGCCAGTCATGCACAGCGGTTCTGTGATTCTTCCAGTTATCTTCTAACCTGCTGTTCAAAGAAATGTCTGTGTCTTCACTCAATTTGGGAAGAGGTTGGTACTAAAATAAAATACAGTGCAAGTATTCCTCGACTTACAACCACAATTGAGCCCCAAATTTCTGAGGTTTGCCCCATTTTGCAACCTTTCTTGCCACAGTTGTTAAATGAATCATTGCAGTTGTTAAGTCAGTAAGCCGGCTGTGAAGTGATTCTGGCTTCCCCATTGACTTGGCTTGTCAGAAGGTCGCAAAAGGTGATCATGTGACCCCAGGACAAGGCAACCTTCATAAACATGAGCCAATGGCCAAGCATTTGAATTTGCATCCCATGACCAGGGGGATGCTGCAAGGGAAATGTGAAAACCACCTTTTTCAGTGCTGTTGTAATTTTGAACGGTCACTAAATGAACTGTTGTAAGTTGAGGACTATCCATAACAAGCTACAAGAGAAAAACTTCTGCTTTTCATTAGAAACTCTTCTTGCCTCTCTCAGATCAGACAGGTGATGGGTTACATCAAAGGTGTACATCGACACCTTCATTGCTTTTTGTCACTTTCCGGCAGTACAACTCCAGGTAATCAATTAGTGCCTTGCCCTTAATTGACTGCTTAATTACATGTTACTAAACAAGCTGGTAGATTTGAATGTCATCACCTGTAGCTCAGATGCTGGTAAGGATCTGTCAAGAAGGCTTTTGAAATGCAGGAAAGATCAGTCCCCCGTTCACTCCACTTAAAAATATCACGTAAGAAGTGAATAAAAAACCCCAGAAACAAGTGTATTGGTAAGAGTCTCTGTTCCTAATGATGTGCTGTCTTGGTTTTGTCTTGCATGAAGTAACAACTGATCGCATTCCACCAATTATTCGCCGGGGTCCCGTGAATCAAACCCTTGCCATAGAATCTACAGCGCTGCTACAGTGTCACGTGACTGGGAACCCCCTCCCCAGCATCCAGTGGCTGAAAGATGGACAGCGGATTGTGGGCAGTGATCCAAGAATGAGCCTGTTGGACAATGGAACGTTACAGATTACAAATCTGCAGGTACGATAACCCTCCCTTAGACAAAATAAGTAATGTTGGTGGTGGTTTGTTCTCTTCTGAACATTTCGTCACCAAGCTAGGTACGTAACATCCTCAGTGGGCCTTCGGTTGGAGCATCTTGTTCCAGTTCTTCACCGCTTACATTGATCTCATGTGGTCATGTGATTGGTGGGTCATTTGACTGGCTGGTCATGCTATGTGTGAGATCCCGTTGAGGATGACATCAGCCTGGTGAGGAAATGTTTGGAAGCTAAACAGTAACCTTGTAGAAGATAACCACCACCACCATCTACCACCCAAGCTACAAATATTTTCTATCGTTTCTAAAATAAGCAACATTCTTCCTTCTCCCTTGGAGTAGACCCACCAGAATGTTTTTTGGGTTTTCCCACAGTTTCCCAGCCATGCATGTGACATGACTGATGGGAGGACCTTGCTGTGCCTGTTGCATTTGCTTTCTTATCTCAGGGGTGTTTGAGTTGAGAAGATTCGCCTTTGCACAGTGGCAACAAATCAGGAAAGGGAGAATGTCCAGGTTACCTTTTCCAGGCACTTTTAATTGGGCTTTGGATAGGTAGAGATGTTCTGATGAAGGTATAGGATAACAGCCTATTTATTTCTTTGAAGTGAGGTAAAATTGCCAGGGTGAAATCTGTCTTTCAGTAATGTACAAGGACATTCACAAATATTGTATAGCTGCTTGCTTTTTCTTTGAAAACCATAGCTACAATCATATTTTTTCTTCTTCTTCTGATAGTTTGCATGTGTAAAAGTAGAGCAAACGGTAAAACACCATTTTTTACATGGTTACGAGAGCAAAAGGAAATTGTGTAAGGAAGGGTCTTAGATGCTGCAACATTTCTTCAAAAACTAAGATTGAATGTCTCTAACTTGAACTTCTTCATTCCCCTTGGGGTCCACCAGCTCCTTCCAGCCCTCATTTCAAATCTGTCTTCAGACCAATCCTTTCCCAATTCTTCAGCCAAATGCTTCCTTCAGAGCATTTCTGCTCTCCACTTCTACTCTCCTTTCCCATGGTACCTACAACAGCAGCAATATATTTTATTAAGGCCATTGGCCAATCCTCCAATGCAACAAAACCCTCAGCAAAATCAGATAATAAGATTAGCCTGATGCAATCTGTAGAGTTACAACCACAACACAATAGCAATATAAAAAATACTTTGCAACTGTTATGTATGAACTCATATCTATAAGGTATTGGGTAACTTTAAATACATTTTTTTCTGAGAGTCTCAGTACTAGTGGACTTATAAGTTGCTTCTATACTGTATATCCCAATAGACATTGCAAGTAGAAGGACCTCTGTCATGATTTCCAAGGCACCAGAATCATGGGTCAAAAGCTACTGGACAATGGCCAACCTGGTTGTTTTTGCTCCCATTAACTCCCCCTTCTTCTGGCTTTCCTTTGTCTCTTGCTTTGCCTTTGCTTCTTCTGTACTTTCTCCACTTTTACCTCACCAGTAGTGGACTACCTGCTAGGATTCATTCATTATGCTGTCATAATTTGCTTTGCCATGATTTGCAGGATAAACCAGAATTGACTGGAAAACTCATTAGTAGCAATAGCACTTAGAATTATATACGACCCCATAGTGCTTTAATGGACACTCTGGGCTGTTTACAATATAAAAGCATTATTTGCATATTGCCCCCAACAATCTGGTTCCTCATTTTAGCAACCTCAGAAGGATGAAAGGCAAGTCAACCTTGAGCCCCATCAAGATCAAACTCCATGCTGTGGGCAAAGTTTGCCTGCAATACTGCATTTGCCTGCAATACTGCACCACCAGGTCTCCAAATGCCCATTCTAGTTCACCCAACGTGCTAAGCCAAATTCAAACCAAATAAGGTACATCTTAGGAATCATGTAGGCCAATTGCCTTACAGATATTCTTGGTAAAATTTCCACTGGATTCAACCCATTACCTTCCCAGTGAACCATTTGACATGACTATTTTTATGCAATCAAGTCAATATGAGATTATGTTCTTTCCCTTCCTTCTCCCAGTTGTAGTATTTTTGAATTTTGTGAACCCTCTGATCTTCCTCCCAGCTCATGACTTCTTGTATCTGGGAAAATTCAATCTCTCTAGTGAACTAGCCAGCTAGTAATTGAATGCCACAACCTAGCTAGGGATTAAATTGCTTGCTTTCATAACTGTGCTAAATAGCTCAGTAATGAAATTACTCAATAAAAGAGAGACTGTAATTGCATGGTTCAGAAGTTGAAAAAGAATTCTTAAATACTCCTGAAAGCTAACATAGAGAATGGGCCCATAAGCTACTGCGTACTTATTAAGAAATTAATGTTGTTAACAGGCAATAAGCAGTTCCTTTGTTTTACTGGCTAAAAACAGCTGAATGCAATTTTCTTATCCTTAACAAAGTAAATATCAGTTAACAAAGAACAACGCCTGCCAAATCAATCCCTTTGCAATGCAGCTGAATCTGAAAACCATTTTGTGGCAAATGCCATTATGAGCAAAGTTATAACATAACTTTCTGCCAAGAACTCAATTGTAATTAAGTCTTTTTAACCAGGGTTCTCTAGCCAAAGTTATTTACTGTCCAGTCACTTTAATCTTTTCAGAAAACAATAATTGCCTCAGTGCAATGATAGAATCAATTCAGTTATACTACTGTTTGTGGTTCATGTTCAAAGCTGAATTTCTAAACCAGGAATATCTTAGTTCAGAGAGGGACATTGTTTTGCTTCCTGGAATGATATTTGGGGATGTGGCTTTTAAAAAAAAACCTAAATATATTCTTTAAGATATTTCTAGAGATTTAATTTGCTTATTTTAAGTGTTAAAGATCACATTAGAGAAAACTATACTTTGGTTACTGAATTCCAGTAATAAATACTTAAGAAGCTCTGGAATCTTCAACAAAACCTCCTATATCCATGGGCATGATCACCCAATCCTAGATATTAACTGGGTTTTTTAGTATATAATGCAGTTTATAAACCCATGTTTTATGGCTTCCTGTGCTGAGTGAAGCAAGCTCTTCTGTTTTTCTCCAGCTGTGTTTTTATGCAACACATGAATCCAGCTTCTGTGACATTTTAGGCCCAATCAGCAGAACATCAGAAGAGCCACAGTGTAATAATCAATATCTGAACATGGCTCTACTTGGTATAACAGGGCTGACATTCTGGATTCTAGATTTAATAGTTTTTCAAAGAGAAATTCAATCTGGTTCTTGTCTACTTTTGTCCATGAAGTCTCCTTAGATAGTTTTGATTGTGGGTTTAATGCATTTTGGTAGGGACTCAACTTTGGTTACCTTGTTGAATCAAGTATTGGCTAAAGTAAATTTCCTTTGATAGTACTTTCACCCACTAGTCCCAACTGATAAATGCAGTTCTTGGAAGGAAAGCATAATCTTGGAAATGAATTATTGGGGCCAATTAACCCAAACGCTGATGATGTCAGGACCTTGGAGAGCCATTCTGGAAATTAAACAACGAGACCTAGACCTTCAAAAAAGATAGAAGCAAAACCTCTTATTAATAGTAACCATTGTGGTGGACCTGTCTTCTAATTAGTCTTCATTATATAGTTTTCCTGTCCTGTGCAAAAGAGAATGTTCATTAACCAGTGTCAACACCCTGTCATCTATATATACCTTCACCAACATGCTGCCTGATGTGGTGTTGGAAGTGTTAGTTGCTAAATCTTGTAGATACAGTTCTAACACATGTGGAAAGCTGCGATAAAGCCAGAGGTCTCACAATATTTCTGTAGGAGGGCCTTCCAGTTGAAAAGCATCTTAACAGTTGGCAAGACAAATGTTTGTGTCTTGCTTGTTTACCTCTTTTCAGAAATTAACTATTTCCCCAGTGAAGCATTGTATACATTTTGATGCATTACAATCACACTTGGTTAACGGTTTCAATTTCCTACTGATTCAGTGAGTCTAAAGTCTCTCAGCACTTTCACATAATCACCCTCAGTATAAGTTAATTTATGAATATTTACAATACTGCAGAAGAAGGAGGTGTGTGCATGTGTGTTTTGTAGATGTAAAGATGCCAAGAGATGCTCATTCCATTGGGAGATGGGGGCTGTAAACCACCCTGCTGTTATAAATGCATTGCAGTGGATATAATGCATCAACATAATTTGATAGCTTTGAACAGATTGATAGTTGGGCAAAAAATCATTCTCTGCGTAAAGGCAGGCATGGGGATCACAAAGCGTTTGCTTTCATGCTGTTCTGATGGCCCTCTAGAGCCAGATCCCACATATGAAGAAGATACATCCAGGACATTCATTCAGGTAGGAAAACCAACAAAGACTTTTGTTGCATTTTGAAAAGGAACACACTTATTATGGCATGAGGACTTGTCATTTTCACCCACCTAATATCCCTGACTCCAGCCTGCTCATAAACACGTATCAGTTAGATTTGGCTTAAGCCATTTGTTATATATTCTATAAGTCGAAGTAGCTTTGCAAAGCTAAAGGTCAAGGCAATTTTCCATCAATTGCAGATGCTTCCAGTTTTAAAAGTCCAATTCACAATGGGAATGGCTCCACCCATCATGCAAATGTTGCTAGGAAGAGTTGCACTGATACAACTCTCAACAAGGGCAGCAACAAAGATTGTGATTCTTCTGTAGTCAATGATTCTAGAAATGGAACCTGCAACCTTCTGCTTATAGAGCAAGGATTCTGCCATCGAGCTGTGGCTCTGAGCATCTGATTTTCCTGTTGCATAATTTGAATCTTGAATTGAGGCAGATGTAGTGTAAAAGCCCAGAGACAAGGGGACAATCCCTCCCACATTACAAGATCTTAGCTAAACATTTTAGAGTTCATAGCATTACGCATTGCATTTCCTTATAACAATTCCAATCTGGGCGAGTCCAATCTGCTTTTTCATGCACTAGAGTCAAATACAGTGACAGGGTAATGTGAAAGTTATTCATGAATTACTTATCAAAACAGAGACCAAATGCTAAACATTTGTTTAAAAATTAATGCCAGCAGGCAGCAGGGAGTGAAATATTTCACGTTAGTTTTGTGCTTTCATTGTGTCAGAGTCAGGAGGTTAATGCATCAACTGGATCCCAGAGCACCTAATAGCATTGTTTGATAGCAGTTGTGGCGCTTTGCCCAGGAAAAAATTAGAACTGTCAGGTGGTTCAGAAGACTAACATGAATTAATGGTCCCCCCAGGATGAGTTGTCTTCATCAGGCCCTTCTGATACATAGGGGAAAGCAAGTCAGTGGCCTTCAAATCACAGAGCCCACCAGGTGAAGACATGAAAGGAACCCCTTCCTTTTGTCTCTATGATCATCAACACAACTAGCAACTACTTGCTCACAAACTCTAGTTCTTGGCTTTTGCTCATTGTAAGGTTGGGAGGAACCATAGCTTAGTGGTAAAATATATGCTTTATACAGGTAGTCCTTGACATACGACCACATTGAGCCCCAAATTTCTGTGGCTAGGTGAGATAGTTGTTATGTGAGTTTTGTTCCATTTTACAACCTTTCTTGCCACATTTGTTAAGTGAATCCCTGCAATTGTTAAGTTAGCAACACTGTTGTTAAGTGAATCTGGCTTCCCTACTGACTTTGCTTGTCAGAAGGTCATAAAAGTAGATCACATGACACGGAGCATGGCAACAGTCATAACTATGAGTCAGTTGCCAATCATCTGAATTCTGATCATGTGACCACGGGGGATGCTACAAACAGTTTGCAAATGTGAAAAATAGTCCTAAGTCACTTTTTTCAGTGCTATTACAATTTCAAACTAAATGAATTGTTGTAAGTCGAGGACTACCTGTACACAGAAGAGTCCAGCTTCTGACTCTGAAGCTCCAAGCATGAAGGTGAAGTTCAAGAGGGAGAGAGAGAAAGATCCTGGAGAATGCTGCCAATTAGAGTGAGGCAAGCAGGAGCCAGAGGTTCATTGAGTGTCAGGCAGGCTCCTCTGTTGTGTTTGTTGTGTTCGTCAGTTTGGGCAACAGCCATCTCAGTGTTGTCAAAAAGGATCAGGTGGATGAAGGAGAATGGGACAACACAACACAGCCAACTCAATGTGGCTAACTCACCATGGCCAGCTCGCCGTGGGACAATTCGCCACAGCCAACTTACCACGGGACAATTGAACAATTCAGTCTAATTATCTTAAATATATAAAACATATTTTTAATTTTTCTCATTCACATTTCATTCTCATTCTCCCTCCTTTTGCACCCGTCCTTTAATTATTCTATCCCACTGTTTCTTTGATACTAGTGTAATTCTTGTCCGGCAGCAAGTTGACCATGACAAGTTGGTTGTGGTGAGTTGACTGTGGTGAATTGTCATAGACTCTGATGAAGGCACCTCAATATCAGCAAGGGTTCAGGTGAGAGATCCAACGTCCAGTTTTGGTTGCCATGATGTAAAAGAGGATGTTGAGACTCTAGAAAGAGTGCAGACAAGAGCAACAGACCTGATTAGGGGACTGGAGGTTAAAATGTACAAAGAACAGTTGCTGGAATTGGGTATGTCTAGTTTAATGAAAAGAAGCGTGTGATAGCAGTGTTCCGACATCTCAGGGGCTGCCCCAAAGAAGAGGGAGTCAAGCTATTCTCCAAAGCACCTGAGGGCAGGACAAGAAGCAACGGATGGAAACTAATAAAGGAGAGAAGCAACCTAGAACTAAGGAGGAATTTCACGACAGTTAGAACAATTCATCAGTGGAACAACTTGTGTCCAGAGGTTGTAAATGCTCCAACACTGGAGGTTTTAAAGAAGAGATTGGACAACCATTTGTCTGAAATAGTATAGGGTCTTCCTGCCTAAGCAGGGGGTTGGACTAGAAGACCTCTAAGGTCCCTTCCAACTCTGTTATTCTATTCTATTCTGCTCTGTTCTATTCTTGTAGAAATGCCTTTCTTCTGCTTTTATGTGCTAGGCAGACACTTTTTTTTTTTCCTTTTGTCAAAGTTAGGCTTCTTTCTTTTCTTTCCATCTGTCACTTTATTTTTCATTTATGGGCTTCGTCAACTGTTCCACTTTAATTTTATTTTGACTTACATTTTTAATTTAGTACCAAACCATTGTTATTGTTGTTGTCATTATTGTATGTTAGCTCCTCCAGCTGTATTCATACCTGAAGGATCTGATGTTTTAAATATAAATAAATAGTCTGGCAAGTGAGCTAAGAATTACCATACTACAGAAGGGAGACGGAGGGGAAAATATGAAAGATAACAGGCAGGTAATTAATAGAAGTACCTCTGTGTTGCCTATTGATAGAATGAGGCCAAAATAATAGTTGTTCCGAATGTTGGCAGTTCTAGAGAGTGGTCAAAATCCGCAAGGTGGCAGTTGGAGTGTCACAACTAAAAAACCTGCCGCTTCAAAAGGGGTGGGATGTCAGCCATGGCAACACACATTTCCATCTTTGCAGATTTTAGCACATAGCCACAGGTTCTCTGCTGCTTTTCAGATTATCTGAGCATTCGAATGTTAAAATTCCAATGTGGATAAATGTGCCTGGGGAACAGTGAGTCCAGCTCCCCTTTGTCTGTAAAAATATAGTGCTAGAATCCTTTGCCGGCATGTTTTTATGACACCCAAACTATTATATTTATTCCTGTGCTCCGCAACTGCATTTCAGAGAGCTAACACAACCTGCAGAAGGGGTCGGGGAGATGCAGAGGTATTCCTCAACTTACAACCACAATTGGGACCAGAATTTCCATGGCTAAGTAACATAGTTGTTAAGTGAATTACTTCCGATTTTATGACTCTTTTAAAACTACAGCTGTTAAGCAAACAGTTAAGGGAATCCCAGGGTCCTAAGGCGAATCCTTTGACTTTGATCCTTGGAAGTCCCCTGGGACAGTCACAAATGTCAATCCCATGATCCTGGGCCACTGCAAGGGCCATAAATACATACCCATTGCCAACTGCCTGGATTTTGATCACATAACCATGGAGATGCTGCAACAGTGATAAGTGCAAAGACTGGTTGTAAATCACTTTTCGGTTTGAACGGTGACTAAATAAATAGTTGTAAGACAACGAGTCCCTGTACCAGGACATCTGGGCTGGTCTCATGCCCTCCAGCTTCCATCAAGCCTATTCTTTCCTCAATATCTCCTGTGGATGAGCACTTATTAGTATACATCTAAGGGGCTATAGTATACATACTCCCTGAAGGCAAAAAAAAAACAAAAACCCAACAACAAAGTCCATACTACAACTGCAGTGAGTAGAAAGGAGTAACAGCTTCTCCCCTTGGCATGTTTCAGACCTCCGACTCTGGGCTGTATGTTTGCATTGCTACAAGCTCAACCGGTGAAACCAGGTGGAGTGGCTTTCTGGCAGTGCAAGGTGAGTCATTGACAGGACCCCTTGAATGGAGATGGGTGGGAGAACGTGGTTTACTTGGGACTTCATATTTACTATGCTTGTTCTGAGGTGCCGGAGTATGGAAGGGCGGGTAACTTCAGAAGCACTGAGAAGTAGACCAAACTCTTAAACCCAATTGAGATTATTGGATTTCTTCTAAAAATAAACACATAGGGCCAAGGAGGGGAATGCAGGTGCCAGGTGTGCCATAAAAACAAAGACAGAATTTGGTTATTCAGTCCATAGCTAAGATAGAAGGAGGTTGTCCTAATGGTTGCTCCCAATAAGGAAGAGCCTTTCCAATTTTTAAAAAATTCTGTATTAAATGCAGGTCTAGTTTGACGTTAATCCAGAGTTGTCCAACAGTGGCAAATTTAAGACTTCTGGTCTTAAATGGACATTCTGGCTGCTAAATTCTGGGAGTTGAAGTCCACAAGTCTTAAAGTTGCCACAGTTGGTCACACCTGTTTCAATCTTTCAAGCAGACCTAGTTTGCAGAACACCATTTCTCCTAGTGTGTCCCAGAGAAAGATCCTGCCCACAATTAGATAAACAAAGGTAGCCCCAGTGACCAGTTCTGAATGGCTTTTTTGCAACCAGCAAATCTAAAAATGCCCAGCCTTTCTACATCCTTGGAAAGAATGTGAAACCTGCCAGACTTGAATGTTTGGCTTCTTGTCTCCTTAAACCACCAGTTGCCTAATTTCTTGGAGTGGGAAAAAGATCATAAAAGTTTATGGCTGTTGTCACATCTCATGACAGTAAATTCTATTAAGATATCATCCTGGCTAGTAGGGGGCCCTAATTTCCAGGATGAAGAAAGTCCATACTTCCTTGCACAGACCGTTATACCTTCATAAAAGGAAGATCGATGTTCCAGGTTATGTATGTTTTGCTTTGCAAATGGAAAATGCATTGAGAAACCACAAGGTGCACAATACTAAATTCAGCGCACCATCTACAAAGACCCTCTGTAGCTGATTTGATCAGTATTCCCTGAAGGCCTTCTGGCTAATGTTCTCTTCATCCTCTACATTTGGTTTTCCAGAGAATGGAGTAGATCTCCAGATGCAGCTTCCAGAGCCAAACCTGCTTCCAGGTCCACCTTCAGCTCCCCTGGTCACTGATGTCACCAAGAACAGTGTTGCTCTGATCTGGAAGCCAAACCCTGGGAATGGGGGTGCTCCTATCAGCTCATATATTATTGAAGCATTCAGGTAACTCACAGGTTTCTTGGGAGTTGTGTCTCCAAATGCTGTTGGGCATGAAGAAGACAGTTGGGCAATTTCAGAATGAAAAAAAAAATTGGAGAATTAATTTGGTATAGTGGTTAAGGTGCTGGTCTAGAAACCAGGAGTTCTAGTCCCATTTTAGGCATTGAAAGGCATAAATGTGGGCTTGGAGACTTTGCACTAATCACCAGGAGACTGTGATTTCTAGTCCCACCTTAGGCATGAAAGTTGGCTGGGTGACTTTGGGCCAGTCACTCTCATTCAGCCCAACCCACCTCACCGGGTGGTTGTTGGGGAAAGGATCATAATAAAGGTGGGATAAAAATCTAATAAATAAAAGAGTTAATCCATCTGTTCAAGGCTAGGCAATCTACAGCCCTTGGCCTAATGGCATGTCATCTGTGATTTCACCAATTATCTACTAATGATTAGTTCAGATCTCCTCTAAGAACAATCTATTCCTAGCAGCTTGCTGGATGAGAAGAGAGAAGGAAGATGGGAGCACACACACACACACACACACACATTTTTAGCCTTGCTCTGCTGCTTTCAGCCATGTAATGGGATCTTGGGCAATAAAATGGTTCTCAGTCTCCCCTTAGCCCATGGGTCAAGCAATCTTATGCCTCCTGTTGCGCTGGCTGCCCCTTGACAGGGGTGGTGAAACCGAGTCAGGATTTTGTTTTGTTCCAGTCAGCAAACGAAGATGAGATTGTGCTGCTCAGATGGGACAATAGGGAGAAACTAGTGCTTTCCTTGGGTTTTTTTTATCATGTATGGCTGTGGGCCAGAATTAGAATTCTCATTGCAAAAAGTTGAACCTTGCTGAACTGTAAATTTAATTTAGGTTTCTCTTAGCTCTGCTCACTCCATCCAGCATACTGGCAAAATATTCAAAATGCAATATTCAGCCCTGAATGTTACTCACAAGTTTAGAAGAAGCATAACACAAGTCAGGCTGGGGGGTCCCTGTTCTATTATCCAAGAATGGCAACTTCCACCTTTCACCTGATAAGGAAGACTTAGCTTTATAAAGATCTGGGCTGTTTTATTTCCTCTCTCCCCCCTCCCCCAATCTATCAGCTGTGTCTGGAGCTAGTTTTTCAGAGGGCAAGAGAGCAGATCCAGGCAGCTGTGTAAATTTTTTGCTGTTGGTACATTCCAAGACCACCCGTTTCCTCCTCTGCTAAATCCATATTAAGCTTCTGTTTGTGATTCCTGCCCATGACACACACATCACCACCGCCACATGCCCTGTTTGGATTCCGCCTCCCTGCAGCTGAGCTATCAAGGGATGCGTGCATCAAGGAAAGCTCTTCTTTTTTGTGTGGTTTGCACACCTTACCTAACAGAGCCATCTGTTCTGGACAGGGAGTTTTTTTGGGGGGAAGAGCAGGTGGCTGAGTAAGTCACTTACACTGAGTGGTTTGGCAAATGGGGAGGTAGCCCTGCTACTTCATAAATCATTGAGCAAACTAATCCAGACTTGTATGGGAACATGCACGAAGGGACATGGAAACACAAGACTAGGGGCAGCCTGGCATCTGCTACAAATCCTCTTTAACGTGGACTTGTGTGTTTAGCTTAGAATTCAGAGCTGGTCTGAATTCTGAGTTATCCTATTCTAAGCCATGAAAATGTCCTGGAGTTGCATTCAGTTTCAGCTCTTTCTAGCTTCCAGCATGGAACATATTACCCCATTGTTCCCGCATCCCATTTAAAGGCTACAAAAAATTGCATCTCTTTGAAGCAGAGTCAAAAGGCTCAAAAAATAGATTTTCTGATTGCAGGGAGAATAGGTTGGGCTAAGGGCCAAGTCTCTGTTTACCTTTACCTTTACCTGAGCCAAAAGCCTGTCAATCAGAGTTCCATTGAATTCTGAACCTTGAAAACTCAAGGTGGGCAGTAATTCTACAACAATTTTGTGAACCTTAAAATTCAGTGGTTAAGGCCCTGGGAATCTTGTCTACAGCTCCTTTGTGTCTACAAAAGGATGTGCTTATAACTGCAACGTCTTTGCTTATAACTGCAAAGTCATTCTGCAGTTACTGAGATCTTTTAAGGCTTGCAGGGAGACTGTTTGGAAAAACTGGTCTCTTTCTAATGCTGGTTCCTCACTGGGGAAGAGTGTCATGTGCGTAGCAAGTAGCTGAAATCCACCTGCCCTTTCAAATTTCCCAGAATGCTTTGCACCTATCATTCGGTCTTTTGGTTCACTTGCTGAATATGAAGACAGATAGATAACTCTACAAATTCTTCCATACGAAGTTTCTTTTATTGGATTATATTAGGTATCCTCAAGGTAACTCACAGTTATGTCGAGGTGCATCTAATGTCCAATTCTTTGCATAGTTGAAAAATGATGGTAATCTTTCTATCCCATATTTCATCCCGTAGTAGTAGAAGCAAGGGGTAGAGGTGCTACCATGAGGCTGTGTTCAGGCAAGAGTGAAGAAACCTCCCCCAACCCATCAAGGGTCAATTCAGTGACCAATCAGGATTACAGATGTGACCACATGACATGGACTACATTTCCCAGGAAACCTTAACTACATTTACCATGATGCATTCCCTTAACAGGATAGCTCCCAATTACTAAGTAACTATACCAATTCCCATTAACTATAACTGGCTGGACAGTACAACCATGCTTTTTTGCTAGAGTTTGGGGAATCTAAAATGCCAGGGGGTAACCCAGGTCCTTGGGGACCTAATGGGGCAACCCAACAGCCAGAGAAAAAATGATCTTCATTAGGTTTGGAGGTTGCATGAGCCCAAATAGTTGTCCAAGAATGTCAGAAGCTGTCAATAGTCTTGTCTTAATGAAACCACTAATTTTCTCATTTCATGATAAGAAAAATGTGGACTAATTGTTGGTAGACATCCAAAGTTCTACCCATTATTGTTACATTTGTAATCTGTTTTTACTTATTTTGGTTGGTTGGTTATGTTTTTGACTTGTGCTAACTTTGTTGTTATACAGTGAGCTACCTAGAGTTGTTTGGAGTCAGTGATACCTAAATAGAGTGAATAAAAATTAGTGAAATTAAATTAAACTAAATTTCTATAGCTACCCGTATTTCCCTGAAAATAAGACTGGGTCTTATTTTCTTTTGAGCCCTAAAATAAGCACTAGAGCTTATTTTCAGGGAAGTGTCTTTTTTCATGGATGGGAGGGCCACTTGCTTGTGGTGGGGCAGGAGGCCATGCAGTACACCAGTGCCACTACCACAACGTGGGGTGTGTGGAGCTGCCCCATGTGCCCTATATCAGTTTACCTGAGGGCCCTGCAGCCAGGCCCTGACACCTGCCTCACTTCACAGTGGTGGCTCCAACAGCCCCATTCATAGGACCCCGAGTGGCCACCAGCCCACTTCTTCTGCTTGCTCGCAGCCACCACAGAGGAGACTGAACAACATGCCAGTGCTGCAGCCATGAGGTGAGGTAGGGTGGGTGGAGCTGCCCCCCCCCACACACCCCGCACTGGCTTACCTCAGGGCCCTGCAGCCAGGCCCTGCAGCCACTTCCCTACACCTGCCTTCCTTCATGGCTGTGGCACCAGGACACAACTCAGCCTCCATAGCAGCCGCAAGCAAGAAGTGGGCCAGTAGTCACATGGGCTCTTGCTGCACATGGGTACTAGTGCTGCCACTGTGAGGCAGCTATCCGGGTGCAGAAGGCCTGGCTGTGGGGGCCCCGAGGTAAGCTGATGCATGGGGCAACTCCACCACTACCCATCTCACTTCGTGGCTATGGCACTGCAAGCAACCAAACCAAATTTTGAGGGGTGGAGGCATCTGTACAGGCTCTTAAGTAGGTCTTATTTTGGGGGGTAGGGTTTATATTAGGCACATGTAAAACATGTTAGGGCTTATTTTGGGGATAAGTCTTGTTTTCAGGGAAACTGGGTAGTTGATCCCAAAGTAAACTGTGGGACATTGTAAGTACATACATCAAGCTCTACTAGTGTACCTCTGCCTCTGAATTTTGCTAAATCAGGCTGCTGCTAAATCAGACCGTTGCTAAAGCAGCTAAATCAGATGCCAAGGGCACAGATGAAGCCTGTGCTGTCTCTTTCTTCCTTTTTGAACTCTGTCCTACTGCAGTCAGTCTTCAGGCAGTACTTGGCAAACCGTGGCAGATGATGTCAGGCTTGAAAAGCACACAGTCAGTGGCTTGAATCCAAACACCATTTACCTCTTCCTTGTACGAGCTGTCAACTCCTATGGCCTCAGTGATCCTAGCCCGGTGTCAGAGCCAGTTCGTACACAAGGTGAGTTTCCCATGAGGTACTACGTTGAATTAGGGTTTGATCTGACACGAGCTTGGTTGATGCAGTGTATTAAAGCCATAATGTCATTTATTTATTTGGGTTTAGCATGGGAAGGAGATCCAACCACGAGGTTTTGTGTTAGCATGCATGTTGTGTGAATCCATGTAACTATGAGGGGATTTAGAAAATTAGGGCTAAAGCTAACCCTGGCTTGATGTATGTGTGAAAGGGACCTAGATAGTAACACTGATGGAAGTTTTTGATAGGGATTAAAAGATGGATCAAGGCCCCATTTTGAATTCTACTGCTGTTGTGATAGGTTTTACTCCACATGTAAAACAGAGAAATAAAAGATTTATTTCATGGTGGTTATAAGGAATTAGAAGCTGTGCAAATGCAGTGGATGATCGCATATGTAGAACCCCTTTCTTCATTCTGCAGTCCTCCAATTAATTGTAGAGAAGTCAACAAATCTACTCAATGATATATGGTCCCTTCTACTTTAGTTATCTGCCCTCTTATGCCTTTCAGAATACTTTTTGAGAAAACCTCTAGGAACCATAGTTAAGAAGAGTTCATAGTTTATAATCTCCAGTTGTACATCTGTAGCTCTATAATCCTTCCATAGAAAATTCTGTTGGCCTAGTACAGATTGAACTCTTCTAACAAAAACATATTTCTAACTCTTGAAACCTAGAAACCCAGTAAAACCTAGAAACAAACTTCATGGGCATATGCATCTCTACAGCTTGTTGAAAATTTGTTGTTTTCTGTTTTGGATATTTTATGTTGGTCTTGTTGCAAAGAGTATCATCTGGTATGGGATTTGTGGCTTTTTTGATAGATGTGAGTCCCACCAGACAAGGAGTTGACCATCGGCAGGTGCAACGGGAACTTGGGGATGTGGTAGTTCAGCTCCAGGAACCCATTGTCCTCACTTCCACCACCATCCAAGTGACCTGGACTGTGAGTGCTAATAAACTCATATTTTTTTTCTTGAAACAACATCATCAGAACCAATAGTAAGAGGAAGAAATGGGATCCTAGATTGGAAAAGCATGGATCCAGGCAATAGGTTCCATACCCATACAGTCAATGCTATCTCTTCATTTCATTCAGGTGGATCGCCAGGCTCAATTCATCCAAGGTTATCGAGTAATGTATCGACTGAAGAACAGCGCTTGGCTGGTGCAGGATGTGAAGTCACCTGCTGAACGGAACACTGTCTTAGTAGATCTACGCAAAGGCCAAGAATATGAAGTCAAGATCCGGCCATATTTTGATGAGTTCCAAGGCATGGATAGTGAGGTGCTCCTGGTGCGCACCCCAGAAGAAGGTTTGTAGGAAATGGAAGCTGCTATCTTTAAGCCTTCCCATAACCAAATTTCTTGGTTTCAATGGTCACATGCATACTGAGGTTTCCTCTTTACATCAACATTTTGATATTTTGCTATTTCTGTATCATCATCACTTTTTTAAAAAAAAGTTTTATTGCTTTTTTAAGATATACATAAACAAACACAACATAAAAACATCAAACCATCAAACCATCTTCCGTATATGTACATACAGTATGTCGGTTGGTTTACAAATTGTTTTGTGCTTCCACTTCATAGTCTTCAATTAGAATTACATTGTATATGTTCTTATATTGTCAATCAAATATTCCTGAAAACATTAATATCATTGTTAATCAATCATTTGACTATACTATTATTCATTCATGTTTTACAAAATAATCCATATTTTACTTAATTTATTTTATGACAATTCATATTTCCATCTCAAATCTATCCTATAATCATTTTGTAGACATAATAAAAAAATACATCTTTATATATTCATTATGTTCTAAAAATCTACATATTTCATTACCATTTTATTGTCTAACCATTGATAGAATAGATCCCAAATTTTATAAAATTGTTTATCTTCTTGTTCTCTGATTTCAAATGTCAATCTACTCATTTCAGCACATTCCATTATTTTCTTAATAACTTCCTCCTGTGTTGGTATTTTCTCCTTTTTCCAGTTTTTAGCAAATGCATCCTAGCCGCTGTTTACATTTACAATCAAATATTTCAATTCTTTACCATATATTTCAGGTAAAATTCCCAATAAAAATATATCTGGTTTCAAGCCAGTATGCTTTTTTGTCATTTTTTCCAACCATGTCTGGATTTTAATCCAATATTTTTTGGCATCCGCGCACCTCCATCACATATGGTAATATGAGCCAGGTATCTGATGACATTTCCAACATTATTCAGACTTGTTCTTGAACATTCTTGCTATTCTTGTTGGGAAAAAATGCCACCTGTAAAACATCAAACATCTTATACAAATTTTCTTTATATGCTGTTGACATTGTCATTTTATAATTTTGAGGCCACAATTTTTGCCATTTCTCTAAATCAATCCCATATCCAAAATTCTTCCCCCAAGCAATCATTGTTTCTTTAACTTGTTCTTTTTCTAGTTTGGTTTCTAATAAATATCCATACAGTTTTTTAATCATCTTTTCATCAGTACCTGTCAAAATCTTATCTAAATCAGTCAATTTATCATAGAAGCCTCTGTTTTAGAATCTTTATCATACCTTGAATGTATTTGCGCATATGAAAACCAATTCATCTTTATACCTTGTTCCTCTAATTTTTGCATAGATTTAAATTCACCCTTTTCATTCAATATTTCACCATATCTAACTGTTTTTTCCTTTTTGTATATTATAGGATACGAAAATGCTTCAATAGTCGATAGCCAGACCATAATTTGCCTTTTAGTCTTCTCCCAGTTTAACCACAGAGACTCCCGTATATAATGTCTTCTAAAATACCCCTGTGTTTTAGTTCTTTTATACCATAAAAAAGCATGCCACCCCAACAATAGATCATGTCCTTCTAGTGTCAACAATTTAGCATTTCTTAATGTTATCCATTCCTTGACCCACATCAGATTTGTAGCTTGGTAGTTCAACTCCCAATTAGGCAAACCAAATCCTCCTCTTATTCTAGCATCTTGCAAAAGTTTTAATTTTATTCTCGCTTTCTTACCTTACCATATATATTTCAACACAATTTTATTTAAATCTTCAAAATAATCTTTTCCAAGCCTAATTGGAATTGTTTGGAACAAATATAAAATTCTGGGTAATATATTCATCTTGACTGTTGATATTCTCCCCATTAATGACAGTTGTAAATTTTCCCATTTCGCCAAATCTAGTGCTATCTGCTGTTTAAGTTTGATATAATTATTCTCTTTTAGTGTATTGCATCTTGCTGTCATCATCATTGTTTTGTGTCTAACTCAGCACATTATCGCAGGGGTGTCAAATTCAAGGCCCTGGGGCCAGATTCAGCCCGTGGGGAGCTTAGATCTGGCCCACAGGGCCGCCCTGGAAAGACGGGCTCACGGTGCCTCTGCCAGCGAAAATGGGCTCCCAAGCTCTGTTTTTGGCTGCGATAGCCTCCTCCAACCCTCTGGCTCACCCGAACCAATGCAAACCTGCTGAATACCACCACTGCCCACTGCCCCACTCTGAGGTCAAAGACAACCCTATTGCAGCCCTCAATAAAATCAGGTTTGGCACCCAGAATTATAGGCTTCTTTCCTATAGAAACATGAATTCTGAATGCTATATTGATTGTTAGATAGAAATAAGGGAAGAAATAATTTCCCAGTGAACTATTCATGAGTGGTAATTGTTAACATTGGTGGAATGGATTAGGAGATCTCTGAGCTTTCTTTTGTAAAATGCAGTATATCTTACAGAATTAGGATTCTCATGGCCACTTCATCTATTATTAATAACCAAACATTTGCTTCCTACCCGATTGAAAAAATGATTGATCAAATGTTGGCCCTTTGATTTAATTATCTTCCGGGTGGTTTATAAGACATTTAAATGATCCCTTTCCATATGCTCCCTTTTCATCTCCCACCCAAATTGTCTTCCTTTTAACAGGCAAAAAAAAATGATAATTTGGCTTTAATTTTTAATAGAACCAAAGTACATGGTCTTGATTTATAAACTTAACATGCATTGATGAAGCGGCTGTGTCTTCTGCCTAATAGGGTCTTCTGTTTGGTCGATCCCCTGGTGATTTCTACAGAAAGCCCATCAGCAGGAGAGAGGAGAACCCTGCATAAGAATGAGGGTTGTTTTAACAGATTGAAACTGGTCAGGTTAACACAATACACTAAATAAATCACAACTGATAAACCACAACGGCTGGCTTCACAGAGTATGTTGAAATTGTTCAGTCATTCAGTCATTTCAGGTTCCCAAAGGATATCATTCTACCAGAATTATCACTGAAGAACTGCATTTTTTTTAGTTCTTATGCCTCATAGTTCTTATGCCACTTGCTCTTTTATTGGCTTTTTTCAATTGAGTTTGATTTTTCCAGGCATCCCAGCCTTTTTTTTAAAATAAATCTTGTCTGTGCTTTGCTTGCTTGTCTGAAATATATAAGCATTGGTTTCGTTGTTAGTATTTCCATGTGCACTCTGGTGGTGTTTCACCTCTCCTTGAATGAATTCTTCTTTTTGCAATCCAAGAAAAAGAAATTATTTATTTCCCCAACAATGTTCTTCAGCACCACAATTCAGAAGCATGCATTTTTCATTCAGCTTTTCTGATCGTCTACCATTTTACACTGTATGTTATAACTGGGAAAATAATGATTTTGACAATATATAATTTAGTTGCAGGCATGACACCTCCACAGTATGTACGCCATTTTTGAGCCTAGGAAGATAAAATCTGTTGGCCACTTCAGTTTCCCTGTTTCTTTGCATTGGGTTGGCACTGCCTGTTGACATAATTTTTGGGTTTTTTTGTTTGTTTTTTGTTTTTTTAATATTGAGCAGCATACCAGCACGTTCTTCCTTCACCTTCAAAAAGACTTCACTTAAGTCTTCTCCACTTCCAAGCATCAAGTGGTATCATCAGAACATCTCAGGTTGTTGACATTTGTCACAGCAATTGTAATTCCAGTTTCTGTCTCTCCTAATCTGACATTTTTCTCGGTACAGTCAACATCCCTGAAGGTTCTCCCCTGCCTTGCAAACTTTAATTGCCAGCCTTGTTTTAACTGCCTCCTTTTATTGAAATATAATATTTTATATGTTTTTTATGTTTTAATTGTACACAATTCAGAATCACTCTGTGAGTGAGATGGGCCACCTCTAAATGCGAATCAATCAATCAATAAACAAATAAATAAATATTGAGTACAGTGACAGTATACAGCCCTGGCGTTTTTCCCAATTTTAAACACTTCAGTTGCCTCACATTCAATTCTCATTCTTGATTCCCGGTCATGATAAAAATTCAATCAAAGGCAGAATAAGAGGAAGCTTAGAGTGCACCAATGTCTTTAAGGAGTTATTCACAATTTATTGCAGCTAAAACATTGCCCAGAGTCACTTTTTATTTTAAATGTGACAAATAAATAAATACATAAATAAATGGAAAAAAGACTCTCTACTCTTTTTTCATTTTCCACAGGATGTTACCTGTGTGATCTCAGGTGCCTTTGACTCTTCCAAACCCATCTTGTACATGTGCAACTCTTTTTCCATGTGTTTTTTTTAATATATTTGTGCCATCTCTTCTTTTTAACTTCTCTAGAGCTTTGTCTTTTATTATGACCACTCAATTTCTATAATTTTCTCAGATTTCTTGTCCTTTTCATTTATTGTTATTCTTAACTTCTTTGCATGCCAGTGTAGATATAACTCATTGTCTCTTTGTACCATTCTCTAGAATGTAGCATTTAGTTACACCAATTTCTTTCTGCCTCTGTTGCCTTTTGTTTCTTTGGCTATTTTCAATATATTAGCAGGCAGCAATGTAACCTTTTTTTTTGCTTTCTGCATTTCAATATATTTCTCTGGCTTTATCTTTGGTGATGTCACAAGGTTTCATCCAGAGTTCTTCAAGCACTCTATTTATCAATTCTAATCCACTAAATATATGCTTTACCTTCGCTGTATAATCATATTGAATATTGCTGAGATAATATCTTGTCTGCCTGATGAATTAAGTTGCAAGGAGAAGTTCATATGCTAGCCACAGGCAATACCAAATCTTGTTTTTGCTGATTGAATACATCTTCTCCATCTCGGCTTGCAGAGTATATAGTAAATTTGATTTTGGACTTGTCCATTGACTAATGTCCATGTGTAAAGTAATCTTTCAGGCTGTTGGAAGAAGGTATTTTCTGTAAACATTGAATTTTCTTAGCAAATCTCTATTTGTCTGTCTCCTGCTTTAGTTCGTATACCGAAGTCAAATTGTCCCATTATTGCAGATATTATTTAGTTCCAATTTTAGGATTCCAGTCTCCCACTGTTTTTTTTTAAGTGTTGCAATATGCTATAGAGCTGTATCTGGGGTTGGAAAATAAGACTGGGATCACTGAAACGTTAAGTGACTTGCCTTAAACTTAGCATTTTGATGTTGTAGCCAAGCAGTGACTTCGACCCCCTTTTATTCATAACAATAGCTTCTCCATTTCTGTTGTGAATTTCTTGTTTGCAATAAAGACCAGATGCTCTTCAGTTTTCTGTTTAGCAAAAACCAGTATCAAAATCTGTATCAAAACTTAGTGTCGTATAAAAACCCTGCCAGCCTGTCCTGACAATATCTTGCTGTGTGCTCACAACTTGGAGTAGAAGCTGCAATGGCTATGATCTTTATCAGACTAATCTGAGCAAGAAATCCCTTTTCTTTCCTCTTCCTCAGCTCCTAGCGCTCCTCCACAAGGAGTTTCTGTAGTGACTGTGGGAACCAGCAACAGTACTAGTATAAGCATATCCTGGGAGCCACCTCCACTTGGAGAACAAAATGGAATCATCCAAGATTACCGGGTAAGATGACAACTTTTGCAATGAGGGACATGCCAAAAAGGATGGATCTGAAGTCCTTTGGACTTCCAGTGGTCACAGAAGCTAGAGTATATTGTCATAGAGTTGGGATGTGCATTGTAGACTGTCTTGTCCAACTCCCTGGCCAATGCATAAATTCTTTACTCTAGTAGATACTGCAATCCAGTGATGTGCAGCTTGGGGTTTTTTTGCAGGGTAATGTCTTCTTCAGCCATTAGTTACTATGGTTTTCTCCTTCTTCTGGACAGGTTTGGTGTCTGGGAAATGAGTCTCGCTATCATATTAATAAGACAGTGGATGGCACAATACGTTCCACAGTTTTAATGGGGCTAATCCCTGGAATGATCTACCGCACAGAGGTTGCTGCTGCTACTAGTGCTGGCATCGGAGTAAGGAGCGCCCCAGTCATCATACAGATCAGTGAGTATTCAGTACTCCTTCATATGTCCACGGTTGGTAAAAAGAGGATCTATTTCCATACAGTCCTGCCCAACCAGGTGAATCACCTGCAGAAGCTCTATAGCACATCCCTAGCATCTTCAAAGATACAGCTATCATATGGACAAGAGATGGTCTTTTCAGAGATGGCCTGTGAGAAATTGATTGATAATGAAGAGGACAGTGATTAAAATTACATCCACTGCTATTACTATCATGCTTTTAGATGGTTGAATTGTATTCAAGGTCTTCTTAAATATGTTTATTCAAAAATAAACCCTCTTTCAATGTCTCTCTGGCAAATGTTCCATAACTTTAGTTCTGAAACAGGAGACAGCTGATACCAGAGGTAAGAAAAGTGATAAAATGCAATAGGAATAAGAAAGTGTGAGACACACTTGCCACATTGTCAAGACAATAAACAGCAGTTTGCTATTTTAGGACAGTGAAAGTAGAGACTCACATTATTGAGTGTTTTTCCATGCAAGCCCTGTTCCTACCAGAAAGAAAATTAGTAAGAAACCAGGCTCTTTCCTTGATATGCTAATTCTATTTGTAGAAAAACTGCAATCTTCGACCTGGTTACTGTCCTCACCGCATAATTAACCTTGCTCAAGCCTTGTACCTCTTCTGACTGCAAATGCCTTTGCCTTCCATGTTTGCTGCAGAACCCCTGCCAGACCAGGATACTGCACCTGTGGATAATGGGGATAGTGTGAGCCTTGCTGAACAGATCACGGGTGTAGTGAAGCAACCAGCTTTTATTGCTGGCATCGGAGGAGCCTGCTGGGTCATTCTCATGTGCTTCAGTGTGTGGATCTATTGTCGCCGAAAGAAGAGAAAGGAGATGAGCCACTATACAGGCAAGATAAGCTCATCTTTACTACCAGCTCTCCACTCTAGCAATCTTAAGGGAGGGTGTAGGTGGGCTGTCTTATACTAGGTCCTTTGGCCTGTCTTAGACTAGAAGCCTACTAAGCCAAATGGAGCATCTCAGCACCATGGAGAGCTCCAACTGAATCACTTGCTCCAAAGATGAAGTTGAACCCTACCCTGGAGGCTGGACCACCCCTCCTAAACATCTTCTGTTCTTGGAGAAGGGGAAGGCAAACTTCGTGTTAGTTGCCCCCAGCTTCCCCTGCTATTCTGTACTGTGTTAATGGGCCAAATAGATATTTGAGTACTGGAGGAAAATGTAGTCTTTGTGAATGGGACACCACACCCATTTGGGGGTTCCTTCTCCTTTTGGTGAGTTCCCTTTAATTGGGATTTGGACTATATGCCATTCTGCATGCAATGCACCTGCTGTGCCCCATCATTTTAACTTAGACTCCCTGCCCATCCATGCTGACCCCAGCAATGATTTCTTTGAGCTGCCTCACTCTTTGCTTGCTTCTCTTTTCAGCTTCCTTTGCATACACGCCAGCAGGTAAGGCTTCATGCCCCCTTCCCATCGTATTGCTTGGTCCTCCATACCACCAATTTTCCCCTTCTTTTGTTGTTGAAAGGAGCATCCCTGAGAATCTGCTCTGTTCTCCTTTGTAGTTTCTTTCCCCCATACGGATGGACCAGCTCGTGTTGGCAGCAGCAGGTGAGTGCAGGGGCTTCAGGTCATAGGAAGGATTCTCCCATAAGCTTTATTAGATCTCTGTAGCACAACCCATGTTTCTGCTTGATCGGGGCAAAATCTTAGAAGTTATAGCTACTGCAACATTTAATCAGTTAATTGATTTGGATTTGGATCAATTAAATGCCTTTGGTCAACTAAATCCTGCTAATCAAGGCATTTCTAAGGAGCAATAAACATTGCAATAGGCAAGCACGTTCTGAAAAGACAAAGTTCTTCCGTCCCTTTTTATCTTGATATTGAAGGAAGTGATGAAAGCATGTTGATAATCCATCATATAACTCAGACTTTTACCTCTTTTTTGGCCAGCTGTCGGTTAATCTTTATTTCAACCCTTTCAATATTTTTCAATGAAATAGTTAAAATTGCAGGAGATCTCTCCAGAGTAGCTTGTTTCATTATATGCCAAATTTCCTGTGTCTGTTTCAGGATCATTCTAAACACTTCACCCAAAGAGAAGATTAAAAAATTAATCACAAAACAGAACAGCATGCTGGAATACATTAATCCCTCAAATACCAAGAAATATATGAAGGGTTGATGTTGAACATTACAATAATGCAATTATTTATTAATTAAGAAATCAAGCAAACAAATAAATAACTCCAGCTGTTTTCAGTCAAGTGTTTTCCTGTTATGTTAGGCTATAATTCTCAGCTCCCCAGGACACCAATTTGGGTATTTGAACATTAGCAGCCAAGTTAAAAATGTGGTATAAGGCAAACTCCAAAATTTAAAGTTATGCATTTCTGAACCAATACTTCCTTTATTGCCTTGTTTGTTGCAACTTTGTGCATATCCAAAAGATGGATTTCCAACCTTAGGAACCTTTAAGACTTGTGGCCATCAACTCCCAGAATTCCCTAGCCTCCCATTCTGGGAGTTGAAGTCCACTACTTAAAGTTTTCCTAAGTTGGATACCCCTGATAATTGAAAGTGTTTTCTTCACCTCATAATTGAATTTAATTAAAAAAACATGTATTAAATTGAAACCATTTTAATCAATTAATTAATTGAAGCATGCACAATTTATTTTTAAATGCCTGCCACATTAGTCACCAAATAAATAATTTTCTGTCTCTCTTTTAGCCGCCCTGGCATGCTGGCCATGGCTACCAGTGCTTCCAGCTACCCATGGCTGGCAGACTCCTGGCCAGCCCCAAATCTGCTGCGGAATGGGAAGACAAAAGATCCTGGAATGGCCTGTTGTACAGGAAACCATAACGTCACCGAAAGATACTACAATGGTAAGAGTTCCATAGCTTCAGTTGTGTCTCTCAGGAGCACAGAAAGTCTAGCACTGGCTAGCAAAAGGCAACATGCATTGCCTAGACTCCCTCTGTAAGTGAGGTGGGCGGGGTCTAATTTTACAAATAAATAAATAAAAATCTGTAGCCAGCTAGCTGATCAGTGCAGTGGTGGGTTTCAAAAAAATTTCCTACCAGTTCGGAAAGCTCACTTTGCGCATACGCAGGGCTCAAACACAGCCCTCTGTATCAACGCTGGTGAGCTGTGCCTAATGCACATGCATGCCAAACGCACCTTTTGTGCATGCGTGAAAAGGGCTCAGAGACCACCCTCTTTATCAACAATGGTGAGCTGTGCTGTTTTTTAGCTCAGCTGAGGCGCGGCAATCCGCTCTGCCATGCAAATCAGCTGAGCTAATAAACTACAGAATATTTGACAGGTAGGAGAGATAATGGCAGGTGCAGGTGGGTGGAACCAGCGAGAGGTATTTGCCGGTTCTCTGAACCAGTCAAAATTTTTGATACCAGAACTAGTCAGAACCTGCTGAATCTGCATCTGTGGGAGAACAGGGTGGGTAGGCTCCAGTAAGGAGCTTGATCCTTTAGAGGAAGTAGCTGAGAGACATTCCCACCCAAGAGAAAAACTGAAACAGGATTTTGAAAATACCATAAAGACCCCCTTTTCTCTCTCTCTTGGTAAGTGCAAATAAAAGATAGTCTGAAAAATTGAGGCAGCCAGAATCTGCTTGAGCTCAACCCGAAAACCTGGTAAGGCCCACAACCTCTCTCCTTGTTTACAGATGCTGGGATTTCTAATTACATTGCTCAGACAGAGAAGTTTGGGACGGGGGTGTCCGATGGCCCCATATACAGCACCATTGACCCAGCCAGTGACGACATGAGGACTTTCAATGGGGCATTTTCCCAGCACACCACCCCATATGCCACAACCCCTGTGGTACCATATGGTGCAACCCATCTACACTCACCTGATGAAGAGGAAGGCCAATGGAACAACGAGCCTGGCATCTCTACCATCCAGTATGCCCAGCCCGACCGGGGCAGGGTGGAGAGTGGTAGGGACCATAAGCCTACAAGAAGCTAGACCGTGGACGTACTCAAATGTTTGATAGTGCAAGTCTAATTAAGATGTGGCTAGTGTAGCCAAGTTAAAGACGATGGAAATTGTAGCCTACACTAGACATCTTCCTCTGCCCTTCCCATCCCCACCAAGTATATCATGTACCTAGTCTCAACTTGCAATGTGGTCATCTTGTCTTGAGAAGAATGGGCCTGGCATTTCCCAGAAAAGGATAATTCGTCACTTGATGACAATGCAATACAATATGTGTACCATAAAAATGCATAACATCTTGTTCAAGGGGAGCACAAATTGCTGCAGGAAGATTAGGAGAACTATAAAGCTTAGCATACAGAGAATTAGGTGGCCACTTTAAGAGAACATACAGGTTCATTAATTTTAATAAGAGTTGTTCTTTGCAGATAGGACTAGGCTTATAACTGAAGTCTTTTACCGTAATGGAAGGTCTAACTTCTCTGTTTCCATAGTTGCTAAACCTGGGAAACAGAAATCGATGGGGAAGCCAGTAAAAACACCATCCCTCAATTGGACAGAAGTGCTGCCCCCACCACCATCTGCCAATGAGCTGAGCCAATATGTGGAGGAGGAGGAAGAAGAAGAAGAAGAGGAAGAAGAAGAAGAACTAGAACTCACGTAAGGGCTACTGGAGGACTGGGAAATTGCAGTATTTTACTGTGTTTTCTTCGCTGAAAGAGCTGGCACTGAAGTATGGGTTTCATGTTCGTATTAAGGCTGAGTTTGCACTTGAATTTTGACCAGCTTTTTCCAGGAGTAATGCATTTTCCTGTAGTACAAACTTTCCTAATGTACTGCTTATGAACAGAGCAATACGTATGAGAGGCAAAATAATTATAATCAGTATTGCCAGTTTTGAAGTCAATACTTCCATGCAGGATATCCTCAGCTGACTCAAAAATCAAGTTTTAACCTTCAGAACCCTTAAATGCTCCTCCACGGGGCATTTATGACTTTTTTCTCCCTTGTCTTCTCCCTATTGATGCTACAAGGAGCATACATGTGTTCAATTAGGATACTAGTTAAATGTTAGGAGCCTAGTCTTCCTGGCCAGTTTATTGGCTGCGTTCATTCATTGAAAACCTAGGAAATGTACTAAGCTTGGTTTCACTTTGTCTTGCTTTACTTGTAGTTTGTAGCAGTTGATGGCTCAATGTCAGTGTGAGCCCAAATGAATTAATTTAGAAACTGCATTAAGCATGTTTTAGTCCACTGACAGCCATGTAGATTGCTAGATGGCTTACTTTAGGCATCAATGAATCCACAGCGTGCCTTGTTTGGTATGTTGCATGATGTATGAATAAGTGTAGGTCAGAGTTGTAATGGCTGTATATTACATATGAAAGAGCATGCATTTAATAAATCATTGTTAAAACAAGTCATGGCTTAGGACAATGTATCAATAAGACAATGTATTAATAGGTCAGGGGTGGAGGAATGGTGTCCACCTCTGCCGGAGAGGACCTACTTAATGGAGAACATCCAGGAAGAAGAATGTCCTCTTCCCCCACCTCGCAACGATGCCTCTTCTCCTGCAAATTCCTATGGACAGCAGTCCACGGCCACTCTGACTCCCTCGCCACGGGAAGAGAAGAGAGCTTCAGAGGACATTCCCAGGTTGCACCAGTTTGAGATTCCACATCTGCCCAGGTATGAGCTCCCCAAGTCTGCAGTCTCGGCTTATGAGGTCACCTTTAGTGTGGCCCTCACAGATTCCAGTCCTCCTAAAGATCTGCAGAACCTTTACGTTCAGTCTCTGTTGTCTCTCTTTGCTATGGGAAGTGGCCCGAGACTTGGAAAAGAAGGGTCATTTCAGGCAGATGTTAATCCGCTGCAGTTTGAGTGCTAGTATAGACTTGACCATATTGGATCATATTCAATAAATACATCTTTCTCTTATCAATGTGGGCCATTAGCTCTTTTGATGTATTGGAAAAAAGGAGGAAGATCTATTAAGTAAGGAAATAACCCCCCAAGACACCCTCCCCCCCCCCAGTGTTTGGTACAATGGAAAGTGAAAGCAGACAGGGCCTGTCATCTTGATGGTGTTCAAGCATACTATTTGAAGGCTAAAGCGATGCCTATTCTCTGAAAACCTCTGATAATGTTCTACATTTAAGTGATTAGAAAATTAAAACATCCCCAAAACCCGTCCTTTTAATCTGATACTCCTTTGCTGTTGCTGGCTTTCTATAAAGCCTCTGTGGAGAACACTCTGACATATTGTCTGGGTGTGTGGTATGCAGGCTCCACAGCTGAGGACTGGGAAACTGTACAGAGGGTGATAAACACAGCTCAAAAGATCACTGGTTGCCCTCTGCCCTCCCTGGATGACTTAGCCAGGTCCCGTGCCAAAGCAGAATCAAGGCCATTATAGAAGACCCCTCACACCCTGGCAATTATCTTTTTGACCTGCTGCCGTCTGGACAGCGTTTAAGGTCAATAAAATCCCACACCACTAGACTAACAAGTAGTTTCTTTCTCTGGGCCATCCGAACCGCAAATAAACACGAAGTCACTACCTTATTAAGATGTGAAAAGATGTGAAATCTCAATACCCCACTCAGATGTATAATAACATATTACAGTACAATCCATCTCTTGTGTATTATACTCAGCTAAGCGTAACAGTCAGTGTTGGATGTATATTTTGTGTATATTCGTAGGTATTGTACTCTCAAATTGCAAATGAAGACGTGGGTACTCTATTTTCCTTATCTTCATTTTTAAGTGCTTTGGTTTTATTGTATTGTGAACAGTTGCTGGGGTGCATCCACAGTTTCATTGTACTTGTACAATGACAATAAAGTTCTTCTCTAATTCTCTAATTCTCTTCCCAGGCGGCTACCCAATGGGTCAGGTCCCTTGCCAAGGCCCTCAAGTCCTCCCTTGACTCAGTCTAATCCCAGTCTAAACCTGCCCGAAGAGAGGTCAGAAGCCATGCTTCCCAGGCAAAGTCACCGGCGTAACCTGAGCCAAACACCAGCGCATAGTGCAGAGAATGTGGACTCTCCAGGTCAAGGTGAGTGACCTTTTCTAAATCCCTCTTCCCAGGTGTCCCATAGCATCACAGGAATAGGGATGGCTGTGGCATCCTCTTTGAAGAGAATGTCAGGGAATTCTCCTTATAACTAACTTCCTGTTACAGGAAGGGCAAAACATTTGTAGTGACAGGTAGTTCTGATTTATGACTGTAATGGTGCCTTTTACAGTTCTGAGAATTGTAAAGTGGATCATCCACACGTGGACTTGATTTATTACTCTTTTTGATTGACTGTTAAGTGAATACCATAATTGTTAAGCAAATGTCATGTTTGTTGAGTAAACCCATTGTTTGCTATGGGACTTTTCTCCTAAAAACAGAAGTAAATACTAGTTTTCAGCAGAACCATTTATCTATCTATCTATCTATCTATCTATCTATCTATCTATCTAGAGGATTTATATGGCTGCCCACTCACTCTCAGTGACTCTGTGAGGCTTACGAACAATCAATTTGTGGTCATGTGACCATGGGAAAAAGCCATAAATGCAGGCCAGTTGCCAAGAGCTGGAAATGTGGTCGCATGACTGAGATGGGGGCCTGGCTGTCAAAACTTTGAAACCTGGTCCTAAGTATTTTGGGGAGGAGCCATTATGATGGAGTTCACCCAACACCCTAAACCAAAATCCAACATACTGTAGAACAGCTTAGCATAATGTACATATTTTGCCCATGTTTTTTATCCACTTAGCACAGGTGAGCAATTATGAACTTTACCAATATGTTGGTGGGGAAGGCTAAATTATTACTGATGTTGGGCTTTTACTGGCAGGCAAGACACATTCCAGCCTTGGTGATGTTTTGCTTCCCCTGGGTCAGAAAGGAAAAGGCAAAAAGAAATCCAAGTCCAGCCACTATCGTCGAGAGAAGAAACAAGGAGGTAAATCCCAAGTTTGTGCTATACAGCGTTAAATCCTCTTCTGGTCTCTTGATTCCCGATGAGTGCATGAACAAGCCTATATGCAGTAGTCTTCTTGGCAATGCGTTCAGAAGTGGTTTGCCTTTGTCTCCGCCTTCCTAGGGCTGAGAGAGAATGGCTGGCCCAAAGTCACCCAGTTGGCTCCATGCCTAAGGAAGGATTCAAATTCAGTCTCCTGTTTGTTTAGCCTCAGATCTTTAACCACTATACCAAACTGGCTTGATGCATTTAATTATAGCATCCTCCTAATTCCATTACCTAATCGGGTTAGTTCCTCCGTGTGTGTGTGTGTGTTTTAAGTGTACCAAGAAGCAGCCACTCACATCTGGGAAGCATCTGCTTTCTGCCTCCTTTTATAGAAACTTGCTCACACAATTGTTTTCAGGAACACATTTAACTTTTCCTTTCTCGTATCTTAAGCAAGCCACACATTGCAAGTATTAAATTGGGACTTAGCCATTGGGGACCAATGAAGCAATTTACTAAGGAAAATAGCTACTTATTTAAAAGGCTAATAAGCCACCATTTAGACCTGGAGAGAGGAACATAGAACCCCAGGATGGTAGCGTGCCTGCGAAATCCTCAAGAACAACCCTGGTTTGGTTTTGTTGATGTTTAAAATGTGTATCCATGCATGTAATGTCCTTGTCACAATTGCAAGATGTTGAGATTCTCACAATGCTCGCATGGGATTTCCATTTTGGTTTGATGTGTTTATTGGGCATTCAGGCCATTGCATTTGGCCACACCATGATTCCCATGGCCCCAAAATAATGTCAAATCCTACTTATTATTAAAGTGGGGAGGTCCTTGGTAATCTCTGAGCTTGGTTGTTTTCTTGTAGATGTTTCTTTGCCCAAACTAGGTTACATCACTGGTGTTAGTCTTAGCACTGATGATTCTACCTAGTTTGAATAATGAAACAACCAAGCTCAGACAGCGCCAAGAACCCCTCATATCAACCCTGAGCTACAAATATGCTCCTTTATAGATATTAAATTTTTCATATCCAGGGCTATCTGTGGGGGAAGGAGTCATTTTGGTTTGCTCCAAGTCTGTGCTACTTTCTGGTTGTCTAGACCGGGGGTGTCAAACTCACGGCCCGCAGGCCAGATATGTCATGTGCTGGCCCTGCCCCTGCCCAATTTAGCAAAGGGGAAAAAAGTCCTGATACATCATGTGACAATGCCGTGACGACGCAAGTTTGACACCCCTGCTCTAGACACCCCAGGTCCTGGCTCAGCAATGACAACTCGCCAATGACAAACTCTGCTTTTGCTGATATTGGTCCTGATTCTCCCACTTCCTTCTGGTTTTTGCAAATAACAGCAAGCAGTTTTTCTCTTTTAGTAACTACAAATGAAGTACTATCACGATCCACCTGATTCTCCAAGCTTCACCATTCAGAGTACAACACATACCATTCTGAGATTTTCAGATTCCTAAGGCTGCCAGTATGAATGCTCTAAGACAGGGATCTCCAAACTTGGCAGTTTTAAGATTTGTGGACTTCAACTCTCTACTTCAACTGGAAGACTTGTGGACTTCAACTCCCAGAATTCCTCATCCAGTGTGCCTGGCTGAGGAATTCTAGGAGTTCAAGTCCCCAAGTCTTAAAGTTGCTAAGTTTGGAGACCCCCTTGCTCTAAGATGAATATGCATTGGAGGACCGTCTAAAGAAATTTCAGGGGCTTCCTAGAAAGCAAGAGTGGATGCTTTATCATCAGTTCTGCTTGCAGATTTGCCACCACCACCTTTGCCACCACCTGCAGAAGATCTCGGCAGCTGTGCTCCAGACAGCACCCCACGTCTAGACAGTGACCCTTCTTTAGAGAAAGACCTCAATGGTTTCTCAGCCATGGAGAGGAAAGTTGCCCACCGCACAGTGGCTGGCCAGCTCTACCAACAGCACCGAGATGGTAATGTTAGCCATAGAAAGCATTTCTCATACTATGGATTGATTGTGAGATTGCATATTGATGTAGAGTCACGGGCCAGCAGTGTGAATTCTCATCCCTCTCTAGGGCTTTCTTCTTTCCAAGAAAGATTTGGAGCTTTGGAACTCCTTGACAATTCAAGGAGTTGATTTGTCTTGGAAATGTTCTTTCCTGCCACAGTTACCATAGAAAGGTCAAGCATGGGGTGTCAGTCCTGAAGCCATTTTTTAAGCTGGAGCCATTTTGGGAGCATCTTCAGGGCTGCCACAGCCAGGCTGGTTTGGAGTGGTGAGAACCTAAGGGGGGAGAGATAGAGATAGCTGGGGATGTGTAGCCATAACAACATTCTTTCCCATGGGAACCAAGCACACTCCACCAGGTATTGGAGAGGCATGGACCAAAGCCAGCCAGGATGGTGGCTGCAACCTTGTTGGACCATGTGATGGACATGTGGCCTGAGGGAAAGAACTTTGGATGGAGAAAACCTCCGGTCCTTCAGAGTTGGGTTTTCCCCAGATGTGCCAGTATGACATGCCTAATAAATCTACACTTTGAGGAATATGCCTGCCTTGGAGTTTTGATTCCGTTAGGTGTGTTAACTGGAACTCTGACATGGGGCTTGGCAAACTGAATTGTTATATAAAATAATTGAAATCCACTTGCTTTTTCCACTTGGAAAACTTGAGTGCTTCTGCTCATTTGATGTATGTTTCACCATCCAACAGATCGAGTCTCAAAAGCAGTTTGCAGTAGATTTCAATATAGGTAGTCCTCTCCTTACAAGAATTCATTTAGTGACCATTTGAAGTTACCATAACACTGAAAAAGTGAGTTACAACCAATCGTAGCAGCATCCCCACAGTCACATGGTAGAAATTCAGGTGCTTGGCAACCAAGATTTATTTATGATGGTTGCAGCCTCCCAGGATCGAATGTCATTTGTGATCTTCCGAACTGTCTTCTAAAAAGTCAAATGGGAGAAGTTGGATTCGTGTAATGACCATGTGATTCACTTAGTAACTGCAGCAATTCGCTTAACAATGTGGCAAAAAAGGTCATGAAATTGGGTGTGACTCACTGAAATAACCACCTTGCTTAATAATGGAAATTCTGGTTCCCGCTGTAGTTATAAGTTGAGGACTTCTTATCATAAAGACATATACAGTAAACCAGACTGCTCTTGGTCCTTTGAGCAATGGGCAGCCTGACTGTTTTTGTTTTGCTTTGGCAGTATGACAAAATGTGAATGCCTATAATGAAATCTTCCCCCATTCTAAAAAAAATATTAATCAGAATGCAGGAACCCTGAGAAATAATTTCTAAGATACCTAGTTTGTACAGACATGAGGAATTCAGGTCCCCAAATGAAGCTACAGTTCCCAGAGTTCCTACGGCCTCAGTTGCTGTTTCTGAGGTCCCTGGAGAGAAGGAGGTGTGTCGGTTCAGCTTATGATCCAAGCTAGTGAAGAATTCCTGGGGGAATTCTAGATCAAGGGTGTCAAACTCAATTTCAGCGTGGACCGCATCAGGGCTGTGGTTGACCTTGACTGTGTAGGTGGGTGAGGCCAACTGGGTGGGTGTGACGCAAACTCCCCAAACTGCTGGCATGTGTCCTCTTCGCACTGAGTAGACCTGGCTGAAGCCATGCTGGCCCAGTGTTGCATTGGGTAGACCAGGCCGAAGCCCCGCATGCTGGCCCCTTCCATTTTCCAGGATGGCCCCACAGGCTGGATCTGACCACATCATGGGCCGGATCCAACCACATTGTGGGCCAGATTTTTTGGCCCACGGGTCTTGTGTTTTACACCCCTGTTCTAGATCATGTAGGTGACAATTACAAGCAGACGTTTCTACAGTGACTCACTCTTCTCATCTCTAACCCCCTTTTACTTTTTGGCACTTCCACAAGATCTAATTAGGGAGATTAGGGGATCTCTTTCAAGACCCACAACTTTTATTTGTAATGTAACTTTGTTGAACTATGCAGTTGACAAGGACCATTGCATGGTGTAGGATCGCTAGCCTTGTTCCTTGTATTGAGCCCAGAATTTTCCTGTCCTCTGGACTGAATTTTTGCCAAGATAAGATGCTTGGAAGTTGCTTCTTAAGTTGGTTTTCTTAAAAGCAGGAATTAGAGGCAATTTGAAATGATCACAGGTATGGATGATGTTCATTCAAGGACTTGAAATGAATCAACAACTGTTATTTCATGATTTTGAGTGTGCTCACAATAGCTACTTACTTAGAAAAGGATATCTGATGCAAGAGTTGGTGATTATTCTTATTTTTATCCCACCCTTGCTTCCACAGCTGCATAGGCTGCAAAATGGCTGTGGTGTGCATTGCGAGAGAAACTGTTGCTTTTTGTGGTTTGTTTTAAACTCCCTTGTTGGGTGTCTCTTGGCAGAAGAAGAAATTGTTCCCTACCACAAGCCCACCTTTTTCTCCCGGAGTCAGATGTCAAGCAATTGCTCTACAACAGGAAGCTCTTCCTCCCGGGGTTCCACGGCATCCAGAGGCCACGGATCAGGACGCAGCCGGACAACAGGGGATCGCACTGAGGTGACTGCACAGGGCTTCCTACCGCCACGTTTCCCCTTTTCTTTTGCATGATTGAATGAGGGGTTCGAGACCCCTGCTTGGGATGGGCTGGGAAGGGTTGACTGGCTGTCATACAGAGCTGATAGAGCCATGAAGGTCTCAAGAACAACTGAAAAGGATGTGTATCCTGACGTGTATTAGAACCACAGAATGTGGGAAGAGTATTAACTCTTTGTTCTACCCTGACTCTTCTGGATTGCTCATTTAATATGGAGCAGACAAACCAAGTATTAGATTAGCTCACAGTGCCTGCATTATACAACCTGCTAAACTGTATGCCATGTTTAAGATAAAACAAAGTATTATATTTTAGTTTGTTGTATTAAACAAATCAGCAGGGTTTGTAAACCATGACTCATCACTTTGACTTTGCATTAGTGAGCAAGCTTGTCAGGTCTTAAACTACCTAATTAATGTTCCTCATAAGATTTCTAGGTCATTGCATTTGGGGGAACTTTGTCCAGGCACAATTTTAACCCCAATCCAGATCTGCCCTAAAATTTTTAGTAGTTGCATGAGGGAGTCCAAGGAGACTTTTAGAGACAATAATCAAAGCCAGTTTAGAGAAAAATTAGATAAGTTAAGCAGGGAATTGGCAAATCATTGAAAAAAATATGAAGTAACAATTAAAATCTTGTGATATATGTGAGCCAAGACATTTACAGGTTGGTAATAATGTGCATTCATGCACATCAAAATAGACCAGAGCCTCTTCCCTCTCCCTCAGTTACTTCTTCCTTCCTCAGAAATCACTGATGGCTACTAGTTTTCTGTTGCTCGTAGCTTTGAGATGCCAATAATCAAAGTGCCTCCCCATAAACTTCTAGGAAATACCAGACAAGGTCAGTTACTGGCAGCTAGCCAAGATATGGCTCAACCAGGCAGTGAGAAAAGTGGGCAGGGGTCCAGATGTGTGATCTACAGGTGGCCCGTCTGGGTTCTAAGCAGCATAACCTGGATGATGCAATGCAGAAAGGCAAACAAGCTACAGGAACACGCATACTGATGTGTTCTCTTCTTGCATTTTCAGGAGAAAAGATGAAACCAAACACCATTGGCATGAGCAAAGCAAGGTTACGAATTTGAAACCTGTAGACTTGGGGCCTGGTGGTTTTCTGTGCATCTAATTTATGATCCTTCCAAAGGAGCAGTATGGCCTGGCTCCATGTAAATAGGTTTGTTTTTCTGGAGGTTGACGGTCCCTGAGAGGCAAGGAAACTGTATTTATAAATGGAGACAAAGAGACATTCAAGCCTTAAGCCTCGGTGGGCCTGTTTGGGAAGAGGCTGGGCATTTTTCGAGATGGGGAAATTGGGGCCACTAGCAGTGGTGGGAAAGAAGTGGGAGATGAGGCAGGAAATGAAGTGGATCTGCAGACATTCAGTTCATGTTGGGCCCTGAAAGAGCCCATCACATCAAGCACATAATCAGATGCTGCCCAGGTGCTTCGCCCTGCCTGCCATAAAGCAGGGTTCAGTGGGGATTTCTTTGGTAGCTAATGAATCCTTTTGTAAAATGGCCAATAAAGCTATTTGTTAACCTGAGTCTTGCTGAATAATCTGTGCTTTTCTTTTTCCTGGTGATGCATCCTCATGGCTACCGTATCGCAGGTAGTTTGCCTGTTTCACCTCCCTTTCGAAAAGGAAATTGCCAGAAACTGCATTGTTTTTACTTTATTGTATTGCACAAAGCTGCAGCAACTTTCTGAGGGCCAGAAATGTGAAACAGAAGGATGAGGTCAAGCTTGGCTTGGCTAGGCTACATCATGAAGCTATAAGCTGTGGTTTATGAACCTCACAACAGGCTGAGGTCAAACAATGCACTAAGCCCAAACCAAGCCTATTGCCTGATGGCTGAACAAAACACATCAGCTCCTTGTGGTCATAAACAGCTGCCCCGACACGAGACCATTTCTGTAGTTTAGCTGGCCAAAAGTGCTTCCTAGTTGAACCAAATTGAAGAGAGCACATTAGTAAATAAAATCAGTGCCCAGAGTCAACCAAGCAGCAAAATCAGAGAGACCCCAAGAAGGTTCTAGAGTTAGGGAAATAAAGCTGTGCAAGACTATTTACAAACAGGGTTCTTTATTTTACCCTAAAGTAAAGGTCTCCCACCTTGGCAACGTTAACTTTAACATGCTGGCTGGGGAATTCTTAGTGTTGAAATCCACAGGTCTTAAAGTTGCCAAGTTGGACATCCCTGCTCTGAAGGCAGGGGTGTCCAACTTAATTTCCAAAGCACCAGAAAGCAAGATAAGAAATGATAGTTGGAAACTAATCAAGAAGAGAAGCAACTTGGAATTAAGGAGAAAGTTCCTAACCGTGAGAAAAATGACAGCTTGCCACCAGAAGTTGTGGATGCTTCATCACTGGAGGCTTTTAAGAAGAGACTGGACAGCCTCCTATCTGAAATGGTATAGGGTCTCCCGCTTGAGCAGGGGGCTGGACTAGAAGACCTCCAAGGTCCCTTCCAGCTTTATTCCAATTGATTGGCGTCCTCATAACTTTGGATCCCCATAGGCACCCTAAGCCTATGTTCCATTTCTGTTTCCTTTGAAAGGATGTGATCAATTAAAAAGATTTGAAATTGTCAATTAAGAACATCCTTGGGTGGCAAACTGAGAAGGTATCTTGGTCATGGCCTTTTTATTGCCCACTATAGTGAGATATTAGTGTAAATTGCAATACCCATTATGCCAGTCTATCTTTCCCAGGCGTATATCAGAATCAGCACATGCAAATTGGTGTGCAAGATGCCAGAGAGCTGGGCTAAAAAAAAAGTTGGGAATTATTTGTTCAGGGAAGTAATATTTTCAATTTATCATCCTGGTGGGAATACATGACCACACCCACCCACCTCATCCTTCTGCTCTTAGTGATGAATGAGCTTATAGTCTGTAAATCAAGGAGAAATGTTGTTCAAGAAACTGTCTGACTGCTTTCCCAGGAAGATGTGGTTTATGGTCTGAAAAGGTGGGGTTCGTTTGCCAACAGCACCACAAAACAATTTCCAGCACACTCTTTCAGAATACATATCTACCTAGGGGTAAATAAACAATGATTGCCTCTTTCATTTTGGGTGGTGGGGAATCAAATTGAGCCTTGAACTTCTTCCCTGCAATCCACTCCTCTTCAAGTTATTCTGGCATGCCTTCAAAGAAGTCTATTGCAACTGGGCCATAAAGCAGGAGTGGAAGACAAGCTCATTCAGTAGGATTTATGAGTTTGTTTCCTTTGCATCAAGGCTTACTCTAATGAGCTTCGGGAGACAGGAAGAGCCTCAGTACAACAACATCACAGGGGAAGGGCAGCCCAGATGAAGAACAGGCACCATTTAGAAACAAAATAAACCTGCAATTCAATTAAAGCAATGTAGTTTGGATTTGGAATAGGAACAGGAACAGGACAGGACAGAATAGAATATTTTTGTTTTTCCAAGTGCACAGGAATTTGTTTCTGGTGCAGAAGCTTTCAATGTGCATGCAAAATATAATGGTGATGGTGATGCCACCTAGAATTCTGGTAGCAACCAGTATCAATCATCAGTGCCAGGCACTGACATTTGTGATACATTTTTAAATGTTCAGTTGACTGAGTTTCATGTTTAATGAATGAAAGATAACAACAACAATAATAGTAACAATAACAATAATAATATAATGCAAATAAAAGAAGGTAGTAGAGAAGATGAGAAGGAAAATAATACAGCCATACCACATGGGTAAATATACTTAGTCCTGTGGGAATTAGGTATGAGATGGGATGAGATGAGATGAGATTAACAGAGTTGGAAGGGACCTTGAAAGTGAAAGTCCAAACCTCAAAAAAAAAAAAACCAAGTGGAGGGTCACAAACAGTACTTACTCTTATTTCCTGAATTCCAGAAAAAAATAAATATTTCCCCTGTCTAGTTTTGTTGCGCAGTTCTCATCTCTGTTTCTTAGCTGAGGAACCAGCGTTGTATGAAGACATTTTCCATGACCATGTGGCCAGCACGGCTGTATGCCAAAGGCACAAAGAACAGTTATCTTCCCACTATTTGTCTACTTGTATTTGCATGATTTCAAATTGCTACCTGGGCAGGAGCAACAGGAGCTCACCCCATCACACAGCACTCAGAACTCAAACCCAGATTGTCAGTTTTCCAGCTGATAAGCTCAGTGTCTTTAACCATCCAGAACACAATGTGCAACACTAGGAATGTTCACGAACAGGATAGACATAGGGGTTGTGCTCATTCCTAATAGAAAGTGTTTATCCATTTATCCATGCAAGTAAAAATACTCTGACTGACCATCAGCTTCTCCTTCTCATTGGCTGCTCAATCCCCATTCTTCCAAATATATGCGTTCAGAATATACATAAATACAATGGGACTCATGGGAGTCCCTTGTCACTTCACTGCAATCAGCCGTTCATATAAATCATGCCGGGTACCAGCCAGAGACACAATATCCAATTGTCCTGCCAACCTGGGCTGGGCCAAGTCTTCAGCCCAACCAGCTTCTGACTCCACTGAGCTGATTCAACAAAAGAAGTCAGTGACTTCATCTACTTTTACGGCAGCTGTTCCCAAAGTTGCAGTCAAATCTCCTGAGCTCATAGATCTTCCTGCCTGCAGATGCTAAACTCATCACAGACCATATGAGGCTTCAGTTCCGAGATGGAAGGGATGTTTATGTAACATGTTGAAGGAAATGGGGCCTCAGCCACACTTAACAAACACAAAAGGTTTGGGTTTCCAGGCTCCCTGCTTAGCAGCTGTCTATGTTTACTTAACCCCTCTTTGACAGGAAACCCACCCCCCCCTGGAGTTCCCTGATTAAAGCAGAAGGGGCCACAAATGTAGCCGAGCCATGTAGGGTGCCTGGTGAAAGGCCACGTAGAGCTTTGCCTCATATGACTTTGAATCTCAACTATACCAGGAAGCAGCTGTTAAAAGCTCCTCTTCCAGTGTTTGCCCAAAGTGCACTTCCTCCTATAAGCAAAGGTAGGAGTAGTTTGGAAAAGTGGAATAAAGCCCAGGAGGGCAACTGGTATAGATACTTGCACTGACTATCTTTCCAAAAGCTTTCATTTCCTGTTTCTAGAAAACGGTTGACCACATCTTGATCCAAATTTACTGAAGTGGTAGGAAGGGATGATGTTAGCCCTATAAGGTAATCAAGGCAAGAAGCGCATCCAGATAAACTGATTTTAAAAGAAAGGAAGGGAAGGAAGAAGGAATGGAAAGGAGGGGAGGGGAGGAGAGGAAAGGAAACTCTTGCTAGTCTTGCTAGATTTTACTCTGCTAGTCTTTGCCAATTCTAGGGGATGGCGCTCATCTCTGTTTCAAGACTGTGAGCCAGCACTATCCAGAGATATTTCCATAGTCATGTGAACAGGATGATGTTGCAAAGTGCTGTTTCCTTACTGCAGAAGTGGTACCTATTTATCTACCCACATTTGCATACTTTGAACTGCTGGGTGGGCAGGAGCTAGGTGAAGACGAATGTTCACCCATCGTACAATGTTCAGGTCTTGAACCTGGGCTGCCAGCCTTCCAGCTGACAAGCCCAGTGTCTTACCTGCTGAGCCATCACACCATCCAATTCTACTCTAGAGCAAGTTTATTTAACAGAGGCTTGCAAGTACACTTTCCCCCACTTTTCCTTTACCCTCCAAGAAACTAGGGAAGCTCTCTTCTGAGATGTTTGCCACACCCACCTTTCTGCTGTAGGGCTAAGCAACCTCTTATCCAACCATTCCCCTGGCTATGGCTCTTCCCCAGCTCTGAAGATTATTCCTACGTATCATTACAGATCGGTTGATTCATGCTTTATCTTAATCTGCTTGATGTAGGAAAGTTTATAATAGCCCCAAATCAGAAGGAATCTGGGAGCATCTTTTCAAATCTGTCCCTTCCAATACAGTTTGTTAATCTGGAAAGGTTCCACCAGATTCCTCTTAACTTTTGATTGAATATGATATCTTGAACAAACTATAGACTGCATTTGAGTACTACCTAAGTATTAGCTTATTTACCTGAGGTTTGTTGTACCCTGTAATTGGCTAGGCTGATATAATGGTGGCTAAATTTTAACCATGCTTTGCACAGTTAGGTAATTAAGGATACAAAAACCAAGCACACAACACAGGAAGCTGCATGTTTCTACAGTAGTTCTCTTCCATTCAGTGGTGGTTCTCTCCCTTATTCCAGCTAGTTAGAGCTCTCTGTAGTTTATCTTTGATTCTCCAGTTTGTGGCCATCAGCAAGATAAGAGAGAGATATATATAATTCTGGTACTTCTGAAAACTTGGTAGGCAAACCTACAGAAAACTAAAACTTTACTCTTTATTCATATAATCATATAATTAGATATTTAGAATAGATTTGACATTTTTGACAAATGTGCTTTGATGGTATTAAAGGTATTGTGTCAAGATGTAAGCTATTCCACGTAAAGCCACCTTTTGCACTTGGCCAGGGCTGATAAACTTGTGGACCATGGGCCGAAAGCATCATGCACTGGCCACGCCCCTGCCCGGTTTGGCAAAGGGGGAAAAAGTCCCGATACGTCATGTGATGCCACCATGACAATGCAAGTTTGACACCCCTGCACTAGATGGTCAGTGTTGATGGGGGTCAATACTGATGATGGTCAGGGTCAATGGCATTGCTCCAGATATTTTCAAATTGTACCCAAAGCACCTGTCCCTATTGGTATTATCTTTGATTTCTTTTGCCACACTCATTCTACTTTTATCTGCTGGTCTTTGAATCTCGACACGGCATCCGTTTTCTGCATTCAGGTTTTTTTAAAAAATTGGCCTCCTGGTCTCCTGCATCCCAGACACCAGCATCAGGAATGTTCTTCCCCAGGAACCCATTACCATTATTTTTTAAAAACAGCAACCAGCACCATTTTTAAGCATGAAATTCCACTCTGAATTGTATCCCATCATTGGTTTGGGCATTCTGGTTGAAAAAAATTTTGGCCTCCCAGCTTCCTGTGTCCCTGACCCCAGCATCAAAAATGTTCTTCCACAAGCACTCCATAGGGACAATTTTTATAAATAGAAGCCAGGACCATAAATTCCACCCTGAATCTTGTCCTTGCATTCATGTGAAAAAGTTCTCCCACTCACATCCCAGATCCCGGCATCAGGAATTTTCTTCACGGTGCACCCAATATGGTCAATTTTTAAAAACGGCAACCAGCACCATTTTTTAAAGCATGAAATTCCTCCTGTGTACCTATGTCCCTGACCCCAGCATCTTCTATTCTGCTGTCTCCAGGCACTAACGTATCTACTATCTAGACTTTTATCTTATCAACAATTGTTAAGTCTGGGGTGTTATCTGGAAGCATTTTAGCTTCTTCATTTTCTATTTATCTATTTTTGTGGTCCCACCAGTTCTTGCTTGCAGGCAAATGGTATTTCTTGCAGATCTTCCAATATGACCTCTTTGCTATTTTTTTTTCAATTTGTGACAACATTTATTATTATTTTTATTAGACATTGTGCAGTGATTTGAGCCCATGGAATATATTACAAGCAATAGCAATAGCAGTTAGATTTATATACCACTTCACAGTGCTTTACAGCTCTCTTTAAGCAGTTTAGAGTCAGCATATTAACCCCAACAATCTAGGTCCTCATTTTACTGACCTTGGAAGGAGGGAAGGCTGAGTCAATCTCAAACCAGTGAGAATCGAACTGCCAAACTGCTGGCAGCTAGCAGTCAGCAGAAGTAGCCTGCATTCTATCCACTGCACCACAGTGGCAAATAAAGCCCTTTTCAGTAAGAGTCCATGTTATTTGTGTGATGTGGTGGCTCAGTGGTTAAGGTGCTGGGCTTGTCAGTTGGAAAACCAGCAGTCCAGGTTCAAGGCCTGAGCACTACATGACAGAGTAAGCTCCCATCCTCGCCAATCTAGCAGTTTAAAAGTGTCATGCCCCTGGTGGAGACTGACTCTGAGGGAGAGGAGGAACAGTTGACAGGGAGTGGAAGTGTGGCTCCAGAGGTTGTGGAGGAGGCTGTGGTAGGGCAGAGGCCAGCTGAGCAGTCAGAGGAGAACCCAGGCCCATCCCCTATCCATCCTAGGGCACGCAGGGAGGAGAGGATAAGGGAGAGATGTGGTCTCCTTGGGAGGAGAGGGCCTTGATCCTCTTCATGGGCTGCAGGTGTGACAACTGAATAAGAATTTGGACCTGCATACTGGCAAACGCTGGAAACAAAGTGTGTAAATATCTCTAGTTTAAAGTCCCTTTCTGAGTTTGGCATCCTTCCCAGTGTGTGTTATCTGTGGACATCCTCCAGCCCTTATCTTGCCTGGTTTTTGTTGCTTTTTTCCTTCTTCATGTAACTGTTTGTGTGGGAGTTTTTTTGTCTTCTGTCAAAGATATTTGGAGCTTGGAAGTGAAGGAATAAAAGGGGCTTCACCTGTTTTCTGTGACTGTGTTTGTTTTGCATCCCATCTTGGGTCATCACAGAAAGCATGCAAATACGAGTAGGTAAATAGGTACCACTTTGGTGAGAAGATAACAGTGCTCCATGGCATTGTACTGGCCACATGACTACAGAAATATCTTCTGACAGTGCTAGCTCAATGGCCTTGAAACAGAGAGCTCATAGAGCTCACTGCCCCATAGAGTCAGCAACGACCAGAAAAATAAAATCCACAGGGATTTACCTTTACATTTTTTACCTTTTACTACATTACTTATCAGACCATTTCTTCCAGGTTGATTGCACCTGACTTATCCATTCTGCTTGGGAAGAGATGCTCCTTCAGGTTAGGCAGTGAAAGGAACGAATACCCATCAGCCCCGTTTTTCTGTTGCTATCCACATTAGCTACTTTAGTCTTCCTAAGGTTAAAGCATGGCATTTCTGACAGACTTGAACATTTTGCTTCCCATCCAAATGGCAGTGGACAAGAAGCAAATTTTACTGATGTTTTGTGAGATTGATGTCATTTATTATTTTTACCATTTGATTTGTGGACCATCTAAAGATGCGTAATTGTGGCGGTGCAGAAATACTGGAAATAAACAAGCAATGAATTCTAATTTCAATGCTTCAGCAATCTGCTCCCTGATGCATGTGTGTAATGCTTGTGTAGCTTATCTTACACACAGGCTTTCTGTTTTATGGAATGATGCCATTTTTAACTTATAGTGATGGATGAGCACTGAAAATGGAGTTATCATGACTTCTACTGGGTTTTTAAAAATAATATTATCCCAACTAGAGCTTTAGCCTGAGTAGTTTGGTGGTATCATGATGACTAAAATGGATGAATGCACAAACTTTCAGAAAGCCAATGAGATGCTGTAGGAGAGGACTGAATGCTAAGAAATCGTGCTGTCACTCCCAAAGATAAAATATATTTACCAAACTTTATGCCCAGTTTTGCCAGTGCTTTGCTGACGTTCCGAAATACCAATTCTAATTAGTTCATCTGAAGAAGCAAAAGCTCATAAAATTATTGTCTCAGCCATAAAATTATCCATCCTTTTAAAACTACCCACAGGCACTTAACTCTCTGACCCCATCAGGGCTGACTGGAATACAAAACTCCCGAGGCCAACTTTCACTCTGACTTAACTTCAAGCCTGGGGAAAGATGAAGGAACAAAGATCTGAAGTTCATCTCAAGATGCTACGAGTGAAAAACCAGGGCAAAAAACAGTGAACACCCTACCACTGCCATTGTTAAGGTTAATAAAGAATTAATATGAGAAGAACTATTTACTGTAAATAATGATATTTACTGTGATTGTGGCACTGTTCAAACAACTATCTATCTTTTACTGCAAGGGTCCCCAACTTCTGGGCCATGGACCAGTACTGGGACCAGGCCACCCACTGGAGATAAGCAGCAGGCAAGTGAGCATGTGCATGCAAGGTATCTAGGTTGTGTGTGCTCTTCTTCCACCCCGCTCTCCCCAAGGTGGAAAAATTATATTCCACAAAACTGGAGCTTGGTTCCCAAAACATTGGGGACCACTGTTTTCCAGTTCCCCCTAGGACTGACATCAGTGGTGTATTAACCATTAAGCAGACTAAACACATGCTTAGGGCACCAGGCCCAAAGGGGGTACCACAAAGTTGAGAAAATGGCTTCATTTGTACAGTATGTACAAAGGAGTGGCGGCACCAAGATTTCTCAGTGCTTAGAGCACCGGTGAGCCTTAATCTGCCACTGACTGACATGCAGAATGACTAACTGCTCAGAAATATCCCTGCCATCAATGTGGCCTGGGATCAGGCTAAAACTATATAAAGTTATGTTTTTATTAAAGTTTTTAATCTTTTAAAATTTAGATTAAGAATTTTCCCTTTTCTAATTCCTGCATTTCTGAGATGAGAAGTGAAAAACTCTACTTATCAAACCAAATCAGTGTTCCTCTGTTATTTATTTCTCTGTTAACCAATCAAATGCTCCAGAAATCTGCAGGTGGGGCGAGGGGGGAAATGGAATAATCTGGAATGGGTATATGAATGAATAAAAGAGCTGGCCAAAATCCGGAACAGGCTAACTACATGGGACAATTCTGCAATTGTCAACAATTATCTTTATATCTCAACTTCCAATACTATGAAATGAAACTAGCAGCTCAGAACTATGACATGTATTATACGTATAATATACATAATGTATATTACAATGTACCTGGAGTTAATCAACTGATGAAAGGAGTTCTAGCTTTAAAGTGAATTTAAAATGCAGATGGCAGGATTGGGCAGAGAGCTTCTTGGATAGTGTAGTTCAGCCAAGCTATGGCTCAAATCAGAGGTGGTATTCAAGCAGGTTCTGACCAGTTCTGGAGAACCAGCAGCGGAAATTTTGAGTAGTTCAGAGAACCAGCAAATATCCACTATCTCTGACTGGAGATTTTGCAGTATCCTTCCACTGCCACGCCCACCAAGCCAAGCCCACATAATCAGTAATTAAAAAGAATTGAACCCCATCATTGGCTCAAATGTTGGCAAACCTACTACGCCTCTGCCAGCAAAAGATAAGGAGACATATGAGAGAATGGCTTATAGGCACTCTAGTCTCATTATAGCTTCCTGCAGGGTAAATGTTCCTGTGAGGATGTGTGGTCATTCCAGCTAATCACCAAACTAGTAAACCAGATGTGATGTAGACTGATTACATCTTCTGTTCACCCTATAAATAATATTATACTAGAACTGTTGGGAGGAGGCTGGTGAAAAGTTTCCAAAACCCTCACTACCATGCAAGGCCTTTGACGTGGAGTCAGTGGGCACCATTCATGGAAGAGGTTGATCCAAAATGTATCCTTCAATACAATCAAGATGACGTACTAAACAGTCCAAAGGAATAAGCTCAATAATTGTGAAGAAAGGAGGACACGTGTCAATCCATGTTGATGAAACTTAACAGGCCAGCAAGAGAATGCATTTACAGGACTCTGATTCCAATAAGGAACGTCAAGGATGCCAATGTAGTGAAAAACTCTGGCTTTTGAACACCTTCAAAAAACACTTATCCCACTATTAGTCATGTCTTGTGCAATGCTATTACTGCTCTCCTAAAGGTTTCTGACCCAGGGTGCACTCCAGGAGACTAACCAAAACAAACTGGACAACATCCAGTCTGTGTAATTGATAAGAGTTGGACGCTTGGGTCCTGGAAATCATCATCATCACATTCACTATTAATGGATTTGGAGATGGGATGGGAGAAATCTAAAAACTTAGAAAACTTTTTTTTTTATTCTAGCTCCCTGGTATAACAGCAGAAGAAATAGTCCTATAACAATTGAAATAATGGATCTGGGAACTTGGCTGAAATGCAGAAAAACATCCCTTTATCTCCAGTAGGGTTATTATAGATTGATCTGGCATTTGTTGATGAATAGGATCTCCTGCTTAGAAATGCATCTTTTCTCAGCTAAGCAAGAATAAAACTTTGCAACCTTGAACATTGAAATGGTTCAGTTCAAGAGGAAGCATCCTTTTGATTGTCATGAAAAGGGTCAGTCTTTAAAAGTTGACAGCATTTTAATTGGTCAATGCTCTTCTGCTCTCAGTATCACCATAGCTTTTTGCTGCAGCATCAGGTTAGGAATAGATGGATCAGACCTTTGAATCATTCTACCTGCGACATCAGAAGATGCATGTTCAAGATTTACAACACAGCTAACGAAAAGAGTGGTTGCTTTAGTATAGAAATGGGAGCAAACACTTTTCAATTTATGTCTCTTTTTACTGGTGGTATCCAACATACATGTCAAGACCAAAATCCAGGATTCACACACACAAAAAAAATTGGGAAAAAGGAAAGTATTGACATCATTATTACCAAATCTTAGAGAATTGTACTCTCAATACATTTGGAGAGGATTGAAAATCCTGGTTTATAATAATTGGAAGAAGCTCACCAAAGATTCAATTGGAGTCTTCCTCAATCCTACATGAACTAACACCTGAACTCTGGATCATTGACACACAGAGTATATGCTTTATCACTGAGCTACCACCCTTCTTGCTCTGATAATAGTATTATTAGAAATGTTCTTTACTAATAACCCAGTCATTTCATTGCATGAACAAACAAGGTTACCTAATGCCTCCTTTTTGAGGGATACTGGGCCTCACAAAGCTGCTTCTGAAATCATGTCTACATTCAAAACAAGGCTGAATTACAGAATTCATTATCACGGGCATTGCCAAATTCATTTCATTTAAGGGCTACCAAAAGTTATTGGACTTAACGGATGCTTACTAACTCAAAAAAAGCAGATCTTAAATCCCATCTATTGGGGAGTAACACAAGAGAAGTGAGCAATTTTCCTCCTGTTGATGCTTGCTAGGCTCTTGAATTGATCTGGCTGGCCTTGTGGGACACAAAATGGTGAATCAAATGGTCTTCGAATGGTCTTTGGCTCTATCCTGGCAGGCAGTGCCTGTGGTTGAGTCATTTGCTCTGGTCTATAAAGCATCCTTCAACTCTATTTTATGGAATGTTAGAATGCAGCTGAAAAGCAGCCATCCTTCTAATGCCAAAGTGATGATCCAAAGTGAGGATGGCAGAGAGCAAAGGCCGGGCTAGATATTTCCATCAGACAAGGCATTCAACTAATTGAATCTCTCTTGCCTGCTCACTGAGGCGCAAAGGTGTGGGAGGTTGAAAGGCCCCCATCAGTCAGTTGCAGCATTGGAAATCAATAGGTCTTTCTTCCCTCCTCCATCTCCATTCGTTATAAACTTGAAGCAGCCGAGAGCTGCAGGTTTGGGATGACATTCATTGAGTCTTTGGTTATTTGGACTCCCAGACACTCACACAAGCAGAAGGGACAAGAAAAGTAAAGTTCCCTCCTTCAAAATCAGATGACTTTGAGCAAAACTACCCAACACAAAAAAACAAAGCCCCCCAGGAATGATAATGAATAAAACATTGTTCAGCGTAACCTATTTCAGTGGGTCCCAAGTGCAACATGGCAGAAGTGGGTCAGGTAAAATGAACCTGTTGCACCTGACCAACCAAACTCATGTGCCTTTTGCAACAGAAGAAATGGTGGGGGGAGTTGACAGGTACAGCAGCTTGCTAAATCACAGCTTGGCATGAGTTTGAAACCTCAGCAGCCATCATCCTTTTAACTGAAAAGGTTTTCAAAGCTTCAAAACCTCCTATGTCCCACTAACCACTTGCAGAACATTTGCTAGGTGCCCCATCCTATAAATAAAGTAGTGACAAAGCAAAAAAAAAATGCAATTCTGCTATTTGTTATCTAGGTATGTTAGAGACCTAAGCACACCCTACTTTGTCTGGATTTAGAATTTCCTTCTCCTGGGCCTCGAGTTTCCTTCCAACTGACCTTGGCCTTAAAGTAATATTTGCCTGGTCAATCCAACTGATATTTCCCCATCTGCAATCTCACCTGGACACCATGTCTTTAGCACCAGTCTGAATGCGAAAGAAAACATGCACCATTTTTAAAGTCCTGGTCCAAATCCAAGTGACGTCAATCCTGAATCAGAGTTGCTTTCTGACCAGTTCCTCAATTTTGAGAGTAGGCAGTACAACTTATTCTTTTCCACTCCAAGAAATGTTACCTGGATTTGCCCAGGGAAGATGGGTGAAAATTGAGTCTGGTTTCTTTTAAAAATCAAATCAAAAAAGGGATGGAAAAAAACATAAGCATTTTCCTCTTCTAAAAAGATGAAATTAGGTGAGTTGTTCATTTCTACAGATGATTAGCAGGGACCACAGCTTTCCTGAATTAGACTCTTAGCACTGAAAAAGAATTCAAAATTCATCAAATTCTAAACACCAAACTCCAAACAAAGCAGGACAGCTACTACTTTAGCATTCCTGGTAGGTGGCCCTCCACCTTGGAGCAACAACACTTGTCATTCGTTCCCTGTTGTATAAAAGTAGGGACCAGCTGGGCTTCTTCTGGTGCAGCTATCCTGCCTTTTCCTGGCATAACAGCAGCCTCCCAGTTCTCAGCTGGTTGCATATACTTAGCTTCCATCTCCTCCACCCAATCAGTGCTCCATTCCCACACAGGAAGGGGCTGTGATCCAAGCTTCTGTTGCACTTCTTCTGAGCTCTTTGTGAGAGCCTGAGGATGCAGGAGGCCATCCAGAGGAGATGCAGGAGGCAAAAAATCTGCAGGAGAGAAGAGAACAGGCACATGTTCACCACCTATGCATCAGAAGAAGTGGAGCTTCCAAGAATCCCAGCATATTGGGAGAACTGTGATGTGAAGCCATGTCATTTGGATTAGGACCGAGAGAGCCAAATCCTCTCTCCGCCATGAAGCTTATGGATTGATTGAGAAGATGCTGCTATCTCTCAGCTCAGGCAGCTTCCCTGGGTTATTGGAAGTGCAAAATTAGTATGTCCACCACCTTGAGCTACTGAAGGACATAAAAGCAACAAATAACTATAATTGCCCATTATAGCTCAGGCAAAGCTTCAACTGTCTGCATAAGTGCACCCAGGGGAAACACATGGTGTGTACAGAAATAGGCACTATTTTGTTTAGCCTTCAACAATCCAGTGACCTCAGGACTTCAAACCCCAGCATTCCCAGCCAGAGAAGCTTTAGAACACTCTAACTAATTTACAAGGTTGACTAGGATTCTTGGACTAATTCCTGGAATGGGGGAAGAGCTAAGTACATGGAATATTTTGGGTGACCACAAATAGTTCCTCTGTTTCTAAGGAGCGTTTCATGCAGAACATACATTTATGCCTGCAAAAAGGCAGAAGAGAAAAACAACAACCACAACTGCAAAGTACCTTGAGTATCTATAATGGATTCCAAATGGATATATGTGTGCATTTCAAGGAAATGATCAACAGGGTAAAATTCAAGTCACAATTAATTTATAGCTAGCAAATTACAGATGCCCAAGGCTTTCAATTCATGCTTCCATTCCGCTGATGGCTACAGCTGAACACCAATTGGATGCCATCATGTATTATTATTATTATTTGTTTCATTTTCCTTTGTTTGCACTGTGTGCAAACATGTGAACCAATCCATTGTTAATATATAGATGGGAAGATAATGGTGCACTTTTCTGCAATTTGCAGCACAGTTCTTGGCCCAGCAGGAAGAAAGCATGCACATTTGTGTTTTCAGGGAAAGGTGATTTTAGGAAAGTTAACTTAATATTTGCCCAGTTATTTCTCAAGTTACAAAGATATGGAGGCAACAAGGCAAAAGAGACTAAAATGGAACCCCTGAAATTGTAATGGATTGAAGAATAGAATGATCTAAAGTCTTCTGGAAATGCAGCTATTTCAGGCGATACTTTGTGTAAAGTGGTGCTAGATAAAGAAGAGACATTCAAAGGCTGAAACCCCTCATTTTCCCCTTGGAAATTTCAAGGTGCCCTGATTCCAAATAAATCCCTTGGTGTTTTGCACTGCAGGGACTGGAAGACAAAATATGGGAATCTGGTTGTGAGATAGAGAGGACTGTAAGGATCAAGCAGCTTAACTCTGGATGACAAAGAGGGATCTGGCTGAGAAACTGACAGAGCTTGGGAAAGCTTCAAAAGAATCAATTAGAGAAGGTGGAAATCTCGTCTTTGCCTTTGAGGGAAGGAACATTGGGGGCAGCCATCTGGCTGTTTTGTTCCAGGACTGCATATTTGTGTCTGGGAGCCTTTTTTGCTCCTTCTTCTCCTTCTCCTTCTTCTGAATTTGCCCCCACAATTTTTTGCTTCCTTGCTTGCACCATCAATTTTGGCATGTTCAGCTCTCTCAAAATGTGTAGAAGGAGAGGGGAAAAAACCCAAAGCAAAACAGCAACAGAGAATTACTGCAGTGATAAATCAAGTTCTGCTTTTCTGGCTGCCTACATGATTATCAGGAACAGACAATGAATGGAAGTGCTCAAACCTGAACAGAATATCTTCTGGTACCATATAAATCAAATATTCTGTCCTTTCTAGAGCACACACACAAACCCACTCTGTGGCTGAATTTCGCTGCCCCACAGACCCTCCTTGAGGATGCCAAGGGAACATATAGCATTTTTCAACTGCCAGGGAGGGAAAAGGCCCTGGTTTTACCTGCAAACATCTTGGCCACTAAATTAACTAACAATGAATGATTTTAAAACAACTGGTAAGGATGTCAATGTTATTGAACTGAGCCGAACTAAAGTGCATTGGAATGTTTTACTTCTCAGCAAGTTGCAAATCTTCAGCTTTTATAGCACAAGAGAAATCATTTGCCTTGCTATATCTGTTCATCATCCAGCCTCAATTATTCATGCTGGGCAGGAAGACAGAAAACTTGTTTTCTACTGGGTTCCTTTATCCTAATATTGGTGTGCCTGACAGATAATGATTCTTCAGAGTTTTAGGCAAGAGATTTTTCTCAGATCCCTCTGGATGCAAATTAAGTGGCCTTCTATCAAGCTTTTCTCGGATTCTACATTCTGCTCTTGTTTTCTAGTACTTTTAACTTCTTTGGGGGGGGGGGAAATGAACGCCATTCAGAAAACTTCTGAAAATGTTTTCTACTGGTTCTCATCCATTAGATGAAAGTGAGCTTGCTTTTGACATTTCTTTCAAAGGAAAAGAGAATGTCGGTGAATTTCTTATGACTGGAATTTGCTATTCTCACATTTAGCAGTAAAATGGACTAGAAATGAAACATTCTGTTTTTCGATGGTTAATTTACCACCCTGGTTTTTTATACCTTCATTTTAAAAAAAAGAAAAAACATTATTATTACTGGCCTTTTCATAGTTTTTTTTTGTTTTGCAGATTTTTTTTTCTGTGTTTGTTTTAGATATAGGAAACTGCAGAGAGTTGGAGGATGGGTAATAGCAAACCACTCTGGAGAAGCATCCTTCCTCATCTCCAACAATAATGTCAGCTTAAGAATATCACCAAGAGAAGTAGAAAAGTAATTCTTAAACCTACTGGAATTAAAATAGGAAACAGAAGTTTGTTTCTTAGGCACACAATTAGCACAGTGTAAAATTAAAAGCTGAAAGCTATGATTAGAGTTTGAACTGGAACCGTGCTTGAAGGCATTCTGGAATCCCAGATGACCAAGGAGGCCTTCTCCATAGACTCACTGTCTTTGCAATGAAGGTATATTTCTCTTGCCCTATAATGGAGCACAGATAACATCCAAACATAGTTTGAGGTTCCATCCTACATGACGAAGGGAAGGACCAGATGCCATTACCTGTCAAAGGTCTGTCAATTTCCTTCTTTGCCAACCCAAAGCAGAAACTGTCCACTGCCACTGCCAGGGCTTGAGCAAAGTTGGCATCCAACAGGAAGGAACCATCTGAAGAGCTGACCAGGCTGCAGCGAGTGCTGGTGCCATTGTCCTCTGAAACAGATCCCCAGCCATTCACCAGGGAGCCTCCTAGGGATGCCTCGTCTTCACTCAGGCTGGATGATGGAGTTTGGCAGGAACTGCGGAAGAATTTGGTGGATGAACAGGGACCTTCCACCATGTTGGGATCCTCATCTTCATCCAGCACATCATTTTCCAGCAGCTCAATGGCCAGAGGACCACAGATATAGCCATAGCTATGAGATGGAAAGAGGATGTGGGAAGTGGTTGAGTCACTGTCATCTGGCTCCCTTGAAAGAGAGAGAGGACCATGCTGGTGTTAGAACCTGAATAATAATGATAATAGTAGTAACAGCTGCAATAGCAATAGCTGTTAGACTTATACACTGCTTCATAATGTTTTACAGCCCTCTCTAACCAGTTTATTTATTTATTTATTGGAATTTGTCAAACATAAATGAGAACAAGAATAAAAGAATAAAAATACAATGACAGGGACGATAGGCACGTTAGTGCACTTAGCATGCCCCCTTTACTGACCACTTAAGCATGAAGTAAGGTCCACGGAAGTCAATTTGTGACCGAAACTGTGAAAATTTGTAGCTGAGACAACTGAATCAGGTAGAGCATCCCAGACTTTGACAATTCTATTACAGAAGTCATATTATTTTCCAGTCAAGTTTAGAATGATTTACATTGAGTTTAAAGCAGTTGTTAGCGCATGTATTATTGCGATTAAAACAAAAAAAAGTCATTTATAGGTAAAACATTACTACATATAATTTTGTATGCAATACCTAGCTCTGACTGCAAGTGACACAGTCCTAAATTATCCAAACCAAGAATTTTGAGCCTAGTAGCATAGGGAATTCTATTGCATATAGTTTATAGAGTCAGCATATTGCCCCAACAATCTGAGTCCTCATTTTAGTGACCTCAGAAGAATGGAAGGCTGAGTCAACCTTGAGCGGTCAGAATCAAACTCTTGGCAGTGAGCAGAGTTAACCTGCAGTACTGCACTCTAACGACTGCTCCACCATGGCAGCTACAACAACTGCTGCAGCTAATGAACAAAGCAAAATCCAAAAATAACTGGAGTGCCTCTTGAACACTATAAGTGACATTGACAAAATCATCATCAGTCAATTACAAAAGGCAGCTTTACTTAGAACAGCTTACATCCTGCCACAATACCTTTGAACACCAATACCAAACAGCAACATTTCCTTTCTTGGGTCCTTGGGGAGAACTCGATAGATGGATAAAAATACCAAATCCAGTCTAAACATCTGGCTGACTGTGTGACAAACCATAATAGCAACAGCTATAACAGCTGCAGTAGCAAATGAACAAAATTAGGACAAACAGTTCAGCATCCGATGAGCAAAGGCACTAAAAGTGTTTTGGCATTGATTACAGTTTCTAAAAATGGCAAATGGGTCGTGATTGGGCCTGCAGCGAATGGTGAGAGGAGAATTGCTAATTTTCATCCTTGCGGCAACCTGAGCTCAAACTTCAATCATTCCATTTTTAATCTGGTCACAAATCAGCATATAAAACAAAAAAACCAATTAATTAGGGTCAAAAGAAAAAAATGCACTGTATTGTAATACCACTGCATCAAGATACATAACATAACATATAACATAACATAACATAGCCTAGCCTAACCTAACCTAACCTAACCTAACCTAACCTAACCTAACCTAACCTAACCTAACATAACATAACAACATAACAACATAACATAACATAAATAAAAGCATCCTGTAAATGCATCAGAAAAACAAAAGCTTCCCTCTATTCAGTCAGAACTGAAGAAACTTCATGGATGAAAAGCGAAACATTTTCAAGGGAAAAAACCAAGACAGTCCAGTTGCCTTCTGGAAAAAGTACCTTTGGGACAACCATGGCCTGGATGAGTGATAATCTCCATAGTCATTTTCAAAGGAGGGTAGCCAAATTAGAGGACAGATTTCAGCCTGGAAATATTATAGTTGTGTGTGTGTCCATGGTGTGTGCCCATATGGCTGCCATATAGTGGTCATCACTGGTAAAAGAGGATTTCTCTATTGTTCCTCTTTCTTACAGCTTTTCCACCACCAGTTCTGATGTTGTCAATCAAAAGGATCTCACACACACACACACACACACACACACACACACCAGTTTCAGATAGGGTAAGGGGTGCAGTAGTGAAGGGAAGCCGATGGAACCATCTCTTCCTTCCCATTTCCTTCCCATTTCATTTCTTCAGTGGTGAAGAAGAAACACACATCACTCCATGTGATGAGTTGTTTGGATTCATTCTGTCATAACTCCAAGGATTAAACAGCAGAAAATAAAAGAAAATCCATTGTGCGCCTGTCTCCCATCAAAATGCCCAGTCATTTTCTCCCATGTAAACCCAGCTGAACTGAATGCATGAGGGGTGTGTGTGTGTGTTGCTTATCTACAAAAATGGAATGAAACAGACAACAGCACATTACAGTGCTTAAAGGTTACTGGCTATCTCTACTCCTATTATTTATACTATCCATACCAAGTCTTTCCACCAACATACATTGCTCAAAACTCATGCCATTAAAAAACTGTTTTCCTACCTTAAGTATTTCATGGATAAAATCTTTTTTCCCCTTTTTGTGATGGATCATGGGAGCAAACTCTCCCAAGTAATGTTGTCCTTAAGTCTTATTGGAAAAATAATGATTTTTATTATATTGTCTGCTTAACTATCTTCATTTTGTTGTTGATTTCTTTACTCGTTATTGGTAGGAGAGGAAATGTAACCTAACTTCTACTAAATATAACTTCTACTAAGCACGCATGGCCTCATAAGCCCATGTTAATTAACTGGAAAATATGTGGACTTCAACTCCCAGAATTCTCCAGCCAGCTGACTAGGGAATTCTGGGAGTTGAAATCCATGCATCTTCTAGTTGACGTGTTTGGAAAACACTGTCTTAAGCAAATGCAAATAGTCCTGTGGTAGAGACTGGCCACAGACCTCAACAGAAATAACGTAGCTGTTTTCTGAAGAAAGGAGAAATGTAGGTGAAACTGCTGGCTCAGCTACAGAGACCCAGAAAGGAAAACCAATATTATAGAGGGCTGTTTTGGCTAGCAACTGTGTGAGTTCTCGTGTCTGGATTCTTCATCAGCTCAGTTAAAATACAAGGTCACTGAAAACGTTAAATTAACAAGATGGATGCCACTTAAACAAGGACACGTTGTTCTTCATTTCTTTATTTAGAAAATGTATGGGACTGCCCTTCTTAAATAAATAACTGGTCATCAAGACAGAAGGAAAAAAAACGGTATGATAAAACTCTATAGAACAAAACAAAAAATGCAATTAAAAGGATGAGCAACATACAACAACAAAGGCCTCGCATAACTAATGAACAAAATAAGAACATACATATTGTATTCCGCTAACATTCTGACCCTAATTTCTGGGATAATCCATGGTTGAATACTTCTCAATATTTCTCTCATTGGAAAAGACCCTGGTGTTGGGAAAGATTGAAGGCAAAAGGGGAAAGGGAGGATGAGATGATTAGAAGATTAGATAGTGCCATTATTAGATATTGTCATCCACACAATGAACTTGAATTTTGACAAACTCCAGGAGACACACAAACCCCACATGCTATGGTTCACAGGGTCATGAAGAGTTAGACACAACTTAGCAACTGAACAACAGCAATAGTATTTGCATACTTCAGTCTAATTCACCGCATAATCATCTTGCCGTTCTGGTGAGGAGACCTTGCCATTCATAGTACTCCACTTACGGAGCTAGGTATGGAAGTTTTACAGAGTTCTACCTTTCTTTGACAGGTAAGTTCATTTTAAATGTAGTAGAGGAATCCATTAACAGGTAGGGGCCTTTGCTAAAGTGGAGCCTCCTGAACATTTGTCCCCAAATTCTACGTAGAAAGAAAGAGCTGCCGGCCCTTTTCATTCTGACCTAGCAGGTCTTCTGCTTCTAGATGCCAGATCTAACAAAAATCCCTCAAAATCCAAGTTAAAAGTTTTAAACATTGTTGGGTGTTTCAGTTATCCAGGGAGGCATTTGCATGGCAACGAAATCCACTCCTCCCCCTGCCTTACCAATCTATATGTATGAATAACCGTCTGCTGTTTTTTTCACCACTCCATAACCACAGCTCAGATCTAAGGGATGGGAAACATTTTGCCACCAGCCCTGAATGCAATGGCCTCCAGATCAAACGCTGCACTCAACCCACATCCTGCCCAAAAGTTTTCAGAAATAGCAGTCTAGCATTAAAAGAAGGTGTGGCAAATGCTCCAGAAAGCCCACCTCAGAGGTGAGAGGAACCACAAGGACTTCTAAGACTGAAGCTATCCTCGTGGACACAAAGGGGCAAACAAGATGGTGCAGACTTGTTTAATCTGCCTGTGTTGTGTCTCAGTACTTGGCCTGTGGAATTCTTCAAGGCTTTAGGGTGAGAGACCAAGCCACCGTTTTTTGTAATATTTGTAATAAGAATAATATGTTAATAAAGTATTAACTTTCTTATCTACCAGTTGTATTTTTGGAGATTCTAGGTCGTAATGTAGTAAGGTAATTTAATGTAAAATGAGCTCTGAGCATGGTTCATCAAGTACCCGCCTTTTTTGTGGGTGCTCTGGACCTTCTATTCCAAATGGATTGCACACATCCAGTGTAGAAAGAACACTTAGCACAAGAACTCTAACCAACTCTGGCTTCATAATTGCATGGACTTCAGAACTCTGTTACTTCTAAATCCAGTTCTGCCTACATGGATACTTTCAGATGGTGGTATCTGCTTCATCTTGTACCTTCATAAACAGGCAGACGAGTCCAAAAGATTATCTCTGAAGTTTCCATCATCCATGAGAAATTCATTAAAGCAGCCCATTTCTTACAACTGTGTAGAAGTCAGTTGTAAACTGCATGGCAGTGTTTCTTAACCACGGCAACTTGAAGAGATGTGGATTTCAAGTCCCAGAATTCCCTAACCAGCATGCTTTGACTGGGGAATTCTGGGAGTTGAAGTTCACACCTCTTAACACTGCCAAGATTGAAAAACACTGTTCTATGGGTGGGAGATAGAGTGGGTAATCACAAAGACAATAACTAATAATAAGTCTTCTAGTAAGTGTAGTTCTCTTAACTTGCAGGGGCAGTAGCAAAACACTGAAATGTGTGTTTTGCAATAAAGCCAAGTTAGGCATCTGCATAGTTTTTGAATGCTTAGGCTACAACTTTAACAAGATTTTTTTTTTATCTCTCACAGAAATCACTTAGTTTCTCCCTGTAGAAGGCAGAGTTTTAAATTTGTCAAAACTAAAATAATCCTGCCACTTCAGTCACAAAAGAAGTATACTAGTACATTTTTCCATGCCTCAAGAGGAGATGTGGCTTGGAACTGGAAGGCAATGTCACTGGCACCCAGAACCAGCTGAAGATTTTTAAACATTGCCGAAAACATTCAGTTGGCTGCCTAGGCTTTAAAAAGAGCTGTAATTATCTCAGTGGAGTCACTGTGCTTCCCATAAAATCTGCTACTTCGTGTCCCAGCCCCAGTTACCAAAGTGTAAGGAGTCAGCCTTATGGAACAAGCTGTCCTCAAACCACCAAAGCAGCAGTTATGGGACATTTGTTTTAGCAGTTGACAGTCCATGATACTTTGGAGGTCTTTGTATCTTCATGGAGTCTTGCCTGTCTACAAGACAAAACCCCAAAAATGCTTTTTCAAAAGGCAGTTGGACTTCCCTTGTTTTTGCTGGAAAACATTTCACTTCTCATCCAAGAAGCTTCTTCAGTTCTGACTGAATAGTGGAGAATGAAATATTCCTTGCAATCATCTGGTCATTAGCATTCTTTCTAAGAGTTGTTGAGGCCACTTGGAGGTTTATTTGTGCTCTCAGGATCACCTGAATAGTGCAAATGGGTGTGGAATCTTCTTGAAACTGCTGAAAGGACAGTGTTGTAAACACTCATATTTATAGCCATGACCTGTATGACTGAGAATCTCCATAGACATACAAAGCGAAGAGAATGAGGCATAGAATCAGACTGGGATGTGGCCAATATTCACAGATAATCCTGAAGCCACAAGACCGGATGTGGCCACTTCTGCATTCTTTTGTTGTGAAAATTGAAATGGGAGCAAAAAAGTTTTTGCTATACAGTTCCATTCTTTTTTTTATCATAACTAGTCCAAGGAAACCTCCTTGAAATGGACATGGGCAATGAATATTAAGAATTAGTGCACCAACTATAGATCTTGAGTCAATTCATGCTCATTCCTAGGATGACTCTGGACTATTAATTTCTCTTTCAGTTTATTTATATTTTGCAAGATTATTGCATGAACGTTATGCTGAGCTGGGTGATAGCATATCATTGATGTAGGTTGATCTCAGAAAAGTGGATCTGGCCTAATGTACATAGACAAGAGATCAAGAAGAAATCTCAGTGTTGTAGGCTAGAATGTGCCCATAAAACCACCAGTGACGGCTAGTTCTCACATGGTCAAAAGTAGACAACATGATAACCCAGTCTGGTAGTTATCTGGCTATTCACAAAACAAAGAATATATGACATTTCTCTGTCCTAGAGTTGGTTTTAATCATGAGTAGGAGAAATGTTTATAATGTCTTCTTCATTTTTCTTTACTAAATCTCTTCCCATCCAGCTTGCTAGTTAGAGCTTGACTCAAATGCAACTCTGTGTTGGGAATTTTAAAGAATAACCAAGTTTTCAATTTTAGCATTCTCATTGTTTCTAATGCATGATCTCCATTTTTTTTCCTGACTATAAATACACATATTAGATGGATCTGCATGTAGGCACGTAACTAGAAATTAAAAATAACCCAAAAATGTATAGCATGCAAAAAAAAAAAAAGAGAGAACATATTGGGCAAAACAATATATTAAAATAAATCTGCCATATGCCAAGCTCTTGAAGCAAAAATAGAATGATTCAAAGTTAGGATTAGATAAAGGCTACATGGGAAGAATACTAAATCTGAAAGATGCGTCAAACTCAACGCAATGAGGGATATATCATCCAAGGAGCAATCTGTTTAGGGTCTAGGACAATTCAGCATGGCCAACTCAGCATAGCCAACTCGACGTGGCCAACTTGCCATGGCCAGCTCAATACAGGACAATTGGCCATGGGACACTAATATCAAAGAAAATGTAGAATAGAATCATTAAAGAAAGGATACAAAAGGAGGGACAAAATAAAATGTGAATGACAAAAATTAAAATATTTGAAAATTATTTTAAATATTTAAATTGAATTATTGAATTGGCCCACCACAAGTTGCCCTACTGTGAGTTGGCCATGGTGAGTTGGCTGTACCAAGTTGTCCCATTCTGGACTATTTATGCCTGTCCTCACATAAACTCATATAAACTCACATTAGATAGATAGATAGATAGATAGATAGATAGATAGATAGATAGATAGATAGATAGATAGATAGATAGATAGATAGATAGACAGATAGATGATAGATAGATATACCAAAGGAGGCTCATTCAATTTCATTGTACACATGTTGTGCATTGGCAATAAAGGTTTGAACTTGAACTCTCCTTACTGAACTTTGATGTTTGGCAGATGTTTACCTTTGACAATCAGTTTCTGTGCTGAGTTCTAAGTATTCTGCCACCTCTTCTGGGGTGAGAACTGTCTCCTGGTCATCGCTGAGAGATACAGGGTCTGAAGCTGCAGAAAGCTGGTTGTAAGGCAAGGTGGGGAAGGACTGGTTTTCATCCAGAGACTCTTTGACCGTCTTCAGAGAATCCTTGTCCAGCTGCTGGTTCATGAAGTCCTCTGGGGGATGAAGATAGCATGTACAGGAGCACCTGAGAAACAGGCAATGACCACAGATAGTAAATGACAGACAAATAATCCCTATCTTTTTAAAAATGACAAAAGAACAACTCAAAATATGAGAAAAGAGGACATTTCTCTATGCTTTTAGCTAATTTTGTTTTGGGGAGTGCACATACACATTTTGGTGCGTGTGAGTGGGAATCATAGGATTTGTAGTCTTGATTGGAGTGTACCAGAGAAAACTAATCTAGCATTTTAGAGTTCAGACTCATTCAAGTCCTCTCACTTATGAGCATCTTAGTCTTTGTGGGAAACTAAAAGGGTATTGCTGACTTTGATTTTCTAATCACAATCCTCTGGTTTCAATACCTTAAAAACCTTTGAAGATCAATTCCCTTTTCCAGCAATTGCTATAGGGTGGCTACAACTGGAATATCAGCTGCAGATTGTTAAGCACTCTCACAAAATGGCTACCAAGTGGGGAGTTGGTACACAAGAGCCTGGTAGCACAGTGGTCAAAGTGCAGTATTGCAGGCAAACTCTGCTCATAGCCTGGAATTTGATCCTGATGAGACTCAAGGTTACTCAGAAGGATGCTTCTCAGGTCATTAAAATGAGGACCCAGATTGTTGGAGGCAATATGCAAATAATGCTTTGACATTGTAAACCACCCAGAGAGTGCTATAAAGCTCTAGGGAGCAGTTATATAAGCCTTAATGCTATTGCGAACATGGCCTATTAGGAAAGACTCATGTACCATTTACGCCTGTTACCCCATAAACTCTTCTTACTGAACTTTGAACTTTGTACCAAAAGATACACTGGTTAGGATACGCCTAATGCTAAAGATCTTCCTGCCTCAGTACATAACTTAATTGTCTCTTTTTTGTTAGACAAGTAGAGAGATTTGCAGATGAAGCCCAGGGTAGGCTTTCATTTCCACCAGTTTTGCTTTCTATACATCCAGCAAGGGGACCAAGAACATTCTTGGAAATGGGAGCAATGTTTGAGGCTAGCAGGTAAGGAACCTGGGAGGCCCAGAGAGAAGCTACTGGCACCCAAGAGTTCCATTTGCCTCTCCTGATTCCATGGCATCAGTACTAGCAACTTAGAAATGTGAAAAAAAAATCCCACCCTCTTTCTTCTCCTTAGGGGCAGCACGAAGGTTCAGTGGTTAAGATGCTGGTTTTGTCAGCTGGAAAGTCAACTGCCCAGATTCAAGACCTGAGCACTGCATGATGGGGGGAGCTCCCGTTACTTGCCTCAGCTTCTGCCAACCTAGCAGTTCGAAAGCATGCAAATGCGCATAGATAAATAGATAACACTTTGGTGGGAAGGTAACAGAGCTCCATGATGTCATGCTGGCAACAGGACCCCAGAAATGTCTTTGGGCAGTGCTGGCTCAACAGCCTTGAAATAGAGATGAGCACTGCCCCCTAGAGACAGCAATGGCTAGTAAAATCTGCAGGGATTCCTTTACCTTTTCTCCTCCCCAACAGATCAAGCTAGGTAGCAAGTCCCTGACAGTGAAGCCAGCCTGTCATTCTCACCTCCTTGGCCCAATTACACATTTCTAGCAGATTTCCTGAACTGAAGATCTTTCTTTTACAACTCTGCCAGAAGCTGTGAGTGATTTCAGAACCGGAAGCATGCCCATTTCTACATCAGGAGTGAAGCTGTCCCTCAGCCCTTCTCTCTACCTCTTCCTACCCCCAAAGAGCAGGCAAAGTTAGCAACAGCCATTGTCACTTGCATGTCAGTACATTGTGCCTGTCACCTTACACAAACCTGAAACGAGCACCTTAAAAAATAGCATTCCTGTGTGAACTTCAGTTCAGTATCCCCTAAAAGCTTCCAGGTGTTGCTACTGTTATTCTCAAAGAACTGAAAATGATACTTTCTCATGTATGTGTTTCATTTACATTGTTAGGAATAGATCTCAGAACTAGAATAGAATAAAGTAGAGTAGAGTAGAATAGAACGGAACGGAACAGAACAGAACAGAACAGAACAGAACAGAACAGAATAGAATAGAATAGAATAGAATAGAATAGAATAGAATAGAATAGTTGGAAGGGATCTTGGAGGTCTTCTAGTCCAACCCCACTGCTCAGGCAGGAAATCCTATAGCGTTTCAGACAAATGGCTGTCCATCTTTCTTAAAAACTTCCAGTGTTGGAGCATCCACAACTTCTGAAGGCAAGTTGTTCCACTGATTAATTGTTCTAACTGTCAGGAAATTTCTCCTTAGTTCTAGGTTGGTTCCAGGGGGTGGGATTCTTCCGGTTCAGACCGGTCCTATAGAACCGGTTGTTATGATTCTGCGCAGTTCGGAGAACTGGCAAATCATGCCCCTGGCTGGCCCCACCCCTCTCCACCTGCCCCTCCCTGCCCTGTTAGTCCTTATCATGCATGCCCAACATCGCTGACTGTGTTCTTCCCCGCCCAGTCACTCCTTAAGGTATTTCCCTCCCTCCTGACGATCAGCTGCTCCTATGATCAGCTATGCTGGGATTCCCCTTGCTTACTTACTGCTTCGCCCAGGCGCCTTCCCTGAGGCCCAGGAAGGCAAAAAATGGAAGGGGGCACAGCAACCCACACCCACCCTCCATTTTTTGCCTTCCCAGGGCCCAGGGAAGCTTCCTGGGAGCAAAAACCGCCCCCTCCTGTGCCTCGGGGGAGCCTCCTGGAGGGATGTTTTTGCTCCCAGAAGGCTTCTCGGGGGCCCTGAAGGCCCCAAAATGGAGCGCAGGGGTGTGCTGTGTGCCCCCCATGCTCATTTTTTTTCCTTCCCGAGTCCCAGGGGAGTTTTCTGGGAGCAAAAACACCCCCCAAGGAGGCTTCCCTAGGCACAGGAATCCCACCCCTGGCTGGTTCTCTCCTTGATTAGTTTCAAAGTCAGCATAATAATGGGCCGAGATAGTGAAGTTCCTTCAGGCAGCACAGACACTATCAGGTTGCTGTTATTATCTAGAAGTCATCCACTTGTTCTAACAAATATCAAAACAAATATCAAAACAAAACAAATATCCCACTTAGTTGAGCAAGCACGCTAGATAGCACAACACCCACTCAAATTTCAGCTACAGCTGCCAACTTACATTCCAACGGACATCACACAGATATCCACTCAACAAGACAATTCTTGGAGGGAATTAAAATGAGGCTGCTTTGTCCTTAAGACATCTCTCTCTGCTCAAGCCCATCCCTGGATATTTGTTGCTTGTCTTGAGTTGAGCAACATTATATGGATGCTTCTATTGGATTTTATGTAATGGCTTAACTCCTATTTTATATTCTTACTTGGTACATCAGAAAGGATTTATTCTAACCATAAGTGACTTAGAAAGATTTTTAAATCAATAAATAAAAAGCATTTCCTCTCTGCTAAAAAACACTGCAGTGTCAGAAAACCAAAGGAGAAAGGGCAGGGTCACTAAGGGGAAGCAGTATGTTCCCTTCTAACATCTTCTAGACAGTTTGAGAGAAAGAAGCAATCAAAATAGGCTGTGATATTTATTTGATTTATATTGCCGTCTATTTGCCCATGGTGACTCGAGGTGGCTTACACAGTGTAAAATCATATTTAAAATAAAAAATAAAAATGAAAAATAATAAGAGGTAAAAAAAAGAATCAAATAAATTAGTAAAGTACAATTGAACAAAATTTGGGAAAACAGAAAAGCAAAATAAAACAAAAACAAAAACAAAAACCAACTCCCATCCCCCACCCCGATGACAGCGGATCATACAAGCCATTTGATGGGCTCCATCCCTCTCTGGGTTCCCCAGGCCCGCTGGCAAAACCAGGTCTTCAGTGCCTTTCAGAATAGTATTAAGGAGGGGGCCATTCTAATCTCTGGGGGAATGATGTTCCAGAGAGATGGAGCCACCACAGAGAAGGCCCTTCTTCTAGGTCCCACCAGGTATATCTCCTGTTATGTCTGTTCGTGTACTGTTTCTGTATATTAGAAGTTTAGTTTTTAAGTTCTTATATCCAATGCTACCCAAATTCCTAAGATTATGTGTTACCGAGTAGGAAAAAAAAATTAAAAAGAAATCCCATCATTCAATCTATCTTATAACAGAATAACAGAGTTGGAAGGGACCTTGGAGATCTTCTAGCCCATCCCCCTTAATAATACTTGTATCTATTAGAGTAGACAGTCATAGCTTTAGTTTGGCAAGATTCTGCCATTAGAAGTAGACTAATAAAAGATTGGAGTTGATAGGGTTTTACTGTTGTCTTTGGTTTTGGGCCTGGTAACTTTATTCTAAAGTTACATTAAAAGAATTTTGCAAGTCTGAAAGTACAAATCTTCTTCGGTCTCCTTTACATACTGATAAACTAGGGAGAGAAGGGCTGCTTCTGAATCTCCCATTCCACCCACCATGCAGCGATGGGTTTACATGTCTATGTGTTGCAATTAATAGCACAGTAGATGAAGCCTCCTATGAATTGAACTGGACTCTTGGTAATTACACGAATATGTCTAAGTGATGAAAATAAATTATGTAAAGAGGTTCAGGACTCTGTCCATTTCTCCATCTCTTTATCAGGACAATAATTCTCATGATTGATTAGAGTGAGCCCAAATCTATTGCAGGGGCAGAAAAATTGAGTTCAAGAATGGGGGGAGGAGGAGGAGGAGGAGGAGGAGGAGGAGGAGGAGGAGAAGAAGAAGAAGAAGAAGAAGAAGAAGAAGAAGAAGAAGAAGAAGAAGAAGAAGAAGAAGAAGAAGAAGAAGAAGAAGAAGAAGAAGAAGAAGAAGAGGAGGAGGAGGAGGAGGAGGAGGAGGAGGAGGAGGAGGAGGAGGAGGAGGAGGAGGAGGAGAAGAAGAAGAAGAAGAAGAAGAAGAAGAAGAAGAAGAAGAAGAAGAAGAAGAAGAAGAAGAAGAAGAAGAAGAAGAAGAAGAAGAAGAAGAAGAAGAAGAAGAAGAAGAAGAAGAAGAAGAAGAAGAAGAAGAAGGAGGAGGAGGAGGAGGAGGAGGAGGAGGGAGGAGGAGGAGGAGGAGGAGGAGGAGAAGAAAGAAAGAAAGAAAGAAAGAAAGAAAGAAAGAAAGAAAGAAAGAAGGAAGGAAGGAAGGAAGGAAGGAAGGAAGGAAGGAAGGAAAGAAAGAAAGAAAGAAAGAAAGAAAGAAAGAAAGAAAGAAAGAAAGAAAGAAAGAAAGAAAGAAATGGCCATCACATGTAAGACAGATATCATGCCTAGTAAACAGAAAAGCAAGATGTAGAATCATGTAGAATTACTCTGTTAACCTATCTAATCCTAATCAAATGTATAGACATTGAGATTCATCCATGAGCTCAGAGCTGAGTTCCATGCTCAAGCAGCCCTTTTGTCAAGCAAACATATTTTGCCCGCTGAACAGAAGGAACAAGTGTTTGATGTGAAATGAGATCTGCCCCTTTTCCTCTTATTTGAATGTTTCTGTAATCTTGGGATCATCTGAAGTGGGTGGAGATGCCAACCTTTTCTTCTCCATGACTGGAAAGAAAAGTTTGGGACGTGCACAGGAGCCTAATGTCAAAGAAAGGAGAAACCCAGGGAAATGTACTTTTTGTCACTCCTGTTACACAGACTCTACTCTGTTCTCCTTTGCAACCAAATGAATTTTCAATAGAGCAGTCAATTATTGTGTAATTGCCCATAAATTTAGAATGGCACCAAAATTATTTCATGCAAGATCCAAGGACAACGTTTTTCTCTACGTAAATGTGGGATCCAAAGGGGCAGCAAAAAAGGATGGAGTCAGCTGATATTTCACTAATGGATTGATTTACTTGCCTGGAATGATAATTGCCCATTTACTTAAATAGCTGGGCACTTGTACAGAGGCCTGCCCTGTTCAATGAGAAATGCTCCCTTCTAGCCAGGCATGGAATCATCCCATGATTTGTAGCTTTTTAAGTGCAAAATAGGGAGACAGGATAGATGGAATTCATTTCCCAACAACATTTGTTCCTGCCACCCGGAGGATCCATCATAAGGGCGCCTCTGAATAATATGCAAAGTATGTAGATTTGCCTACTTGGTGCTAGAGGAGGGAGCAGGCAATTTATTCTACTATCTGGCACAACCAGAAGATGAGTCAGCGTAAGGTGAATTCTGAGTTTTCTGCAAGGTGGCTCTCTATCAAAAGTTAGAGGAGAAGCAGAAGAAATCCTGTTCTGCAGGGGGTTAAAAGCCTATCACCATCTTGTTAATTCTCATCTGAGCTTTCTTCAAGTATCATGAGCAAAACAATTGAAGAATTGGGTCATCAGTTGTTAGCCTAACTGACTGGAAGGGGAAGTGTTTTAAAAATAATGTATTTTTAGTGCTCTTTAACAGAATTATTAACAAAATAACAAGAGTTGGAGGACTCCTGGCTCAGAGCTTGGTTGTTTGCATGTAGGTATTTCATTACCAAACTAGGGAACATCATCAGTGCTAGTGAGTGTGGGGTTTGCCCCCTGTATGTACAGTAGCTTGCACTGCCAATGTTGGTGGGTGTTATGTCCCTGGAACTTAAAGAAGTTCCCACCCAGGTCTGTTCGTGATACGGGGGCGGTTGCCCTCTCTCCCATTGGTTGGTTCTCCCCAGCAGCCAGCTATAAAAGCAGGCTGCGGGGTCCAACCAGTCGCTGATCGCTGCGAGCCAGTTCCAGGCTTGGCAAGCACGTTCAGTCCTTTATTATTCTAATAAAGTATTTGTTGCATCCATGCCCTGGTTCAGCCTCTCATTTCCCGAACTTAACAGTGGGGATGTGGGTTTCTCCGTGATTAGCTCCTCCTCCTTACCAAGGAGAAAACCATGCCCTCAACAACACTGGCAGGGCAAGCCACTGTATATTCAAAGAACTAACCCCATACTCACTAGCACTGATGATGTTTCCTACTCAGGTAATGAGACATCTACAAGTGAACCACCAACTTCAGAGACCACCAAAGATTCCATAATTTAATCTTGATCTACATATATTCATTTCTATTGATATCTTAATTGAATTCAAGGTGTTTTTTAAATATTAATTTTGGTGCTTGGTTTAAAAATGCAATCAATAATATTTAGGATCTGAAATAATCCAGTATCTCTGAGGTTTACATCCTCTTAATCTTATGTACCAGGTAGAAGGAGGGTTTGCAGAAAGAGGCTCTGAGATTAAGATAAACAATCAAAATATTTGGATCCCATCTTACTCTTGCTTGGTGCTGGAATCTTGGAGAGCTTGAGCTTGAAAACCGGGTGGAATAGGAGGAGGTGGTGGCAGTGAAGGGACGTTTTGTGAACTGCACAGTGAGAACTTGGAGGAGCTGTAAGTTTTTAGCACCTTTTTCGCCCTCCCTAAGAAGGAACATAAAGAGAGAAAACAGGTCAACAGATGGCAATTTTTCGACCATCCTTGCTTCATCCATGTTGGACAATGGCTCAAACAAATAGCTCCCTTGCTGATATCCAAATCAAAATAAATCCTTCCACTTTAGTCCCTTTAAATTATTACTATTATATCTGTGTATCATGCACCTTACCAAAATGAGCAGTGCACAATGGCTTAAAACAGTTTTTAATAGGAGTAACAATACAGAACCAATTACAATAATAACCAAAGATTGGGAAATACACAAACACACACACAAAATCATTGGATAAGCACATGAATTGCTTTGCTTCCTTCCCATTTCCAGCAAATGAGAGATGAGTCAACTTGTAGAAAGCTGCAAATATGTTTCCCTTGAAAGTCTCATTAAATAGCCATCCAAAGCCTCTCTGGGTAGATCCAATCCAGATTAGGATGCACCTTATGAATCCATCAAAGAAAGAAGAGGAGAGGTCCAAATAAACTCCAACTGAGTCTTGGACAAACTGATAGACACATCGTTTCCTGCAGCGATGGGGAAAAGATTAAAGCCATAACACTTTACAGCATTTCTCACAAGCTGATTTCTACAATTAGGTGTCTTCTGTAGAGCAGGGGTCCCCAACCACCGGGCCACGGACCGATACCGGGCCGTGGAACATTTCCTACTGGGCCGCCAGTTTGCTGGGCGCCGCCATCTTGTTTGACGAGAAAATGCTTCCGGGTGAGCTTTTCCAGTTGGAAAGCGGTGTTTGGGTCCTGAAGGAATCATTGCACCTTAGTTTCATCAAAGGGGGGGGCTTCGAACGAAACTAAGGCGTGAGGATTTTTTCAGCACCCAAGGCAAGGCGAGCCGAGCGACCGTCCCGAAGCCGTCCTGAAGTGAAGCCCATCGACAAAGGTACAAAGGAGGAGTTGATAGTGGCAGGGAGAAGCGGGGGACGGCTGGCTGGCCGGTCGCTCGGCTCGCCTTGCATTGCCTTGGTCATGCGCACTGATGCCGGTACCGGTCCACGGATCATTTTGTGATGCCGGTACTGGGCCATGGCACAAAAAAGGTTGGGGACCACTGCTGTAGAGCACAGTTCTAGAGAAGATGCCCTCTCAAGAAATGGAGCCTGTAACATAGTACAGGCTATAACTTATATGCCACTGCTTGCTTGTTTGCAGATACAGTACCTTCCTTGATTTTTTTTTTAAGCCAGAGGACTCTCACCTCAAACCAGACCTGTCACAAATCAGGCCTATGCATTATGTGTTCAACTCTGGACTTCAGCATAAAAACTGGTGCCAAACAGTTTTAAATTGAAGGAAGCATAAGAAAAGTGTGTCGTGCCTTGGGAAGATTTTCTTTGCTTGTGACATTTAGGCTGAAGTCACACATGCATTTTTAAACTGCTTTAATTAGCACTCCTACACGTCAATTAAGGTGTGTTACCACCGTTTCCAAGTTCTGTTATCCTTGTTTTAGAAGGCACCAGGAGGAGATATTTCCTTGGATATTCCACACCAGATGCTGACCACAGATGCTTCGTTACCTGCCCAGCCCACATGCAACACCCTGATGCAGTCCCCTGAGTATCTCTCAAATTGGTGTTAATTGCTGCTGTCTTCTCTGACTATTTTTCTATTGGCCACTTAAACAGACATTAGGTCATGGGAAAGCCTTGTCAGTTTTGTTGGACAAGAAAGAAGCAGGTTGATGATAGAAGTCTGCACCAATGACAATGTCTGACTCTGTTCTCCATCCATATTCGGGGAGTTTGGAGCATACTTTCAGGAACTGGAAACCATCTAAGGGATTGCCTCTCTTCTTATGAACCTGACAGGCCATTTAGACATGCAGAGGTCCCTCCAATGGTGTCCTCCTGGTCACAGGCTAATCTGTATCATATGCAGAAGAAAATGCAGAAGAAGATCTTCTCCAGTGGCCTTCCCAAATTATGGATTCTATCCTCTTGTCCTGTTGAGTGTCCTTTCCCAAGAAAAAAATAGTCTCGTAGATCTTCTGAGGAAATACATTTATGAATACAAGCCTGAGACATTTCCTTAGCTGGCTTATCAGCAGAAGGCAATGAAATTTAAAATATGTTAAATGGCGTGTGTCAAGCCAGTCTTTCGGGAAAGCAACCAGTATTAAAACAGCAATTTGGTTCATTCTGCTGCTTCTGGATGAGCTTTTGATTTGGCACCAGATTACTCAAAGAAGCCATTTCCTCTCTTGCTGGCTGTCCTTGGAACTCATCAACAGAGACCCTTTTAATCTGCTCATTGCATTGGTGGGTCAGTAAAAGAGTGGGTCACCCTTTTTGTAATGGCCCCTAAGGTGCATTTGGGGAGGATTCACCCGTTTTGTTTTAGCTTTTCAACAAAATTCTGAAGATTCTATCATTCTTGTTGATTTAGGAACCGTTCATTTTATCACACAATTATCCTGAGGGACTCTTTGGATCTTACCCTTAAATGCATCTTAAACATAATTTGGATTTGTCATTGTCTTCTTCATGGATGGACGGATGGATGGATAGATGGACAAATAGATATATTTACTTTCCAATCTGTAGCTGAGAGAGTGACTAGCCCAAAGTCACCCAGTTGGCTTCCATGCCTAGGGTGGGATGAGAACTGGGTCTCTCCACTCCCAGTCCAGTATCTTAACCATTAACCACACTGCCCACAATATGAAGTAGTACATTTCAAGTTTTATTGCTTGATTGTCCTGGAAATATAAACTTTCATCAGGGCACTGGAGTGTTCTAAGAACACACATAATACAAACCAGCATCACAACCATTTGTACAGCTTTTTGTGAGTCACATCATTAAATCTTTTCTCCCAGAAAGTCCAACTTGGCCAGATTGGCTATTCATTGCAGACACTACTTCATGAATACTGAGAAGGATCTCAGGATGGGCACAGGATACTTGGGAAAGGTGTAGTGGAGACCTTGTACATAGATTACAAGGAAAATCCTCATCAGCAGTAATGCTGGTGCCTCATTAAGCATTTGAATGGGCTTCTGAGGGGCCTCTTGGTTGGAGAGTCAGCTTGTCGGCTCAAGGCTCATCTGGCAGTTGAGAATCCCATAATAAAGCAATGGCAGCAAAGCACAGAAGTACACAAGGAATTGCATATATTTAGCACAGAGCAGACTATATAAACACACTGTTCAAATAGTATCTAATAGTCTTACCTTTAGTTTTAGAGCTCTTTAAAGCTGAACTATTGAGAATTGGGCCAGTATTTAAACAACAGAGTTCAACAAACATTAAAGAGGAAGACACCTTGATTCTTTGCAAGCATACAAGTTTTGCATTTTAGATCTATTCAATAATTCCATGGATTTTTTCTTTCCTGTTCTTTTTATTTTGCTGTAGGTAGAAAAGTAAAGCCTTCCTTCCTTCCTTCCTTCCTTCCTTCCTTCCTTCCTTCCTTCCTTCCTTCCTTCCTATCTATCTGGAGAACTAATTCTCATGGATGGCCTACAAAACATTGGCACTTATTTATGAACTTCTTGAGGGATATAGGTAGATGTCATGTACAATTAACTACCTATCATTCTTACCTGTCATATTGACTTTCTACACTTTCATTGAATGAGCATCGTTCTTGAAGACTTTTTTTCAATCAGCAGAAGGTGGCAATAAGGATGGATGGATGGATGGACGGATGGGATGGATGGATGGACGGACGGGAGGGAGGGAAGGAAGGAAGGAAGGAAGGAAGGAAGGAAGGAAGGAAGGAAGGAAGGAAGGAAGGAAGTCAGTCCTTAATCATCTTGCAACAATAAAATAGCACAAAAACTGATAATGAGGTAAAAGAATAGAAACTGCTATTCACATATGCTGTCAAAGACTCACATATTCACATATGCTATCAAAGACTCAGAGGGAAAAAAAAGTTGTTTGCGGCAGTCCAGAATTAGCCATTAAGTAAAATAAACATAAGCTTAGGGCACTTGGAAGAAAGGCACCACAGAGATTAGCTTTCTTGTCCTTAATTTTTTGTTTCACTGCAATGCTCAACTTCAGTTTTCAGCAATTATTGAGGGATAATAAATCACAATAGAAAAAGCAGCTTCTCTACAAGCAAAATCATAAGGTGATATGGTAATCAAGCATCCAGGGTACCAGAATAAATAAAAGCATTTGATGAGCCTGAGTTTAAAATGATTTCTCCCTCCTCCCCTTACCTCCAAAAGAAAAATTAAAGAGAAAAAAAAAACCTCTACCATCCCTCTCTATTAAAATATTTCCAGCTGAATCTAAGATGACCCTCCTGTTGAAAAAAAGAATTTGTGGGGGAAAGCTGAGGTTTCGCTGGATATCCAGTGATACTCTGCTGCTCTCTACTGGAATAGAGAGAGAGAGAGAGATGGGATCAGCTTAGATAATGAAGCCAATAAGCAGAACGCTTACAAAAACAAGAAATGAGATGGCATTATTTTAAAAGTCTACCAAACCAATCCCACCACCATATTTTTACCTGGACTGGCCAACAGCTTTGCATATTTTCAGAATTTTAAATCAGACGGCAAAGCACTAAAGCCAGGGATGACAGTAGGAAAAATAGAAGTGTGCCAAATATGACTTTTCTTACAATGTTTTATTTTTCCCTCTTAAATTTTGTTTGTCCCATGTACACATCTGTTAACATTTTTTAAAGTTTCATTTTGAAATAGTTATTGTTTTATATCCTGCCTTTATTATTTTTTTAATGAGCAATTTAAGATGTAGAATATATCTAACACTCCTCCTTCCTCCTATTTCCCCCACAACAATTAGCCTATCAGGTGAGTTGGCTTGAGAGAGAGTGACTGGGCCAGGGCCACCCAGCCAGCCTTTTTGTGTAAGGCAAGACTAGAACTCACAGTCTCCTGATGATTGGGTCAGAGTCACCCAGCTCGCTTTCTTGCCAATGGCAGTCCAGAACTCCTGATTATTGCCCAGTTGGCTTTAATGGCTAAGGTGAACTAGAACTCATATTCTTCCAGTTTATACCCTGATGTCTTAATCACTAGACCAAGCTTTCATGCATATATGCATTTTCTTACCTCATACTCATGCACACACATAAAATACACACCCCAAATCTCTAGAACAAAGCATTATTCAATGTTGTTAAAACTAATATCAGTTACTCAGTAACTTAGAAATAAAGTTAACTGCTAAAATATAGCATATAATATAATATACTATAATATAATATGCTATAATAAATATAATATGCTATAATATAATATGCTATGCTATACTATACTATAATAAATATAATAATATAATATAATATGCTATAATATACTATGCTATGCTATGCTGTGCTATGCTATACTATACTATACTATACTATACTATACTATACTATACTATACTATACTATACTATATTATACTATAATAAATACAATAATATAATATGCTATAATATACTATAATATGCTATAATATAATATGCTATACTATACTATATTATAATATACCATAATATACAAAATATCCTATCCTATCCTATCCTACCCTATCCTATCATAATATAGGTTGTGGTACATCATCTTGCAATATCAAGGGATTTTTAGAAGAAGAAGAAGAAGAAGAAGAAGAAGAAGAAGAAGAAGAAGAAGAAGAAGAAGAAGAAGAAGAAGAAGAAGAAGAAGAAGAAGAAGAAGAAGAAGAAGAAGAAAGAAGAAGAAGAAGAAGAAGAAGAAGAAGAAGAAGAAGAAGAAGAAGAAGAAGAAGAAGAAGAAGAAGAAGAAGAAGAAGAAGAAGAAGAAGAAGAAGAAGAAGAAGAAGAAGAAGAAGAAGAAGAAGAAGAAGAAGAAGAAGAAGAAGAAGCCTTTTCTTTTAAGTTAGAAAACTGCACTGCCAGAATTAGGGAAACTATTTGGAAAGATAGTTGGGCTTCAGTTTTCATATTGGTTCCCTAACTAAAACTTGGTTAGTGGCTCTGTTGCACCAGTCAGAAGTAGGGCTCATTGCACTGGCCTTCTCATTGAGTAGCTTCTCTCTGACAAGATGTAACAAGTAGTCTTTCCCCCAGTAACCGGCTTGCATCTGGAATATAAATTTCCTTCCATTTTTCCAGTCGGTGTATGTGAAAATGAAACATTGAAGACAATATTAAGGGCATGTCAAACTTTCTCTTTGAGCAGATTGGTTTCTGAAATTCTAACTGCTTCTCTTCTCTCCTATTTGCCTCCACAGCTAGGCTTGTGATATTAAAAAGGATGTCATTCTTTTAGCAGATGGAAAGATGTGACAGAAAGGGAATAAGTAATTGCATGTGAACACAAAGATGACAAAAACTCGGCATGGCCAGACAAAATTACATCTGTTGGGATCTAAGTGGTTAAAGAGATATCACCTGGAACTAAATGCCTAATTATGTCCCTAAGCAGCAGAGGACAATCGCATGAGCTAAAGACAGAGGTGGTATTCAGACAGTTCTGACCAGTTCTGGAGAACCGGTAGCAGAAATTTTGAGTAGTTCGGAGAACCGGTAAATCCCACCTCTGACTGGCCCCGCCCCCATCTATTCTCTGCCTCCCAAGTCCCAGCTGATTGGCTGGGTCTTCTTTTGTTGCCCTGCACAGGAGAATGGAGCTGGAAAGCAGGTTAGTGGGGTGGGGAGGGAATGGAGATTTTACAATATCCTTCCCCTGCCATGACCACCAAGCCAGGACCACAGAACCAGTAGTAAAAAAAATTTGAATCCCACCACTGGCTAAAGACTACGTTAAATGCACTGTTCTCAGTCCCCAACATCCAGTCTAACAAAATATCTACAACTGATTGGTTCTTTGCCCCAGACCATGAGGCAAAAGTTTCTTCTCCTACCGTTGACTCTTCGGTGCTTTCCAGAACTGACAACACTGCTTGGGCTACTATGGTTACTCCAATCTGCTGAGAATCCTGATGGGGACATGGGTGTGCTGTGCACCTGTTGCAGCTCTGAAAGAGAAAGAGATATATGTGATCGTATGTGCCTGTCAGATCAATCTGAATTCATGCTGTTACAATGATCAGCCATTGGTCAACCTAGGAAGATCCAGATGCCGAAGTTATTACTTGTCCAGGAAGATACTCCAAGTTATAAATCTGAAGGATCTGATGAAACTGCTGCCCATGAAACTGAAGATTTGGGGTCCACACCTGGTGACAGTCAGCACTTTGCAGTGAGAGGAGCCTGAGCTATTTCACTCAAATTGCATATGGTCCACAATGAAGTGAAAATAGTTGGGCAGCCTAAACAGCCCTTACAAACATATTCCTTCCAAATGTCAGATGGTATGCATTTCAAGATCCTACCAAAGTATTACGGAGATTTTGAGCATAAAACATGGGAAATCATATCTATGCAAACACGTAAGTAAATGCATTTACTCTTATGGGTCCTACATATGCACAAATCTTATTTCCTTGGATTCATAAAACCACAGCTGGTGGTAGAGATGACTATGAAGGCCAAAGCTGTAACAGGCACTCCAGATAGGGATGCTCTTTGAGCTGCCAAGTTAATTTCCAAGTAACTCAGCCCTTGCTGTGTCCTTAACAGAGTGGATGCGTTGCTCTGCATCGCTCCTGGCAATTAGCAGCTGCAGCAAGCAAATGAGGCTTTCTATTACATTCCATAAAAGCCATGGCATTAAAGCTGTACCTGAACTTTGGAGATAATTCAATTAAGTCCCCTTGCAAAGAGGAAGTGGGGGGAGAGGTGCTACAACCGAGGAGAACTCATTTTTTTTCTCATCTCCTGGCTACCTGCAGGAATTCTCTTGACATTTAGATCAGTGCCCTTATTTCTTTTCATGGTCTTGTGGGTGAAGTCAACAATCAGTGAAGACATCCCTGACTTTTTGAGTTGCACAAGACTTCTCACAGACTCATAACTGTTGCAAGAAGTGAAAGGACAGGAAGCAGGTAATAAGGACTCCATTTCCACAATGGGGAGATGTATAATGTATGGGCATTCCTGCCACGAAGATCCATATTGGCACCCAAAGCTTTTTCACTTGTTTGAAACTTGGTAGCTCAGGTAATTAAGTTGCAGATGTTATTAGCTTATTTGGGGCAGTAAAAGAGAAGAGAAAGAGTGCAAAGAGCTCCCAAAGGGATTGAAAATGGCTGATTAGTGCAATGCAATGCAAAGTCACACACATTTGAGAGAGAGAAAACTCAATTTCAGATGCATACTAATAGAATCTAAGATGGCAACAGTGATTGGCCACCAAAGAGAGCTATGGTGTAGAAGTAAATGCAGATGACAATCCAATACATAGCCTTGGTGGTGGTGGGAAACAGGTCAATTTCACTCTAGGAATCCTTAAGAAGGAAATTGAGATGAGAACTAACATAGCAATGGCCTTCTATAATACTATGACAAGATTGCAGCTGGAATGACATTTCTGGTCATTACACCTCAAAAAGTAGAAACTGACAGAATACAGAAGACCATTAAAGTTTATTTGGGGCTATAGCAGGTCTTCTACGAGGAAATACTTGTGGTGATCTGGGGTGTGGCACAAAGGCAACATAGTCAAATAAGCCAGAAGAGTCCCTTTAATACCTCTAACTTTGCCCCCAATGTCCAGGTTACCTTCGGCTGGAGAAAAAACTCTCCCAAGCAGAGTCTTTAAGTGGAGGAAATTCAGTCCGAAAACAAAGTACATGCAAACTGTAAATAAAAATCCACACAAACCATGCTGCAGCAATTAACTTGACAGGGCAGGATACGGAATTGCAGATTTGAAAGGCCAACAAAACACATACAGTTGGGAAGACTCCAGAAACCCAGATAAGCCTCTATAATAACAGATAACTCACAATTTGCTTCCAACAACTTTGCTGTGTGTAGCTTCCCTTTTTAAACACTGTGCTCCCAGCTGTGGCTAATGAAGCCATGCAACTCACATGCAACCCCATAAGCCATGCAACTCACATTGTTCCCTTCTCTGCTCTTCCCTGTGTGCCCTAGGATGAAGAGGGAGTGGCCCTGAGCCTTGCTCTGAATTCCCTCTGCCTTGCTCTATCTCTTCCCTGCTCTGCCCAGCTGGACTTTGCCCTTCCCCAGTTTCTTCCACAGCCAATGGAGCCACACTCCCACTCTCTGTCAGCTTCTCAGTCTCCCCCTCCAAATAAGATTCCGACAGGGGCAGGACAATACTGTAGCATTAAGTCTCTAGGTTAAAAATGGCATTACCTGTATATAAAACCCTACATGACATGAAAAGATGGAGAGAGAGAGAGAGAGATGTTTTAGAATTTTGAATCATCTCTTGAATCTCAACTTCCAAGATTTGGACTGCTTTTTTTTAAAGTTTATTCATTTGCGGAATTGCATATTGCTTCCATCATTATAGTTTATAAAGGTAGTGATGGATATCAATTTTGGTTTCTTTCAAGGAAGCTTTTGACAAAGATTTATCAGTAGTCAGAAACTGCTTTAGACACGTGTCAGTTATTTGGAGAATGGACTTTTTGCCTTACCCTTTTTGTCATATTTGGCCCAGAATCCTCTGATGGTACGATTTGGGGAGAGGGAGCCAACTGTCTTCCATGGCCCTTGTTGTGTTCTTCCTTGGCCACTAGCCCGATCAGTCCTCAGGTTCTGGCTGCCATGAGACATGAGCTCACCAGCTTGTGTTAGTTCCATACTTTGTAGGTTAGGATTGGAAAGGTATGGCAAAGAACTGTAGAAGGTCTTGAGATCTTTTGCTGGAAGGTTCGTGCAAAAAGCTCCATATGGGCTACTATTGCTGCTATCAGGCACCAAAGGAACAATCTGGATTCGTGACCCTTGACTCTGCCTATCAAAGGACACTGCTGTGGGGATGAGGACACAAAAGGCAAAAAGAGATGCATGTGATTTTCTGACTTTACAGTAGTTAACAACTATTTGGCAGGATTGGTAAAGTCCAATCCATACTGTACAAGGCATACACAAAAAGAGAAGAAGGCCAAAGAACACAGGGTAGACCCAGGAAAAGATGGAGAAACAACATCAAAGAAACACTATAGCAACTTCAATTAACAATGATTGAGGCTGCCAGAAGAGCAAGAACCAGAATTTTGTATCTCCCTTGATACCAGGAGGAGGAGGAGGAGGAGGAGGAGGAGGAGGAGGAGGAGAAGAAGAAGAAGAAGAAGAAGAAGAAGAAGAAGAAGAAGAAGAAGAAGAAGAAGAAGAAGAAGAAGAAGAAGAAGAAGAAGAAGAAGAAGAAGAAGAAGAAGAAGAAGAAGAAGAAGAAGAAGAAGAAGAAGACATTAAAATATATTTGCTTCATGTAAATATTGTTTATTTTCTTGAAAACCATATATCAATTTATTCATTTTTATAGGAAGGTGCTGGTGCAAAAGGAGTCACAGAATGCGCATGTCCCACCTCTTCCATCTCCTTTTTGGAGAAAGGATCTCCTACCTCCACTTTGAGGGATTATGCAAGAAAAAGAAGATACTTTTCTTACACCCTGGACAACATCCAGCCCATAGAGGGTAGCATGCTGGAAGAAAGCCCAGGGCTTTTGCAAGGTTTAGCTCCCCAGTCCTGTTCTAGATTCAGACGTATTTTGCATGGAGTGTTGTATAAAAGAATTATCCAAGTAACATAAAAGGTAATTGCCTTGCACACTAAATCTATGACTGGTTTCATGCAGCTTTTCTTGAATTTTGTATCCACATTCTTTGATTTTATCTGGACCTCCATAAACTACCCCACAAAGTGCAATATAATAAAGATAGAAATAAGACTTTCAACTTGGCCATGAATGAAGAAGAAAATGTATACTAGATTTGTGGAATTCTTGGCTGTCTTTGGATTCCATCCACAGAAGTTGGCTACTAAGGCTGCTGCTGGTACTGTAATTCTTGGAACCAGATGTGGATTTCCATGTATCTGAAAGCCAAGGAGAATCACCGGCGTCTACCCTGCAGACAAGGGGAAAACATATATAACTTAATTTACATGGTTCAGGGTGACAGCTTTGAGAGTTATTTCTTGCCCAACCAAAGGAAAATAAGCTAACATCAAATCTTCCTGCTACCCAAATAAGAGACAGATGTAAACCAGGCTTCCTATCCCAAAGAAACAACTGTCCATCAGGTTGAATAGCAGGGGAGAAGAAACATACACAAAAATTCAACAATAGTTTTACTATAAGCAGGAAAGACATTGACAAACATTTATGTTTCCTTTCTTATTCATCCTCTTGTCAACTTCTCTTTTGCAGGCTAGATAAAAACAAATAAACATTTAAGGGGCCTATATAAAGAAGAATACTTAATAGAAGAAAAAGGGATAAATTGCCTAAAGAAAGCCGATCTCCTGAGAATATCGGAAGAAGAAAAAAGTTTATTGAATGGAAGAATAAATCTCGAAGAAGTGACATGGGCAAAAAATAAACAAAAATAATAATAAGGCGGCAGGCCCAGACAGACTTCCTGCCGAATTATATAAAATTCAACAAGAATTATTAGGCAACAGATTGCCTAATTTAACCCTATTTAATGAAGTTTTGGACAAGGCAAAAATTCTGCAATCGTGGAAGGAAGCAATGATTACGATTATCCCAAAAGAAAAAAATGATCAAACAAACATAGGAAACTATAGGCCAATATATTAAATGTGGATTATAAAATCTTTGTAACCATAATAGCTGAAAGACTCAAAAAAATATTAAACAAATTTATTTATACAAATCGAAATGGCTTCCTCCCATACAGACATCTTAGGAACAATGTAAGGACAATTTTAGACATCATAGAGTATTATGAAGATCAGAGTGGAGAACAGGTAGCACCAGGGGTGGGATTCAGTTTTTTTTGTAGAAAGGTGTCTATTTTTTCCTGCTTTTTATTTATTTCCTAACACCAGTTCCTTTTGCAGCCCACTCGGTTTTTCTTACGTCCTTCAGAAGGACTCACACTCCATGATCACCCCTTGTGTTCCCAAATCCAGCCGGTCACGGCTCATATTTGAGCTAGCAGCTGTCTGGGGTGCGGCTGGCAATCACGGAGGAGGTGAGGTCCTGCTGTTTCCACAGAGGAAACCCACAACCACACACCTGGTACACTCACGCTTCCACTCCCCTCACTAGTAAGATTATAAATTTGAAGCGGTACTCACCTGCTTTCAAGCAGCTGTTGAGCAGAAAAGCCCAAGGACTCCCTTTACTACCCTATACCTTCCGGGCTGGGTCTGTGGATGTTGTCCCTGGACAAAGAAGGTCCATGCCAGCTGGGTTTGGATCCGCAGGCCCGGTCTGGTGGCAGGGTTGTCTGGAAAACCTTTGTGGTCGCCAATTGTAGAAAGGTGTCAAAATGTCTTTCTTCCGAGGATTCGATTTTCCTGCTGGGAGAGCTCCGGCGCAAGGATATGGACAACTGCTTGAAAGCTGGATCTTTTTATTTTTCAGGAAGGTGGTAGACAGCAAGAAGTCTGTGTTCCTGGGCTAGCTAGCTTCTTATGGTAAGTCCCTGGTTTTTTATACCCTTTTCTCCCTTTGTGAGTTGATTTTGTGTGAATGTTTGTATTTGTGCTTAATGTGTCAAATCCTGTTTGAGTTTGTCTTTATTCCTGCCGGAGGGCAAACTCTGCGGGGTGTGGAAGGCAAACTCCATGGGGTGGTTAGATTGTATTATCAGTTTTTTTCCTAATCTCTTTTAGCTTTATAATGTTTTTTTCATATTTGTCTTGTGGCAATCTGCTGTCTGTCTCTTTTGTAATTTATATTTTTTGTGTCTTTTGTCTGTTTGTTTTGCTTATTTGGTATGTCCTGTGTTCGTAAGGGTTTCCTTTTCTTATTTGTCTAGTTTTCTTAATTACTTAGGCTTTTGTCTATAGGGATTCTTTAATACCTTTTATTTGATTCCTTTTCCTATGTAAGTTTGTTTTATGGCTGGCCTGATATTCCCCTTTGGCTTTTCCTGTTTGAGTGACACTACTGTCTTCGTGAAGTTCCCTTTTCATATTTTAACAACCGGTTCTGTGGGCGTGGCTTAGTTGGTGGGCTTGGTGGCTTGGTGGTCATGTGACTAGGTGGGCATGGCCAACTCGACATCACTCATATCAAGGGGCGCTTCTCCTTGCCTGGCCTCTCATGACAGTGGGGATGCTGCAATGGTCATAAGTATGAAAAATGGTCATAAGTCACTTTTTTCAGTGCCATTGTAACTTTGTATGGTCACTAAATGAGTTGTTCTAAGTCAAGGATTACCTGTACAAAATTACAAAAAGCTTCTTTGCTTGCAAAAAGCTGCCCTGAATATCAATCATTAGATTAAAAATACCTGCAAGCCAGAGTTACAAATCAGGCAGGGTGCCAGAGCACCTTGAGGAATGAAAATAGTTAAAATGCAGTGATAACTATCAAGCAGCCATCTCTTGTTCATAAAGTGAAACCCTTTAGCGGAGAGGTCATTTAAGCTCTCTAGAAAAAGCATACCCAGAAAAAGCAATCCTTACATCAATTTGCATCACTTAAAACTGGTCTCACTCACCTTACAAGATATCCTAAGGAAATCATCCAGATTTAAGGAAAGGTCACATGCCCCCCAGAAAGGCAATAAAAAATCAGTGCCAACCTTGCATCCTGCCTCTTGGAAGTATACCCCAATAGGACAGTGCCAGATAGTATTAAAGCAGTGAGGAAGACCCTCTCCCCAGATAGAAAAAGAAACCATGAGGAAGGAAAAAATTCAAACACAATACAAATAATTAAGTCACAACAGTAGCTGTTGCTTTTTGAAGCTGAATAGGGAAATTATCCCATCAATAAACACAGGATTAAACTTTACCAAGCACAGAATTAACCTTCACCAAAAAACAGTTTTAGACCAAAACTAAGAAAGAGTATGTAAACTCATGTTTGAATGTCAATCTTTCTAGCTAGCCAAGAAGCCTTACTGAATGTCACTCATCTTGGTTCCATGTCACTAAAAGCTTTGCTTTATTATTCAATTATTTCTTCAAAATGCTGATTGTCCAGAGAAGTATTTCCTCCCAACAGCAGTGTAAAAAATCTTAAAACAACCCTTCCCCTTTAAGAAAGCCTCAGAAGCTCCAGAGGCAGGAAGTCTAGGCTGTCTGCCAAGAATGCAATAAGGGTGGAAAAAAACAAAAGCGGATTGCTTCTAACTACCAGTTCTCTGAACTGCTTAGAAAGTTAACAAGGGATTCTATAGAACTGGATAGAACCGGTAGAATCCCACCCCTGGGTAGCACTATTGTTTTTGGATGCTAAAAAGGCATTCAATAATGTAAAATGGAGTTTCATTCTGCAACATATTAAGTATATGGATTTTGGTAAAAGATTCTTAAATGTAGTATCAGCAATATATAATGAACAGGAAGCCAGAATATTGATAAACGATCACACAACAAATAAATTTGAGATACAAAAAGGAATGAGACAGGGATGTCCATTATCACCATTATTATTTATTTTGACACTAGAGGTACTAACAAAAATAATTAGGAAAGAATTGGAAATAAAGGGATTAAAAATAAAAAAAGAAGAGTATAAATTATAAGCCTTCGCTGACGATTTGGTTTTTATTTTAGAAGATCCACAAAATTCAGGACCAAAACTTATAGAGCAATTAGAGGAATTTGGAGAAGTTGCAGGACTAAAAATTAATAAGGAAAAAACTAAAATACTAAAATATTACAAATGTACAAAAAGAAACCTTAACTAGGATAATGGACATCCAGATGACAAACAAAGTTAAATATCTGGGGATTGTGATCTTGGCGAAAAGTATAACCCTTAAAGTGGATAATTATACTCCATTAATCAAAAAAAAATGGAAGATTTTAGGAAATGGAATAATTTAAGACTCTCTTTTATGGGGAGAATTGTGTCCATAAAAATGAACACACTACCAAAATTATTGTTTCTATTTCAAAATGCTCCTGTAAAATTAGAGAATTTTTTTTTATCATTTAGATAAGCTAGTATCGCAATTTATATGGCAGGGAAAAAAGCCCAGAATCAAACTAAAATTGTTGCAGGACGCTACTGAAAAAGGAGGACCTGATTGGGAATTATATTACAGAGCGGCTATTCTGACTTGTGTTAAAGATTGGATAAGTGTCAAGAATAAAAGAATGTTAACATTAGAAGGATATAACCTACAGGCAGGGTGGCATGCCTTTTTGTGGCAAGACAAACAACAAATTCATGGTTATTTTCAAAGGCATAAAATGAGGCAGGCTCTACTACATGTATGGAATAAAACTAAATGACAAATTTATGTTGAAATACCAACTTGGTTATCTACATTAGAAGCGTTAATGTATCCACATCTACTATGTTGAGGGGAGGTCATTACATATGAGGATATATTAGATGAGAAGGGAGAGTTAAAAACGAGACAGGAGTTGAAAGATTTGGGATTTGAGATAGAATGGTGGGCTTATTTGCAATTATAATCGAGGTATAGGAAAGATATGAAAGAATGGGGAATCAGTAGATGGAAAACAGAATTAGATAAAATACTATTAGGAATAGATGAGAAATTTATTTTAAAAATGTATAAAGTATTATTGGAATGCAAATTGGAAGAGGAAAAGGTAAAAGAAACGATCTTGGCCTGGATGAAAGATTTTGGATATGGTATAAATTTGGATGATTGGCAAATTTTATGGGATAGAAACAAAAAAATAACTTTGACGGCATCGTGAAAAGAAAATTTACACAAAATGTTTTATCGATGGCACATCCCACCATCAAAATTGGCAAGAATGTATCCAAAATTATCCCCTAAATGTTGGAAATGCAATAAAGAAATTTCGCAAATGCGAAAAAGTCCAAACATATTGGTTGAAAATTAGAAATTGGTTAGAAGAAATGTGTAAAATTAAAATAGAATTTAGACCTGAAATCTTTCTACTGGGAATCAATGTAGGAAAATATAATAAAGAGAAAGCATATTTAATAGTCCATGTCACCATTGCTGTGAGGCTATCCCTTGCCCAAAGATGGAAAGGTAATGATATGCCAGATGAGATGGAAATAATTAGAAAAATTTGGATGTGCGCTGAAATGGATAGAGTAACTCAAGAAATAAAAATAAGACTGAATCTGATTATTACAAAACATGGGAGAAGTTTTACCACTGATTAAAAAAAAGAAAGAAAGAAATTTATTAATGGTGTCTAAATTTTATGTATATATGTAAATTTGTATTTTTTGTTATATGTGTTATTTGATGATGTAAGATAAGCATGCATGTTGGGATACATCACGTTCATTGTTTTTAAATGCTTTTTTATTTTGTTTCATCAATAAAAATTTAATAAAAAAAAATAAATAAATGCACAACAATCCAAAAACTTTAAAAAAAATAGTTTTATTACAGAAAAACTAAGAAACCATTTTGATAGAATTCCACCAACTATCATAATGACTTCTTAGCTTTTCTTCAGTAAAACTACCACTAAAACTACTTTTTACAAGTTTCTGTATTCTTGTTCATTCGTTTTCCTGTTTCTTATCTAGCCTGCCAGGGAGAAGTCTGACAAGAGGACGATTCATGAAATTAAATACTGTATCTTCATCAGTAGTTTGGCCACAAACATCTGCAATATTTCTGTATTTATGCCCAGGAGACTGCGAAATTAGAAAAGTGTCTGACATCTGTTTTACCTCTCAGGTTACACTGGTTTATGGCAAAGATTTTCTATTTTTATTATTTGGGTGAATTGTCATAATTTTACACTGATTTCACTTTACAAAAACAGAACAAAAAAATTAGAACATTGTCTTTTCCCCAAAACAGGGCCAGACATAACTCATTCCAGCCCTCCCTCTTAATAGCATCATATGTTCTTTGACATTTAACTCCAAGAATAAATATTCCGAAAGAAACAAGCATTCTGGATCCTTAACATTCCAGCTATCACTCACCTATGTTTGATGATAGTGTCATCACTTGCATTCCGATATAGTCCTGAAAAAAAGGAAGTGCAGAGTAAGAGGCTGAGGCTCCCCTGTTCTTATTAACAGTCTATTTACAATGTTTGTGTCATGGCTGACAACAGCACTCTGCTATTCTGAATAAACCCTCTTTTTCAGGAATAAGCAACATTTTATCTGCAGGCCAACCATACATTTCCTCCAGTGGCACCACTTCTGCAGAGAGAGGTAATTATTCAAGGAATTTCAGAAAACAACAGGCATTGGTGGGACATTTAATCCTTTGTTTGTGCTCCCTACTGCAGATAATCCTCTACCACTTTTAAGTGGTGTCAAGTGTCAAAAACATCATCAAAAAAGCACAGTAAAGAATGTTCTTTCTGTGCCAACTCAGAAAGTTCAAACTGCCCAAGGAGCTGCTGATCCAATTCTACAGAGGAATTATTGAGTCTGTCATCTGTGCCTCTATAACTGCCTGGTTTGGTTCTGCAACCCAACAAGACAGATACAGACTTCAGAGAGTAATTAGGACTGCAGAAAAATCAATCACTACCAACCTGCTTTCCATGGAGGACCTGTATACTATAGAAGGCTGTGAAAATATTTACAGACCCCTCACATCCCGGACATAAACTGTTTCAATTCCTAACCCTCAAAATGATGCTATAGAGCACTGCACACCAGAACAACTAGACACAAGGACATAATTCCCTCAACACTGTCAAACTATTAACTAAGTCTGCATTACTATTACTATTAATCTTCCCATCCTTCCTTTCACCCATCTCCTCCCACTCATGACTGTATGACTGTAACTTTGTTGCTTGTATCCTAACGATTTTATTGACTGTTTCCTAGTATGATTTGATTGCTTATTGTACCCTATGACTATTATTAAGTGTTGTACCTTATGATTCTTGATGAATATATCTTTTCTTTTATGTACATTGAGAACATTTGCACCAAGACAAATTCCTTGTGTGTCCAATCACACTTGGCCAATAAAGAATTCTATTCTACTCTATTCTTTTTCCCTTCTATGGTTCCAAAGGCACCTACAGAATTGCTAAATCTTTGACTGAGCACCGATGGTGTTGTCTGAACACAGCCAAAGGCAGCCTCCCTTACCTTCTCCAAGGGCGTACCGTCTTCCGCCACCAAACTGCCTGGCTTGTTGCTGGCAGACATAAACCGCCAGCACCATCAACATGATCCAGAGTGCCGAACCTACGCTGGCAATGAAGACAGGCTGGCGCACTAGTTCCAGCATGTAGTTAGTTGACAGAAAGTCTGGGCTCTTTGCCATCTTCTCCACCATAGGCTCTGGAATGAAATAAGTTCAGGTGATGGAACAATATGACACTGAACACACATCCTGAAGAAAGTGTAGCCTCCAGGACCCTCAACATCCATGCAGAAGACTATAAACCCATATACATGCAAGACGACTCCAGTTGAAAGCAGCTGACACAGAACACTGTTGACACTGAAGAACTAAGGGCAGTGTAGTGGATTAGAGGAGCTTAATATCAGTTTTGTAAAAAAAAAAAAAAATTTCTCACAAGGCCGGGGAAAAAAAGAAATTTTTCACCTAAAGTACAAGATGCAGATAGTTCTCAACTTACAACCAAAATTGGGACCAGAAGTTCTATTGCTAAACAAGGCAATTTTTAAGTGAGTCATGCCCAATTTTACAACATTTTTTGCCATGGTTGTTAAGCAAATGACTGCAGTTGTTAAGTGAATCATTCTGTTATCAGATAAATCTGGCTTCCCTTTTGGCTTTGCTTGTTGGAAGCTGGCTGGGAAGGTTGCAGTGGAAATCCTGGGAAATAGATCCTGGGCTACTGCAACCATCACAAATAAATGCCAAGTGCCTGAAATTTGACAATGTGACCAGGTGGACACTGCGATGGCTGTGTAAGTGTGACGACAGGTTGTAAGTCACTTTCTCATGGCTATAACTTTGAACAGTTGCTAAATGGATGTTTGTACATCAGGAACTACCTCTAGCTGGCACACTTCCTATTAGCATCACATTTGCCATTGCAATAAGATATTAAAACATAGCCTCTGCAACTAAAAGGATGCTCTCAAAGGGTGCCCACTATACGGACACTTACTATAAAATAAGAAAAGTGCAAGGAGACAATTTCCAAAATACAGTTATTTATGTCTCAAGGAATGATTTTAAAAAAGCCATTTCTGACCTGCAGTACCGCATACAGGATTGCTAGCTATTCCAACACCTGCTCCATTGATTGCCGCTACCTTCACACAGTATTTATGCCCACTTGGGAGTCCTATTGTTTCCAGGCTATGTGTGTCTCCATCTACTGTCCTGTTAAATCCTGGATGAGTTTCATTGCCAAGGAACCAGACCTGGGGGAAAAAAAGTAAGAGATAAAGATCACTTTCCTGGATTACATAAAGCAAGTTATTTTCTGCAAAACTGAAGAATGAAATCTCTGAGAGGCCAAAAGTTGTGGAAACAAAGTGTCCAGCAGTTCCATTCAGTCTGAAAAATAGTGAGGAAATGGTTGTAGTTCACTCGTTTTTGGAGTACCACCAGATCCTTCCTGCTTAGCAGAGAGAAGCCAAACTGAAATAACAAGCAAATTTAACACTTGAAAGGGAATGTAATTATCAGAATGGGACAACTCACCACAGCCAGCTCACTGTAGGATAATTTAACTATTCAATTTAATTATTTAAAATAAATTTTAAAAAATTTAATTTTTGTCATTGACATTTCATTCTTGTCCCTCCTTTTGCATTCTTTCTTTAATGATTCTATTTCACCATTTCTTTGATATCAGTGTAACTCTTGTCCCACAGTCAGTTGGCTGTGGCGAGTTGCCCCATAATGAGTTGGCCATGGCAAGTTGGCTGTGGCGAGCTGGCCATGGTGAATTGTCATAGATCCACATAGTCTGCTTTACATGTATAACTACACAGAACAAAGCAAAAAAAGAAACAAAACAACACAACTAATCTTGCTTTCCTTCCTATATTCACAGTCAAGATTCCAAACCATCCACTCCTTAACATCTTTTGCATCATCCATCTCTGAGGTTGCTTCCATACTGTGATGACCCAAAGGGGTGTGGCACAAAAGCAACAAAGTCACAAAAGTAGGTAAAGTCCCTTTAATACCTCCAACTTGGCTCCCAATGTCCAGTTATCATCGGCTGAAGAAAAAACTCTCCCAAGAGCAGTTTTTAAAGGGAAGAAATTTACCCTGAACCAAAAGTACATATAAATTATAAATAAAAAACCAACACAAACCATGCTACAGTTAGGAGGACACCAGAACCCAGATAAGCCTTGACAAACAGAGATAATGCAGGCTTTGCTTCCAGCAACTTTGCTGTGCATAGTTTGCCTTTTTAAACAGTTTTCCCAGCTGCAGCTAATGAAAGGCATCAGGGCCCTTTCCTCCCCCGTAAATCACATAATGCATGTTGCTCCCTTCTCTGTTCGTTCCTCCCTGCATGCCCTAGGATGAAGAGGGGGTGGCTCTGAATGCCAGCCAAACTGTGCCCTTTCCCAGTTTCTTCCAAAGGCACTGGAGCCACACTCCTACTCCCTGTCAGCTGCTCAACCTCCCCCTCAGAATCAGATTCCAACAGGGACATAACACATACTTCTAACATTTCCTCAGTATTTAATATCTAAACACCATACCTGATAAGCCTTAATGATGCCATTGTGGGTATCTGGTGGAGGGGGCTCCCAATGAAGGATCACAGTGCTATTCCCACCTCTGGATACAGTGATACTGATGATTTGTGGAGCAGCACTTGGCACTGAGGAAAAAAGACAGCACTAGTTGGAAAGTCTATGGATACTCTCAATCATCCAGGTGATGTTTGTCCTGAAGGTGCTTTTCCAAAAGGCAGCTGGACTTTTCCTTGAATATTTATTTATTTTATTTGGTTTGTCAATTGCTTACAAGATAATTGGTATAAGTAAAAACATAGTTATGAATACATGGATACATATAAGAAAAATAAAAGAAACAATAGGACAGGGACCGTAGACACATCTCTTAGGAAAGGGGTGAGGTCAATAGTAGAAAGTCTAAGGTTAAAGTTTTTGGGGTTTGGGGAAGAAACCACAGAGTCAGGTAGAGTATTCCAGACATTGACCACTCTGTTGCTGAAGTCGTATTTCCTGCAATCAATTTTGGTGCGATTAACCTTGAGTTTGTATCTATTGTTTGCTCTTGTATTGTTATGGTTGAAGCTGAAGTATTCATTGACAGGTAGGACATTGCAATGTATGATTTTATATAGTATACTTAGATAGGACCGAAGACAGCGTAGTTCTAGGTTTTCTAGGTCTAGAATTTCAAGTCTGGTGGCATAAGGTATTCTGCAATGAGTAGAATGGAGAACTCTTCTTGTGAAATATTTCTGGACTTTCTCTACTGTGTTAATATCAGATACGTAATGTGGGTTCCAGACTGATGAGCTGTATTCAAGTATTGCTCTAGCAAATGTTTTGTGTGCTCTAGTTAGTAGTGTGATATTACCAGAGAAAAAGCTATGTAGGATAAGGTTAACAACTCTTAATGCCTTTCTGGCTATGTAGTTACAGTGGGCTCTAGCACTTAGATCATTAGAGATGAGTACTCCAAGATCCTTAGCAGAGTTTGGATCATCAACAAGGTCTTGACTATTCAGCCTGTATTTTATTTTCTGATTTTTTTTTTTGCCAATATGTAAGAGAGAACATTTATTTGTTGAGATTTGAAGTTGCCATTTGTTTGACCATTCTGATACATAGTCGAGATCTTTTTGAAGGGTAGCAGTATATTCTGTGGTATTGAACAGCTTTACATCATCAGGAAGAGAATGCAGTTGTTCTTGATATGATCACAGAGGTCATTTATGTAGAGTATGAAGAGAGTTAGTCCTAGAACACTGCCCTGGGGGACACCACTGTTGACAGATACAGAATTTGATAGGACACTCCCAATTTTGATCATGTCTGTTTGACAGGAATGTTTCTATCCAGTTATGCAGGTGTCCAAAGATACCATAAGATTTTAGTTTTAGGAGTAGTTTGTCATGTACCACTGAATCAAAGGCTTTACAGAAGTCTATGTAGATTGCGTCTATTGCTTTGCCCTGATCGAGTTGTATAGTCCATATGTTTTTGCAGTGTAAGAGTTGCAGATTGCAGGATAGTTTTTTTTTCTGAAACCAAATTGTTTATTAGAGAGTAGGTTATTTGTCTCTAAGTGGAGCATAATGGATTGGTTAATAATTTATTCCATGACTTTACAGGTGACACAGCATAAAGAGATTGGTCTATAATTTTCAACTAGGCTGAGGTCTCCCTTTTTGAAGATGATAAATTTTTGAAGAAGTTCAATTATTATAGACAAAGCATTATCTATAAATATTTGGTCTTGAGGTACTGAAATAGTGGAGGTAGTAAAGTATTGGAGGTTTGTTATGTAAAGTTCCTTTATTTTTCCTTAAAGCCACGTTTTTTAGTTTTAGTTTAGTTTAGTTTTGTTTCTGTTTTAAAGAGGAAGCACTGTTTGATAGATTTGAATGGAGAAGATTTGAATGAGCTCACCAATCATCTACTTTGGAGTTTGGAAAGGATGAGATTTGGGTGGGGGGTTAGTAGAGGTTGTCCAATCAGCTGAGTGGGAATTTAAATTCAGGCTGACTAATCAGCTGGGTGACTTAAATGGAGCTGGGTGATTTATATGGAGACTATCAATTCTCCGTGAGTCTCGTTTGTTCTCCCCAATACATTTTGCTTCTCATCTAAGAAGCTTCTTGAATGAGAAGTGAAACATTTTCAAGGAAAAACAGAAACAAGAAAGTCCCATTGCCTTTTGGAAAAGCACCTTTGGAATACTAGTTGAAAATATCTAGCAGGAGCAAGACCTCCCACACCTTAAGCTGTTTGGGAACACAGGACCCCTCCATCCATTACTTCATGTCTATTGTGACACTCCTTGTCTCTTCAACCACCCAATGTGTCTCCAATAGATCCAGAGGGAAGGGTGAAGAAATTTCAGATCATTTTTGCCCATAAAAATAATAACTTCCTACCCACCCACCCCAAAAATCGCTCTTCTACATCCCACTCAAAGCCACCTGAAGAAAAACATAACAAAATAAAAGCAGGAGGAAAAAAGAGAAGAAAAAGAAAGCAGGTGATCCCACAGCTTTGAAGTATGGGCTCTGATTTCTTTCCAAAGTACAGTGTTTGAACTAAAAAGGTTTCCCTGTAAGCTATTAAATTAAACAATATTGGTCAAAATATAGTGATAGGTTTTTGTACCTTCCTCTGGGATGTACAGATGTCTCACGTTGCTGTCTATGCCATGGATCTTCCCCAAATATGGTCGCACCTTGAATTCATACTTGTAACCTCTTTCAAGTCCAGGAATAATGGTCTGCTGGTCTCTTGCGACGTCCCATTCAGCCCAGTGTGCTTTTGTGGGCAGCAGAGAATGATAGAACACCTTGTAAGCCTCTATGGGCTGGGAAGTTGGGGTGACCTTCAAGCAATACAGTAATTGGAAATGGGCTTTAGTGTATTCCTTTTGGATAAAAAGTACATTTGTTTAATGTTGTAAGCCACTTAGAGTCACCATGTAAGTGGGAGGGAGGGGGAAGGAGGGAGAGAAGAAGGAAAGAAGGAAAGAAATAGATGGGGAAGGGAAGGGAAGGGAAGGGAGCTTGTACAGGCAAAGCAAGAAATGAAAGTAAAATGGGAGCTAACCCAGAATATTCACCCTAATTTTCAATTATAAAACATTTGAAATGTTAGCCCAAATTTCTGAATTTCAGATTTGACTAGGGACCAATACTGTTGACGCAGAACCTGGCTGAAAAAAATGCAATAAGTGAAATAAAATGATTCAAAACCCTTTGAAGTAAAAATTGGTGATGAAGAACACTTTAAAAAAGAAAGTAAAATGGAGAATATAAAGTGAATTATTGCATGAGGATTTGCACAATTAGGATTACAATTATTGTTGCAGTTTTGAATCTAACCAGTCTCTGAGGTGGATGAATAATATATCTGTTTGGGGAGACTCTTATCCTGCCAAGCTGAATTTTATTCTTTTTGAAACTTGATTCCTGTGAATCTCTCAATTTCTCTCCTTCCCCCTCTCTTTTGCATCCTCATTTTTAGATCTTGCTTTAAAATTGTTTGTTTATTATATTTACCTGCTTTGGGCTACATCACTCTTCTTAGAAGCTATTACTCTGCTTCTCATTTCTAACCCTCTGATCATGCCTGGTTCCTGCCATTACTTTGTTGCTTATAAATGAACCCACCAATCTAAATATAGTTGGAGTCCATTTATTTATAGAAACAGGAATGTTAATTAAAATCATTTTAAATTATGACTCTTTGTCATCAAGAATATCTAGATTTTGATCTATTATCCCTTCTCAAGTCACCCTTTGACATTTCTAACTCACCTTCCAATGCAGATGGGCAGCTGGAGCAGAAGGGACAATAGTCACATTTACTAGGCAAACTCTGATATCCATCAGTTCCTTTGTAACATCTTTTGGCCTGTTCCATTCCTTCTGCCTGGTATCTAGTGGATCTAAAGGCCAGAAAAGAAACCCAAAATATATATGTGAACCTCAACTTTAAAGTACATGAAGGACATCCAAAGGTGATTTTTCAAAAGGCAACTGGACTTCCTTTGTTTTTTCCTTGAAGAAATAAAAACAATTCTGAAAATCATTGAGAGAGTGCTAACAACCAGATGACAAGGAATATAAATCCTTCCATTCTCCACCATTCAGTCAAAACTGAAGAAGTTTGGATGAGAAACAAAACGTCTTCAAGATAAAACAAAGAAAGTCCAGTTGCCTTTTGAAAAACCACCTTTGGGACAACCATAACCTGGATGACTGAGAATCTCCATAGATACCTAACAGACAACGATACCAACGGTTTCTTTGTATTTGGATGTGACCTGGCCTTAATTTAGTGGATAGCAGTCAGGCTAGGACAACATGAAGCCTTTAATCTAATTTCATATGGTCCATTGCCTACTTTTAACAACCTAACCCCCACCCCCACCCCGACTCTTGGAAAAGCTCTTTGTCTTCTTCTTCCCCTGTGCTCATTACGCAGCTTTTAACAGATCACCCTTAAATAATCTGTATATCCCTGTTCTAGAGGAATTAATTGGGGAGTTAAGTCATTATTTAGTGGTTCATCTGGGAAAAAACAAGTTTTTTTATTGTCGCTGAAAAATAAACTTGTTGTGGTGGGATGGGGGTTGTTATTCTAAGAACAAAATAGTGCATTTCGGTAAGTGCTTGTGAAGGAAAACTCTGGCATTTAGTCAGCAAAGGTTTTCTTCTTTTTTCTTGCTAGCCTTGCAGAGAAAGTTGCTCACCTTCCACAGTTAAAGCTGCCTTGGCAAAGATGGTCCCTCCATGGCTGTAAGCAGCACAGATATATTTCCCAGCATCACACATTGTAAGATGGTGGATTTGAAGGACATTTTCTTGGTCTACTTCATACCTATGAGGAAAGGCCCAGAATTCTCAGCTGGCCACAGTGACATAACACATTTACATAACAAGAAATAAACCAAGGTTGGTTTTTCTGCCTTCCAAGGAATACTTTCAAAAACTCAATAATACATTGTGTGATTCTCCCCCCAATTCACAGGAATACTTAAAAAAAATAGATAATGCATTGAATGGCAATATTATTTGGTCCACCATGAATATGCCATCTATCAAACTTCACTGGGCATCTCTCAAGATATATTAATACGTGCTATAGAATTTAGCAATAGCATTTGGGCTAATATACTGTATCACCCCATGGAACATAATAGCACTCTTTAGGTGGTTTACAATGTAGAAGCATTATTTGCCTATTGTCCCCAATAATCTGGGTCCACATTTTATTCACCTCAAAAGGATGGAAGGCTGAGTCGACCTTGAGCCTATCTGGATCAAACTCCAGACCGTGGGCAGAGTTAGCCTTTTAAACACTCTGCCACCAGACCTCTAAAGATATGAAGTGGGGTGGGGAATGACCCTTCAATTCTTTATTTATTCTTGCATAAATTGATGAAGATTTCTATCAAGGGGTTAGGTTTCCTTAGAAGAAATCTGGAGAGCCAAACAACACCCCACTGCTTGCATTTAGTTAAAAATGTGCCTGGACTCTCTTATGCTGTGAATTTTGGTTTGTTTGTTCTTTATTGTAATCGCTATCTTGTCTGATCTTCTGAAACATTTCTGATCTTCTTACGAAGAAATAGCGGGGATACATGAAATGATAATGACAGTAATATTCTGTACTGTTCTCTCCAGAGAAGTTTATTTGATGATATATCTCACCACCCTATTTATCTTTTAGAATTCTTGTGAGAATGAAATGGCAAAGGAAAAATCCCTAAACGTCTTGAGGATGATGATAATTTGCAGTAAAGAACTAAACAGGATCAGCCCTGCCAAAGACCATCTTTCACCCCATGAATCTATTGGACAAAAGTTAGGTGCCCCAAGGGCAAAGCCTGGGAAATAAATCCAGCTGTGGTGGTGGAGTCTGAAGAATAAATTATAGAATCATTGTCTCACCTACAACTCTAAAGATGAATAGAATTGGAACTCATTTTCAGAATCTAAAAAGTTATACTTACCTCCCTGAAGGGAGCTCTCCATCTTCTTTATACCACTGCACAACAAGTTTTGGGTCTCCATGGATTCCACAAGTGAACTGAACACTACTGCCAACACTGGCTACAACATCACTGGGCCTCCGAATGAATGTTGGCCTCTCTACAATGGAAGAAGCAGAATGTTTCCTGAATCCCATTTTGGCAGGCTGACAGCTATCAATTTTAGTAAGTGATAATTTGTGCATTGTTCCAAATTATCTTAAATAATGGCCCTTCAAGTGCAAAACAAAGCCTCGGAGGACTCTAATCACTGTGGACTTTCTTACCAAAGACAGTGACCGTGGCTGCTCTGCTCACTTGCTCTCCTACTTGATTGACAGCCAGGCAGCTATATGCTCCTGCATCACTCTTCTGAGCATGGGCTACCAGAAGTTTTTCTTTCGAGAACTGCAGAAATACAGGAGGGAAAAGGAGAATTTGGAATATCAGAGGATATTCCTTACTGGACAGTTGAAGAAAGGAATCTCCCCATTTTTTATGTCTTGGAAAAGGAAAGTTTATTTTTCAAAGACAATTTAACAATATTTCTCTTTATCTTCAAAATTAGAAGAATCTATAATCTATAAATTAAGGGTGCACAATCTCCAAAGTTACCTCAGCAGCCTCTCCCAAAATTGCCTTTGTTTTAACAGGTTGTGTGAATCAGACTATTGCTTTAAACCACGGGTGTCAAACTCGTGACATTACATTGCCATCATGACAGTTTTCCCATTCACAGAGCTGTGACACATCCGGCCCATGGTTGCCAGTTTGACACCCCTGCAAGCTTAAACCATCATTATGGTTTGTGAGGGTATCATTTATTACATTAAGAAAGCCATGGCATTGTATTAACTTGTGTTTATATTATAGTACCTCTGATGTGGTAATGCAGCCATTTAAATTCCATAGATTTCTATACATTTACTGTAATTATTAATCATTACCAATTTGTCCCATTCATTTCAGGAGGTCAGAACAGAATTAATTAATTGTTAGAACAATTAATCAGTGGAATGATTTGCTTCTAGAAGTTGTAGATGCTCCAACTGGATGTTTTTAAGAAGAAATTGGGCAACCATTTATCTGAAATGGTATAGGGATTCCTACTTGAGCAAGGAGTTGGACTAGTTGATCTCCAAGGTCCCTTCCAACTCTGTATTCTGTCAGTCTACCTTTAAGCTACTTAAATCTTGATGCTGACTACAATAAGAGGTAGGTACTAGTTGCCTACCTCATAATGGCCATTTTCTGCACTTAAGGGCACTCCGTTCTTCTTCCATGAGATGATGGGCTCTGGATGTCCCAGTGGAGGCACACACTCCAACAACCACGATTCCCCAATTGTCACCTTCAAGTCACTAGGATGAAGTCGGAATTCCTCTTCTAGGACTACAAAGAAACAAAAGAATTCAAAAATAATCTTTGATAGGTGGATTTTCATCCTTTCGCTCCATTCTTTGTTCATTCTCAGAAACTTGTAGAAAAATAATAATTTTGACATCAGCGGTCAAGTTACTGGAACAAGGAAATAGCCTTCCAAGACAGTTTGATGCCAGAATGGTTTCTTATTGGTAGACTATGATCTTATAGGCCAGTGTTGATGAACCTTTTCGGTATCGAGGAGCATGTGTGCATATAGGAGCACCGGAAACCAGAAGAGCAGCTCCCCAGCGCATATGTGCGCACCAGGAAGCTGAGCTTCTGGTTTCTGGCATGCACATGCACGCCAGCCACCTGGTCTTCTGCCCACACCGGAAACCAGAAGAGCAACGGGCAATGACTGGCATGCCCGGAGAGATGGCTCTGTATGCCACTTCTGGCACGTGTGCCATATGTTCACCATTAGGGTTATAGGCAATGATAGCATGGTGGTAAACTTTAGAAGAAACCCTCCCATACTACCACCTCTTACAATACTAGACAACACAGTATCAACAGTATAGACCTTCAAATTTCTAGGTTCTACTATATCACATGACCTAAAATGGACACCTAACATCAAAAACATCATCAAAAAAGCACAACAAAGAATATTCTTTCTGCACCAACTCAGAAAGCTCAAAGTGCCCAAGGAGCTGCTGATCCAGTTCTACAGAGGAATGATTGAGTCTGTCATCTGCATCTCTAGAGCTGTCTGGTTTGGTTCTGCAACCCAACAGGACAGACACAGACTTCAGAGGATAATTAGGACTGCAGAAAAAACAATTACTACCCACCTGCCTTCCATGGAGGCCCTGTATACTGCACAAGTCAAAAATATTTACAGACCCCTCACATCCCGAACATAACTGTTTCAACTCCTTCCCTCAAAATGACGCTATAGAGCATTGCACACCAGAACAACTAGACACAAGAACAGTTTTTTCCCCGAAAGCCATTGCTCTGCTAAACAAATAATTCCCTCAACACTATTCAACTATTTACAAAGTGTACACTACTATTACTGTTAATCTTCTCATCACTCCTCATCACCCATCTTCTCATCACCCATCCCCTTCCACTTGTGCTTGTAGGACTGTAACTTTGTTGCTTGTATCCTTACAATTTATATTGACTGTTTCCTAGTATGATTTGATTGTTGATTGTGCCCTATGACTACCATTAAGTGTGGTATGTTATGATTCTTGATTCTTAACGAATGTATCTTTTCTTTATGTATACTGAGAGTATTTACACCAAGACAAATTCCTTGTGTGTCCAATCACACTTGGCCAATAAACTATTTATTCTATTCTTTCCTATCTAGTAAGGTTCATTTTTTTTAAGTTTGAAAAAAATGGCAAAAATATAACATCATCATCAGCTATCCAAAGATTAGTTTATCCAAAACTGATTCCATAGCACAGACCCATCCTGTTTAATTAAAAGGAGACCTAGTTCCTGCCTGTCTCTTGGTAGTAATTCTTGAGGTTTTTAAACATTTGACAGACGTGTGGTATGTATTTATATATAACAATTAATCAGGGTTTTTGTAGTAACATATCTTATTGTAAGGTCCAATGGATTATGTTAACCCAGACATTTTGGAAAACCATAGTTCATGGCCTGAAATTGTGTACACCAGGCTGTTATGGCTTGCTTAGCAAACCATGGCTTAGGACATTTTAGATGCCATCAATTAACTTTGTCCTTAATATTGGGGGTGAACCTTTCTGGAGAGATAAATTCCTTTCAATGGACCCTTTAAAAACACCATCTCACTGGAGGTCATCCCAACAACATCCTGTAGCAATGAACAAGAGCTGGAGTAGCTTTGATAGGGAAATGCTTTAGTTCAGGGGTCTCCAACCGTGGCAACTTTAAGCCTGGTGGACTTCAATTCCCAGAATTCCCCAGATAGCAAAGCTGGCTGGGGAATTCTGGGGTTTGAAGTCCACCAGGCTTAAAGGTGCCAAGGTTGGAGACCCTTGCTTTAGTTGGTTTGTCTCCCTTAAAGATAATAATTGCTTTGACAGCCTGAACTTGGAAGGCAATCTGAAAGCAAAACCCTGCAGAGAACAAAAACAGGGAATTCTTTATCCTTTGCCATTCAGCCTTTTTTTAATGTTGCCTGTTTCCTGCATTTGTTCCCTGTGGAGGATGTGAATCTTTTGTGATACAATCAAAACCCCAGGAGATGAGTCAAATGCTTACATGCAGGGTTCCTACCTAAGGATATTATTCTTCCTAGATATTTTTAGATCACTCCAGCAGGAAGCTTCTAAAATCATGTCAATTAAAAAGTTAAATGGAAGCAAGCATACCGAAAATTAAAACAGGAACGTCCAGCACGATCTTTATATTCAAGAATGCCTTCGGCCCTCACATAAATCTCATAGATATTTTTTAGAAAGTAGCTGACGGCTTCAATCTATGTTTTGTTTGGAGGAGCACTTGGAAAAGGAGAGAAAAAAATGACTTTATAGAGGAGTGGTTCCCAATCTTTCCAGCTCTGCGGACCGGCATTTAAAAGGGGGGGGAGAGGAAATGGTCCCGTGCAAGGGGCAGTTCTGAATGGGCCACAGTCCAGTACCGAGCCACAGTCTGGGGGTCGGGGACCCCTGTTCTAGGTAACATTCTGGAAAGCTGAAGGATCTTAGGAACAGCTCTTCAGTTTGTCAAGCAGAAGTCTTTGCAATGCTAAGTTACTGATTACTCTAACACAGGGGTGTCAAACTTGATTTCACTGAGGATTTCACTGTTTGACCTTGGAGACCAGGGGGAGGGCATGGCCAGGGAGAGGGTGTGGGCAGCTCGACGTCATTCATCCAGGCTCCATTGTCAGCCGATGGCTTCCTGGAGCCCTCTGCCAATGAAAACAGAATCCAGGGAGGCCGTGTGCTGACAGAGGGCTGCAGGAGGCTGTCACAGCCAAAAGCAGAGCCTGGGTAGGGCCACAGGGCCTCCCCAAGCTCCATTTTCACTGGCAGAGGGTTGCAGAAGGCCATTGTGGCTGAAAATGGAGCCAGGGAGGGCAACGTGCGGCCCTCACAAGCTCCATTTTTGCTAGCAGAGGCACCATAGGCTAGTCCTTCACTTTTCCAGGGTGGGCCTGTGGGCCAGATCTAAGCACCCTGTGGGCTGGATCTAGCCTTGAGTTTGACACCCCTGCTGTAACACATTATTTCTTGGTCTCGGCCACTTTAAGATGTGTGAGCTTCAACTCCCAGAATTCCTCAGCTGACTTGGAGCTTGCCACCTGGGGAATTCTGGGTGTTGAAGTCCACGCATCTTAAGATTGTTAAAGTTGAGTACTTACGGCAGAGTTTAAACTTCTAGGGACAAAGGAAAAGCTCTGCATCTGAGTAACCATTCCACAGAAAAGTTAGTACTCCTACATTTTGTCCAACTTTAAAACTCGTGGACTTCAACTCCCAAAATTCCCCAGCCAGCATGATTTAGCCAAATGAAATGTTTGAGATGCTAAAAAGTGACACCTTTTTGAAAAAAGAAGTCTGGATACACAAAACAGTCTTCTCATATCTGCTCTCTGAAATGTTCTGGCTAGGATCCTCCCATCCCAGTTTTCACACGTTTGTAGCCAATTTGCTCAGAGGGAGATTCACACTTCTAGCAAAATGCCAAAACAACATCTACTTCCCTGCTGATTTTGTTTGGAAGGGATGCATCGAGAGAAAGGAAACTGTTGCCTTTACTGACTCCTGGAACACCTGTTTGGCATCCTTTCCTGGCTTGGCCTGACAGCCAGCCAGAGAGGGCAGTTCTCTGCAAGGAATGTACCAAAAAGGCAGCCTCTTCTGGCACACTTGATTGAGCCTGGCTAGCGGAAGCATCTCCCAAGCCATCTTTACTTGTATGAATATTTATAGCTGACAAACACCACCATGAGCCTTCCTGACGGACCACGGGAGCTGAAGGAAATCTGATCAGTAATGAAGTGTTAATTGGAGAGACTCCAGGCCTGCTTATTAAAGAAGAATTCTAATTGCATAAATAATTTGAGCTGCACAACTCTACAGGGGAGACATTTTAGATCCCAAGGTGGAGAAAATGTGGAGCGAGCGTAGGAGACACGGGCTGTATGGCATCCAGCCCATATCGCATATATGGTTGTGTGAGTTACAAGGAAGCAAAAAAAAAAAGTAGCTTAGCACACAGAGACTCACAAACATGAAACCCACACACATACACACACAAGCACACACGCAGGGAGTGGGGAGAGAGAATATATCCTTGTGTTCCAATTATTCTTTTAACTGTTATTTTCTGTCAACTGATTTATTATTCTTAATACATTGCTTACTCTCTCCCTGAAGCCTCTGCGTTATTTATTTATTTATTTATTTATTTCTACAGAAATTGCTACGTACCTCGTTTTCTTCATTGCAAAGGAGGGGAGAAAACAACCCACAATGTGGCTTATAAAACATAAAGCAGATTTTTTTAAAAAATGACACATAAACAAAATAGCTGAATTTTGTAGCTACATTTTTAAAAAAATTAAAAAGCAACCTCGCTAAATAAACATGTGGAGAGAGGGAACAGATTCCACTAAAGAACCAAATTCAAAGTTCCTTTCATTTTAAGCAGGATGGGAAGTCCTCTCTTGGAGCAGGGAGTTCCATGCACAGGGCCCGGACACAAAAAGCATCTTCCTGTGGATTAACAATAACCCAGAAGGAAAATGCTAATGAGATGCCAAAATGAACAAAGTAACCATATTTTAATTAGCCAGCTCCCAAGTTCTTTAGGAAGTGAAATAGCTTTAATGGCTTGTCTTAGGGCTATGGAGTTAACATGTTCCATAAGCACAGAACCCTCCTGGCTGCAGATTGGCAGAGCTTAATTGAGAACAGAAAGATGCTGGCTGTATAATTTGGGAGTGTTGCTTTTTAATGGCTTGACTAACTTTCATTCCAGATTGGAGAGCTAGTAGAGGCATGAAAGGGGATTTTAGGTTCCATGCACCTTCTGCCTGATTCTAAACTCTTTTAGTTTCTTCGGATCTCAAAAACCCTGAAGGTTAGGGAAAAAACAGCCACGTAAACCTGGGAACAGAGAGGGCCAAAATCTGATGCTGGATTCATCTCTTAGGACAGGATTCTCTGCCATGGGGTGCAGCAAGATTGAAGGTGACAACCTGAATAGAACATAACAGAATTTCCAGTCCCTAAAACACTTAGATGCATAAAATCTACTTGTTTGTTCGTTTATTGAATATATTTGCTGCTCATCTCACCATCCAAATCCATTATCCTAACTAATATTGATTAGATAGCTAGATGAACAGGTTTGTCAGTCAGATTGCTCCACATCTTACATATTATGTTGCAGAGTTTAGCCACACTTAAAGAGATCAGAGTCATTTGAATCTGACAGTAAGAGGTTTAAACAGAACAGATCAGTCTCACCAAGATATTCAATTAAGTGTGGAATTAGCAACTCACAGCAAGCATTGGCATCAAATGGACAGCACAATAAGGCATGTGTGATGGTTTGGATGGCTCCTTCACCATATAGGCAGACTCAGGATTCAAATGGAATCCCTTTCCATCCCTTTCCATCCCTGATGGAAGCATGTCAAACTGTGCTAGGCTCATGGCCTGGCTTAGTTTAGGAACAGTGATTTGATTTAAGTATCCAGCAGGATGATAGGAAATGTGAGGGCTACATTGGGGGTGAAGGACATAAGTCTGCTTGATTGCTGGTATCCTTGAGATGCTGCTTGATTGCCTCTATTGTATGTTCTTGCCCCAGCAGGCATACTTGAATTAAGGAAATGCTTTATGCTTCTTATATATCATTGTGGCCCGGGAAGAAACAAATTGGTCAGTGTGATGGAATGCCTGGGTGACCTGGGGAAAAGAAAGAAGAGATGCTGCCTAGGAAAACATCAGGCAGGTGAGATAGGAGCCCCCAGGGCTAAATGGTCAGAGAAAGAAACTTAGGAAGGATCCATCCTAATGGAGCAAGCAGTAAAAAGTGGAGGTTGGGAAGTTTGTACTTTCAGACTTGCAAGTTTGATATTGGCCTTCCCAGATAAACCAGACAGGAAACATGAGTAGATGAGCTAAATCTACTTTATTGCATTAAGAGAATATTGCAAGTTTGAAAGTACAAACTTCCCTCCCTCCACTTTTAACTGTTTGCTTTATTGAGACAGGTCCTTGCCATGTCCCCTTTCCTATGCTGTCTCTTATCTGAACATTTCCTTTGCCGAGACCCCCAAGGTCTTTCCCACGTATCATTAACAGGCTAACTGAAGGAGGGGCTTAATGGAGGAGCTTAATGAATTGTAGGATGTTCTGCATTTTATCACCCAACTTGCCGCCTTTGCCTCTTAACCTCTTGAGAAGTACAGTGAAGGGAAGGTAACCATTTACTTAACTAGAGTGGGTCCTTCCTGAGTTTCTTTCTTCGACCATTAAGGCACAGGGGATTCCTGCCACTCTTGTCTGATGGTTTCTTCTTCCCTTTCTTCAAGGTCACCCATGCATTCCGTTACAGGGAGAGGAACCTGAAATAAATGGCCAACCACTACAGTTGACACATAGATGTCTCTTTGCCCTGGCTAAAACAATACGGGAAGGACAGTAGTATTTTTCCATGTTGAATAACCTCAAAGAAACAAACTTGGCACGAAGTGCTGGGGTGAACAAGGCTTCTTCCTGAATGTTACTACTGTTGCAAATACTCCAGGATTTTTCAATGCCTTACCTTCTAAATAGAGTGATGCATTTTTACTCATGGCTTTACCCAGACGATTTCTGGCCAGGCAATGGTATACACCCTCATCTGATTTTCCCTTCTCCTGGCTGAGTCGGAGGAAGAAGAGGGACCCATCTGGCAGGAGGGTAGGCTGGGACGTAGCATCCTCTTTGCTGGGTTTCACATACTTTCCATTGCGATACCATTCAATGGTGGGAGCTGGATTTCCATCAGCACGACAGTTCAGGGTGGCTGGTTGGTCCTTTCGTACCACAAGGTTGGAAGGGTGATCAAGAATCTGTGGGGCAAATTCCACGGAACGAGACCTTGAACCTAGAAGGAGAAAAGAAAAGGGAAGCAGAAACCTATAACGATTATTTTCCCCCAGCCAATCTCTTCTCTTCACCTTGGTCTACTTTTTGCTGTTGATGCTGTTGCCTCATCTCCTCTTGTGTTATGACTTTCAATTGCTAGAGTTCCATTGTGAATGGCAGTCTCTGTTCCTCTGTTAGTCTAAATGGGAAGAGGTGAGGTGCATTTTTGTTCCTTGCTAATCTTCAGTTCTTCCTCCTTTATTATGGTGATAAGATTATGGTGGTGAACAAGGAACATATTAAGGCTTGAAGAGCAAAAGTGTTACCTCTGAATAGTTGCTGCTGAGAGGTAAGAGCTTTTAACTAGAGATTTGATACTGGGGGAGGAGGGTAGAGGACATGAGATAGAACCTCTCTAAAGAATTTATGGACCCATGTATCTCCATAATTTATGACAGACTGCTGCCTATCTAACTTGCTTCCCAGGGTTGTTATAAAGTTAGATATAGGAGATAAAGAGGCTGAACCTGAGGGAGGGGTCAAGCATATCACCAGTCTCGAGTACCTTTGTGTCCACAAGAGATCTAAGTCCAGCCCATTGTTGATTCTTATCTATCACCAATTTGCTTTGACCATTACCGGTAGTAGTTCAGATTCTTGTAGAGAGCTTCAGAATACAATAAACCTGTATTCATCTGAACCTCTCTGGCTCCTGATTTCTTATGCTTGACATTAAACATTAGAAGATCATGGATGCACCCTTGAATAAAATGAAGAAAAGTGGAATGTACTTTTAAGAAAGATAAAGATAAAGTCCCACGATAACAATTATGTTTTTAGTGTTCCAAAGAATATTATGAAACAACAACCATTAAAAGAAAGAAAGAAATACACATCATGAGCCTTCAAGCATCAGGATTTAATGAGAGCTGGTAAAACCTCTCTCCATCTTCCACCACTTTTTATGTACAATGATATTCTATGAATATAAATTCTCTGGGAACCTAACTCTGTTATCATCGCCCACGGCCACTCTTCTGGAACTTCCTCTGCAGAGCTTCCTGACATTGTCCCTTTGGAGGAGACTGAGAGTCATGGACCACCAGCCACCATGAAAAGTCTCATGGGTCTTTCAAATACAATAGGCTCTCACTGTTCCTCTAGTCCAGGTGCAGCTAATTTTCCCAATCATGACTTCATAAAAAATTGTCCTTAAGTCTATCACAGTGCTTCAAATGGCCTCGTTTTTTTTTAAAAAATGCCCTTTTATATTTGCTTTTCTTTCTTGGCAATAGTATAGTGAGAAGGAAATAGCAGTTCAGTTTGCCAAAAGTATAGGACAAACCCATGTGTGTCTTGCTGTGTATGTGTGCACGTATGTCTGTAAACTTTGCTCAGGTCTTAAGCCACAGCATAAACATACTGACAGACACAGGCACCCCAAAAAGTAGTAGTCTAAATACTTCTAACTACTTCTTGTAAAGATAAATAACTTTTTACAGTACTTGGGCCTTGAACAGAAGCATGGGGAAAATGCACCCGGGACAAATTCTGAATTCTTGTGTTATAGAATCACCTTGGTCTAAAGAATATAGAAAGACTCCATTATCAGACTCCAAAGCTTAGTAATCAGCCTTGTGAGGTAATCCAGACAAGAAGCACATGCAGCTCTAACTTTATTGTAATTTTACATTAACCGAATCTTGCAAGTCTGGAGGTATATCACTCCCCCCTTACTTTTATAGTGCAAGAAAGTAGGGAGGGTTCCTTCTGAGTTGTTTGCCCCAACCACATTCTTTCTGAGGACTCACCTGCCTCTTGTCTAGTCTGCAGCTCTTCCTCCTGTCCCCCAAGATCATGCCCATATACCATTACAAACAGGAGAAGAGTAAATGAGTGGTTATTTTCATAAATCCAAAATAAATCAAACTGGGGAAAGAATGGAGAGGTAAACGTGCTGGCCAATTCCATAAAGTTTGATGCCTGAGATTAAAAAAAACTAGGTGGGGCCGTATCTCTGGTCCATGAACAAATCCAACGGAACAAGCAATGAATCAGGATCCTCATCCCACCTAACCTAGTAGGCAGTTTTAGTTAAAGGATATGAAAATAATGTGTACAGAACATGCTGCCTTTTAATTTTAAAAAATCCAGAGAAATAGACAAAGCAAATCATAGTTTTCCCACTAGTACAGTTATGCAACTTTTATCTATCAAATGGTAAAGCAGGTAATGTGAAATAAACTACAGCTAAGATAATATAATTTTGGTTTGGTGTATTGTATCAATACACCAAGCTGGACTGAACTGGAGGCTAAAACTTATGAAGAACAGTTGCACAAATTGGATATGTCTAGTTTAATGAAAATAAGCACTAGGGGTGACATGATAGCAGTGTTCCAATATCTCAGGGGCTGCCACAAAGAAGAGGGAGTCAGGCTACTCTCCAAAGCACCTGAAGGCAGGAGAAGAAGCAAGAAGAGATCCAACCTAGAACTAAGATGGATTTCCAACAGTTAGAACAATTAATCAGTGGGACAATTTGCTCCAGAAGTTGTGAATGCTCCAACGCTGGAGGTTTTCAAGAAGAGATTGGATAACTATTTGTCTGAAGTGGTGTAGGGTTTCCTGGCTAAGCAGGGGGTTGGACTAGGAGTCCCTTCCAAATAAACCATAATCAGTGAATTTGTGCAATAAGTGAACCCAGCTAATACAAATGATAGTTCTAAAACCATGTGTTAAGCAAACCACCATTTTGCAACCACTGATCCTCTTCCATTCAACCATACTGCAAGCATTGTTTTTGCTGGTTTTAGAATTGCTGAAATCTAAGCTAACCTGCCTTATTATTGGATTTTTCTGTTGCTCAAGGTATTAAAAACTTGTTTTTCATAGTAGAAAAGAAACAGCAGATGGCAAAGAGCTGCCATCTCTGCTTCCCGCTAAGCTCTGGATTATGGATTGCAAGGGCCCAGAATGTCACAAATATATAATGCCCCAAATACAGAAAATTTAAATGCAAAGCACCCAACATAGCATAGAACAATTTATTTGGAACTAAAATTATTCTACTTCATATCTATAACAGTATAGAAACCTTTTGAAACCTAAAGCACCTGTAAACACCATGCCATAATATCAATTGCATCAAAAGAAAACAAACCCCACGGTGAACTTATTAGAATGCTTAAGAATATGTAAATTTAAGAGCTGTTGAGAGTTACTCATCTATCCAAACTCCCCAAATTCCAGATTATGGGACCCAGTCAGCTTTCTGCTCAGCTTATAGCAAAACCTTAGAGAGGATTCTTTCTGTAGATCCCTGAGATTCTACCCAGGAGATCTGTCCACTCACCTTCCACTAATAGAAACGATGCCCAAATCCAGAGCCTTGAGGGCTCAATGTACTTTCGTCTTGACATAGTTGCCTACTTGTTGTGTAGCTGTTACCCAAAGAGAGTCACTGGATGGGACCCTGCTCACTGCTGTTCCATTGTACACCCAGAAGTTTTAGGTTGTTTAGTCCCACACCCATCACATGCACACAAAGTTTCACCCACTATAAACAGCTCTCCTCAAGCTGACATCCTCCCAATTAATGGAGTCCATGTACGTATATTTTTCCTTTTCTGTCCACAGGATACAGGAAGGGGTGGTACTGGGTGTGAATTTCAGCTGCAGCTATCTTCCAACTTCAGTTTGAAAGCACAGCTGCCTAAAAATCACACTTTTGCACAAAAACGAGTCTATGCCCGAGCATTCTAGTTTCTTCCTGCTTCACAGTGGGACCCTGTCCTATTTTTAAACAGAAAAAAAGAGCTTTTCTTCAAACAGATTGTTTTACTCTAGGCTCTTCCCCTTCCCATTTCCCTTTCTTCAATTATTTCTACTTCAACCCTGCTTTGTGCATATAGGCCAAACAATACTGTGAAAATATAAATGGTTTTGTAGCACAATACATTTTAATTATCAAGCTAAGCAGTTTGCCAACGTAAAAATCCAAACTATAATTTCATACCCTCCTCCCCCAAATCTGGATTCTTCTTGTTTTGCTAAAAGTGCAGTAGGCATTTACAGTAGACATATGATGAGACTAAGGCAGTGGTTGGTAGCACTCAAAACACCACAGGGTCCAAGATTTGATTATATAGCACTCACTTATCTCTAAATTGTAGTGCGTCCTGCATTTCAAAATGTTAATATGTATTTACATTTTGTACAGTAGTTGGATATACACAATATAAGGTACAATTACATGATAATGTCAGCTGCCTGAAAGCTTTGCTGGTTCTGAAATTCACTTCTCAAGAGCCAGTAAGATGTTCATCAAGATATAATCACACACTTTAAGAACTGTATGAAAATATGAAGCTGTTAAGCATGTTGTGCACCGCCTTTAATTCCAGAACAACGTTTTCCTTTGCATGACATAGATCCTCTAGGAACGTTTGCAGAATTGGACCATAAAATCAAGATGGGATCCACAATGGTGTATTCAAAGCTCCATCTTTCTTTTATGTGTTTCATACATAACAATAACAATAGCATTTATATACTGCTTCATTGTGTTTTATAGCCCTCTCTAAGCGATTTACAGAGTCAGCATATTGCCCCCAACAATCTGGCTCCTCATTTTACCAACCTCAGAGGGATCAAAGGCTGAATCAACCTTGAGCCAGTGAGAATTGAACTGCTGGCAGTCGGCAGAATTAGCCTGCAATACTGCATTCATACAACAAGAGGGCGGTTTGATGGCTCATGGTTAAAACTATGAGCTTGTCAGCTAGAAAGCTAACAGCCCAGGTTCGAGACCCATGACAGGGTGAGCACCATTACTCACTCCAGCTCCTGCCAACCTAGCAGTTCAAAAGCATACAAATGTGAATAGATAAATTGGTACCACTTCAGTGGGAAAGTTACTGCATTCTGAAATGCATACTGTATTTTCATGCAGACCAGATGATGACAAACACATCTCTCAGACAATGCAGGCTCCCTCAGCTGAGAATCAGAGAGGAGCACACAATCTCTTGAGGTGGTCATGACTGGACAGAAGAAGCCTTTAAACCTTCGTATATAACAAGAATCAGCCTGTCTAGTGATTAAGGCACCAGGACAGAAACCAAGACTGCGAGTTCTAGTCTTGTCTTAGGCATGAAAGTTGGCTAGGTAATTTTGGGCCAGTCACCCTCTCTCAGCCCAACTTACCTCACAGGGTTGTTGTTGTGAGGAAAATAGGAGAAAGGAATATTATGTATGTTCACTGCCTTGGGTTACTTATAAAAATAATAAAGGCAGGATAAAAAAAATTAACTCTAAACACAAGGGGGGTAGGGATAGCCAGAGCATTGATTGCACCATTTGTTTGCCATCTTGACTTTTTTTTTTTATCATATCCTGTGGATATCTCTGGATTGCACCAGGTCAACAGAGATTTTAAACACATTGTTTTTTTTGTTTTGATTTTAGTTCCCCACTAAGTTTTAATACAATGCCTTAGGAAAAGCCAGAGTTTGCCAGGAATGTGCAGCTGAATAATAGGCGGATGCTGCAAAATAGGCAGGAAGTGTATTTGAAACAAACAAACACAGAGAGGAGGGGGAGTGTTTTAAAAAATAAGAGATTAATCCCCAAAAAGCTACTCAGACATTTGCAGCATTATGGATAAATACTTAAAACAAGCATCCACGGGGTGTCTTATATCAGGTGAACAGCTGATAGACACTAAATTGTATGAACTGGTAATTTACTAAATGTACAAAAAGGAAATAATTTCAATTTATAGAACAGTCATATACCAGCGGCCCAAACAATACGCGTTCCTAAGGATTAGAAATGAATTAAAAGTATGCATGGTATGAGAAAAAACAGTTTATATAGAAGGTTCATGTTTGAAAAACCTAAACAGTGGCATCTACTATAGAAATAGCAATAACATAAAATGTGGTTACTGCTGTAAATATTTTTGCAAATCCATCAGTTAAAAGGAAATGAGTTTTCTCCATGCCTGATTAGGCAAGTGAATATAACAGCAGATCTGATTGCCAAATTCCATAAAACCTAGTGTTATGTCCTGAGGACTCTAGGAGTTCTCACTCAGGTCCACTCACTTGTGTGGGCGTTATTTCCCCCATTCCCATTGGTCAGTTCTCCACAGCAGCCAGCTATAAAAGCAGGCTGCGGGGTCCAACTGGCCGCTGATTGCTGCGAGCCAGTTCCAGGCTTGGCAAGCACGGTCAGCCCTTTATTTGTAAATAAAGTACTGTTGCACTCATGCTCTGGTTCAGCCTCTCATTGCTCAAACTTAACACTGGCGACGAGGATGGGATGGCTACCAGAAGCACCTTGCAACCGCTGAGTCACTAGCCACCGATCTACAGCCCAGAGAGAGCGATCGGTTGGCAACAGGAAACGCTGATCCGCAGCCAGAGAAGCGGTCAGCTAGCGAAGCGGCGATCAAAAAGAGCAAACGCAGATCCGCAGCCAGAAAGCGGTCTGAGTCAAATAGTTAGAAGCGTCTGTAGCCGCTTGTTAGCCTCGCTACGGGGAAAGTGAAGCGCTGCGAGCCGCAGCGCTCTGCATTTAGCGCGAAATTCAAATGGGTGTCATTTGAATTTCGGGCCAGTAGAATCACAGCACAGCGCTGTGAGAGTCACTAACGCCCACTTTTTTTGGCGCGTATCAAGACACCTCCAACGGCTAGCAGCCAACGTGGTAACCCAGAGAGAGAGAAAGAGGGTAGCAAAAAACCTCTCCAGAGCTGATATCACTTGTAACTCACGAGCGTTCGTAGTCCCAGAGAGATTTCTCCCGCAGGTAGCCCAGCCGTTCCAGCACCATGAGTTCCAATCCAGTATTCCCGGCGTTTAAACCAGGCGAAGAGAAGTGGGAATCGTATAAGAACCGTTTCAATCATTACATCGATGCGGTCGGCCTGTCGGATGCGGGAGAGCATCGGAAAAAATCCTATTTCCTAATCTACTGCGGAGCCACCGTTTATGATACCGCTGCAGCACTTGTGGCGCCAAGAGAGAATTAAAAAACGTTCCGTGGTCGAGTTGCTTGAGATCCTCACAAACCACTACGCTCCCAGACCTTCACAAATCGCCAGGAGGTTCACGTTCCGAATGAGGAAGCAATCAAGTAAGGAGACCATCAACCAATATATGGCCGCCCTCAGAACAGCAGCCCTGCACTGCGGGTTTGGAACATACCTGGAGGACATGCTCCTCGATCAATTGGTTTGTGGGGTCAAGGATCTCAACCTACAGGCGACTGCTAGCTAAGAAAGACCTCAACCTCGCGCAGCGTAGAGGAGGCCCTAGCAGCCGAGCTAGCTACGAACTCAGCCACCGAAATTCAGGGCCCAAGCGCCAAGCTAGCAGCGTTCCCAGTCCATTCCGAAGAGGTGGAAGCGGAGGAAGGCCACAACGATGAGCGATGTCCATCGCCTCACCAATGACAGACGGTCGCAGGTAGGGACCAAACAAGAATACACCGGTCCACCCAAGCACATCACCCTGTGCCTAGCCTGTGGGGATCACATCAAAGGGCCACCTGTAAGTTTAAAGGAGCCGTTTGCAACAACTGCCATAAGAGGGGCACATTGCGAGAGTCTGCCAAGCCCCCAAAGCGCTGCACAAAGACCCCCGTCCTCGCACTCGGGACCACAGAGGCAAGTATTAAACTGTCGCACGCACCGCCTTGCCAGGCGTACTTGCCACTCTGTTAGTAAAATTTCTCTCTCCATTTCCCTAGAAGGTAAACCGTGCCACGTGGAGGTTGACACAGGGTCAGCGCTCTCAATAATCTCGTGGAACACCCTCAAGAGACTCCACCCCAGCCTATCTACTACCCGGCTCCAGAGATGCCAGTTCGGTCTGAAGGACTACCAGGGAAGGCCATTCCCGTGATCGGCAGAGGCAAGTTCTTTGTCAGTTTTAGAGCTTTTAAAGGCCACCTACCTCTAGTGGTAGTTAACGGCAACCTACCCACCTTATTGGGGCTCGATTGGTTTCCCCACCTCGGCCTAGGGTTAACAGGAGTCCATGCTGTCTCAACCTCAGACACTGACTCCTTATTCGCTGACTACGCAGATGTGTTCAGCGAGGAGCTGGGGTGTTATAATGGAACCCCATCTCGTTCACCGTTGACCCCCAGGCAGCCCCAATCAGATTAAAACCACGTAGAGTTCCATTTGCTATTCGACCAAAACTAGACGCTGAATTGGATAAACTACTAAAACAAGGGGTCATTGAGCCAACAGATTTCGCCAAGTGGGAGACGCCCATTGTCACACCCTAAAAAAGATGGTAGCCTGAGAATTTGCTCGGACTACAAGACAACAATCAATAAATATTTACAAGTTAGCGCCTATCCTGTGCCCGTCATTCAGCATTTATTGCATACATTCGAACCGGGCAGTATTTTTGCTAAATTGGACATGTCTCAAGCATATCAACAATTCCTGTTGATAACCAAACAGCGGAACTTCAGACCATCGTCACTCACAGGGGTGCCTTCCGATGCAAGCGTCTCCAATTTGGCGTAAGTGTTGCCCGGGCATTTTTCAATCCCTCATGGGCGGATTTTACAGGGCCTCCCTGGTGTAGTACCCTACTTGACGACATCTTGGTCTCGGCCAGGGACAGACCCCAACTCTTCCAGAGAGTGCGAGCAGTGTTAGAGAGGTTCAGACAGCATGGCCTCAAGTTAAAAAAAGAAAAATGCGCCATTGCCACTAGACAGGTGGACTTTCTGGGTTATAAAATTGACGCCTCTGGCATTCACCCCTGGAGTCCAAGGTCAGGGCGATCCTGAAGCTCCCACACCAACCTCCAAAGCGGAGCTACAAGCTTTCTTGGGACTCCTAAACTTTTATGCATCCTTCTTGCCCCATAAAGCCTCAGTAGCGAACCCCTACACAGATTACTAGACAAAAAGTCACCGTGGCACTGGGGGCACAAAGAAGACCAGGCGTTTAACGCCGTCAAATCACTACTTACGTCAGAGGCAGTGCTCATCCAATTCGACCCCAACCTTCCTTTAGTACTGGCAGCAGACGCATCCCCTTTTGGAATTGGGGCGGTCCTTAGTCACCGACTCGCCAATGGCGCCGAGGCCCCCATCGCCTTTTTCTCCAGGACGCTCTCAGCCACGGAGGCGAAATTACAGCCAAATAGACAAGGAAGCCCTAGCAGCTGTTGCAGCCGTGAAAAAGTTTCACAAATTCCTTTTTGGCCACTTCTTGAACTGGTCACCGACCATAAACCCCTCCTGGGCCTACTGGCCGGCGACAAGCAGACACCTCAAGTCCTCTCCCCTCGGATGACACGGTGGGACGCTTTTTCTAGCGGCCTATTCATACAAACTTATCCACCGCCCGGGCAAAACTCTATCACGCTGGCGCACTCAGTCGCTGCCCTTACCCGCTCCGGCTGAAGACCCAGCTCCTGTCAATGCCATTTTTGAAATCACCCAGTTGGACCTGCCCATCACCGCCCTTGACATCGCCGCCAAAACCAAGGCAGACCAAGCGCTCGCCCAGGTGCTCGACTGGGTGAGGAGGGGGTGGCCGGGAGGCAATGTTGATAACAAATTCGCACCCTTTAAGACTCGCATGCAGGAGCTGTCCAGTTTGCAGGGTTGTCTACTGTGGGGCACTCGGTGATCATTCCGACCTCGCTGCGTACCCGAGTCCTGGAGCGTTGCACGAGGACACCCGGCATTGTGAGAATGAAGGCGTTGGCACGCAGCTACGTATGGTGGCGGGTCTAGGCGAGGACATTGTCAAGTGGGTAAGTTCCTGCAGCATTTGCCAGGAATCCCGTCCTGCTCCCCCATCGCCACTCCTACCAGATGGGAGCGCCAGCGCCCTTGGTCGAGAATCCATATCGATCTGGCCGGCCCGTGCATGGAAAGATGTTCCTAGTGGTCGTGGACGCTTATTCCAAGTGGATAGCGTGGCGCAGCTATCCACAACAACCACACTAGCAATCACCAGCGTGTTACGCGCCTGTTCGTTACCCATGGACTACCCGACTCCTTGGTCTCCGATAATGGCCCACAGTTCGCATCAGTAGAATTCAGCCGTTTTGCAGCCAACCTAGGCATTCGCCACATTTTAACAGCCCCATTCCACCCTGCGAGTAATGGGTTGGCTGAAAGGGCCGTCAGGACCACCAAAGAGGCCCTCGCTAGGTTTGGCAGAGATGACTGGCACCACAAACTCTCACGGTTCCTGATGAGCCAGCACTCAACCCCTGTGCAGTCACCAATAAGTCCCCAGCGGAACTTCTGATGGGCCGATGCCTGAGGACTGTATTGGATAGACTGCACCCACAATACTGCCCTGACTCTCCCTCGCTTCCACTTGGGGTTAGACATTTTATGTTACAGGAGCCGATATTCGCCAGGAATTTCGCTGGGGACCCACTTTGGATTCGGGCGAAGTCATCGCCGTCACCGGGCCGAGATCATATAGAGTCAGGCTGGAGGACGGTCGCGTCTGGAGGAGACACATAGACCAACTCAGAAGGCGCCTCAGCAACCTCGCAAACAAGGATCCAGAGTCTCCAGTCGAAGGGAACCGTCCCACCCGCCACCCAGCCACATCGCACCCAGTGACCAGTCTGCGCCAGCGTCGTTCCGGTCAGCCCAAACCCGGACAACAGCGCCCAGAGAGTTGATCAACCGGATCCAACCCACGAGAGTTTGACTCCAGAAACCAACCCGGTGGTTTCCAAGGATGTCCAGTCCAGAGAGAGTGTTGGTGACACTATGCCCGCTCAACCGTCACAGACTGATGCCGAACAGTCAGACAATGTTCCCGAGTTGCGCCGCTCCGGGCGCCAACACAAACCCCCATCTACCTCAAGGACTATGCGTGTTCGCATCTGGGGGGAAGGGGTGTTATGTCCTGAGGACTCTAGGAGTTCTCACTCAGGTCCACTCACTTGTGTGGGCGTTATTTCCCCCATTCCCATTGGTCAGTTCTCCACAGCAGCCAGCTATAAAAGCAGGCTGCGGGGTCCAACTGGCCGCTGATTGCTGCGAGCCAGTTCCAGGCTTGGCAAGCATGGTCAGCCCTTTATTTGTAAATAAAGTACTGTTGCACTCATGCTCTGGTTCAGCCTCTCATTGCTCAAACTTAACACCTAGACTGCACTAAATATAGTGATTCTAGATTCTTTCTGTTTATCAGTTTGACACTGTTTTTGCAGATTTAAATACCCAGTTATTCTGCATTCTCAAATTGCAATAGGCAAGAAAGGAAGACATTTGCTGTTGGTGTTAGAATCTATTTTCCTCCAAATGTATAATAGAGGAATGTTAAGCAGACATTATTTCAGTTTGGGAACAACTTTCTCAAATCCTGATGCAGTGTTTCTCAGTCTTGACAAGCCTTGAGCTTGCTGTCAGTAGAATTCTTGGAGTTGTAATCCACCTATCTTAAAGTTGCCAAGGTTGGGAAACATTGTCTAAATGGAACAAAGTATTGGTTTGAAAACACAATTAAGTTCCATAGGGTTGTGTTTTTCAAAATGATTAGAAGTTGTCCCAAATGTCTATTGAGATTCTCAATTCATGGTTGTCCCAAAGGTGCTTTTTCAACAGAAAAATGGACTTTCTCATTTTTTTTGAAGAGATTTTGCTTCTCATCCAAGAAATGTCTTCAGCTCTGACTGGTGCGGAATGAAAGGATTTATATTAAAACAAGAAAGTCCAGTTGCTTCTTTAAAAAGCACCTTTGGGACAACCATGACCTGGATGACTGAGAATCTCCATAGACATTCAGCTATGCACTTTGGGATGAACACTCTTCGAATGGTGAAGGGCTATGAGTGGATTTCCAGAAAAAGTTGCAGACTACAAGACCATTTGTGCTTCAGTTTCAGGTGCAGACAATACACAAGACACTTGGACTTCAGATCTTTAACATTCTGATTGGACCATCTCAAGGAATCTTGGGTTTTATAAGAACAAGTCTGATAAAGCATAGGACTAATCCCTTTGGCTTCATAGCTGTTTATAGTAGCAGGGATGTAATTACTGCCTTTAGTATCTACGAAGTACAGAACTGCATTGTTGGTCCTATGGGTCTGTTCAGTGACAGCTTTTGATAGTTCCCTCCAGACAAAGAGGGTTGAAAAGTAAATTACAGAAGTTGCTAATGGCTAATATGCCAGTGAAGGATTTCAGACTTGGGTCCAACTCCAAGCCCTGATTCATTGGGATACCTGCTATAGCTAAGGCCAAATTAGTCAGTGTTTATAGGGCTTCTGGAGCTAATAATGGTAAGCATCTAGGGGAATTAGCTTGTGAGCTGAAAGAATCTTATAAATCCCATTGCTAAGGATGGGTCCTATTAGATAATTAGTGTTAAGCTAGCTCAGATATTCAAATGTAAAAATTCCTAAGCCTCTGACTCATCTGGCTTGGCAAGATTGATCTCTCTTGAGGTTTGGGTTGAATACATCTATGAACTGAGTATTAAATCTTAGTTGAGTTCCCTTCAGGTTGTGTTTGAGATTGGCCCCCAGTGTCTCTCCCTGAAATCCACACTGTATGCCTTCAGCAGAAGGAAGGGGAATGGGTGGGACTTGATCCCAGCCAAACTTTTAGAGCTGAATCCAGATTGGTGGCTGCATGATGATAGTCATCATTCATGATGGTCATCACTCCATATTTCTCCATATTTCAATAGCAGCTTCTTTTTTTAAAAAAAATAGCCTTATTATTATAACAAAACATTCCTAAGGATATCAACCTTGGTCTAGAAAATTTTACCAATCTTATCCTATCCTATAAATGAAAATTCAAAAGAACATTTTCTGTTCAGCTGAAAGAATGTAGAATTTTTCTGCAGTACTAATAATACCATTTAGCATTGCAATGTTGGTGTGGGGAAGTGAACTGGGGAATCCTAAGATCCATCAATAGAAGTCTTCCTTAGATCTTTGGCTCGAGAATCTGTATTGCATATTTTTAATAAAGAATCCATGTTTTTAATATAAAGATGCAAAGACTATTCATTATTTTTTAAAAAGTCAAAGAGATGGATCTCATGTTCTATCAAAAATTGGATTCTCTTCTAATTGTAAGAATCAGCAACAGTTTTTGCCAAATTCCTATATAATCCTGAGAGCCATCTCTCATTCCCACCTTCCAGAGTATCCATTCCAACATTCAGAAAAGATTTGAAAAAAGAGAAGTTGCCAAAAATTGTCATCTGCAGCCCTGCCTATTTGTAGCTATAGGTCACTTTTATTCATATAGTTTTGCTCCATACAGATCTTCTGCCATTTAACTACAGGTTGTAGAGTTTAAATCTTGACTATATGTAAAGCATATGTTTTACCAGTAAGCTATTGACCCTCAGAATAATAAGTCAAAAGAATAATTCCCAGGCACAAATTGCCTCCACAACTGTAAAAGAAATGATGCATCCAGACAGATATTTAGTGAAATGCCAAACATTTTCAGAGGTTCACCACCTCTGGATTCCAAAGTAGCACATTAACTGGAAAACAACAGAGAGCCAACATTCCACAATTATCAAAACTAGATAATAGAGCTATTCAACCTTGAATAATAGTGTCAAGGCAACCTGACTGAAATACAGCATGAGATTTACATTCAAAAATTCTAATAAGCTATGAATTGGACTACATGGTGTCCAACATCAAGTTTGCACAAACCCTTTCAACTGGCCATCTTGCCTGGAGGTGAAATCTTGAACAACTGGAAAGCATCACTACTTCTGAACTGAATATTAGACTCTTACTAGTAATGACTGATTGAATAATTTAAACAGGAAACAAAGTCAGTTGCAGCTTTAAATGAACAAAAATTGGCTATGCTTCCATACGGATGAAGCAGAAACACTGAAAATTACAATCCTGAATTACAATTTTTGGAACTTTTTAATTTTCTGACAAGGGCAGTTCCTTCTGGAACAGACCGCAATTCTACAGCAGCTAGGTTTCTGTCTCCTATTATTAATATAAGCATAAATAAAGATCCCTGGTGGTTTGGGTTGAATATTTATCAATATTACTTCAACCTTACTCTTTGAAGTGCCAACTGAATATTTTAGGAAGCCTACAAGTTTTATCAATGATAGTATAGATGTCCACTCTTTGGCAGTCTATTTAATCCTAGTTTAACATTATTTAGTCATGTTTGTTTATCTATGTATGAATTTATAACCTTATAAATTTATAAAGAGCATAAAAAGAGATAGCAGAATATTTCAAGGTGCCCACTAAGAATAAGTTAAGTAGGTACACAGGTGACTCATTCAAAGTAATATTTATTGGATTTATATTTATGTTTCTGCAATGATTTCAAAATGCAGCTGTTATGGAAAGCTGTTTCCTCTTTTTGCTCTGTGTGAATGACTGTCATATCCACAAGATTTTATATCCTGTAACAGCATGTAACTTCTTTGCTCAAGAGCTAGAAGTTACACATAGACTATCTGTTTCTTTAAGTCAATCTGCCAAATATATGAAGAAATATTGATCAGGTGATATAACAGTTATTGAAATCTGGTTTGTTGGAGGCTGCAGTGTCCACAGGAAGCCATGAGATGGCACTTTGAGGTCAGCCCATAAAGCATTGTAACAAATCCCCAGGATGATGTTCTGTCTCATTACTTCTCTATGAAATAGCTCAACTACCACTGATGCTCCTGTAAGAGTTGTGAAATCTACAGACAGTGGATGAAAATATTTGTCTACTTGTTTTGTGCGTGTTTTATCTACTCCTGGGAAGCATGATATCTAGTATTTCAGTCTAGGCACATAAAATGCAGCTTTTCAGAGCCAGTTCCTGAAAATCAATAGAGCCACTCAAGAAGATGGACTGGTTCATTCTATGGAGTTGTCAATGAATATACATAAAATCTCAAGAAAAGTACCATGCGTGTAGCCACCATGTGTTGTAAATTAAATAAACCTAAAATTCTCAGACAACACAATATCAGAATACATCCAAGCGAACATCAGAAAAGCTGCCCTGAATTCAGAGAGCCAACCTAATGAAGGAGTTAGTATGATGGACCAAGAAGACTCAAGATGAAGTCCATACTTAACTCACAGGATGAATTTGGGATGGTCATTTGTGAAAGAATAAAATGATAGGTGACCTCGGAAGTGTCTTCTTGAACTTCTTACATAGTGCCAGATGGAATATAAGAAAGAAACCATATAATTAGACTGTATCGACTGTTTTTATATTCTGTAGGTCCATTGATTCCCTTAGAAACTTAAAACTGGGTCCTTCATATTTATTCCAAGGTAGGAATATATGAAGAATGCACTCAACCCAAAGAATAGAAAGTTATTATTTATTTGGCAAGAGAATAAAACAGTTATGCGGTCAGCAAGAATATCCAAAGAAAACAAAGCATTACAAAAGAAAATCTGTCTCTTCATTAATTTTCAAAGTACAAATGTGGCTGCAGATCTTTTCCTTTTAAATCCTTCCTATCCTCTTACTACCTTGCTGTCCATTATATTAAAAGAATGTTATAAATTGAACATTGTTACGTGGCTGCTTTGTTGAAAAGCGTGTGTTAATTCTTCCTTCCTTTCTTTAAATGCACTGAGTTTGGGGCTGAACAGCATTACTCACACCCAACCTTTCAACCAAGAAGGTTGAGGTTAAACAACAGCTAAGGCAATTCTAGGTTTTCTACAAAAAAAACCCAAAAGTCATTTTCAGGCAATTGATCAAAGCCCCTTTTGATGTCTGTGAGCTGAGACCCGGCACCAGTAATTGCATTTGTTCAGTATTAAGAGGATTTCTATGGCTCTTTTCTTCCAGTTGGCCTATATTGCAGCAGACTAGCCCTTCCTTCACTGATACTGTCTCCTTCATAGCAGTTCAGATCTTTGTCCCTCAGGAAAATCTGTGGTTGAACTCCTACACTGTTTTTCTGAATCCGCCTATTCTTCACATGTCCTGTCTTCTCAGCTTCTTCCTTTAGTCTGTGCCCCCAAAGTCTTACAAACCTCACAAATAATGCAGAAAGGTGCCTAAGACATGCAAGCAATAGGAAGGGTATCCCGAAACCATCATGTCCTCATCTGTGCTCCATATGCTTTACTCTTTACTGTAGAGTTCTTTTTCTGCTTCTCATTGCTAGACTTTGATTCAGGCTTATCTACCAAGCAAGGTCCGTCCATACCACTTAATTCTGCAAGTTGCCACCCTGAACGTCACTCTCCATGGCCCTTCCATTTCTCTCATCTCCAATATCTTTGCTCCTAGCAACCACAAGCTTCACACAGGTCACTGGAGTAGTTTCAGCTTCACCACCCCCAACACCAAAATCCATCTCTTGGAATGCTTCAGGTTGTTGGATTCCCCCCATCTGCACCCTGATCAGGCTGAAGCAGGTGTGGGTCTGAAAGCCCAGGCAGCCCAGAACTCTTGGGACCCCAAGAGTTGGTGGATCTCTTACCTCTTAGCCTGTGTCTAGGAGGAGAGCTGTGTGGAAGTGGCCAGTTCTGCTTCCTTGGTCCCTGCAAGACCTTCTTGGTGTGTCCTGGCAGGCAGGTGCAGTGGCATTGACACACCTGAGCCCCCCAAATCCAGGGCAAGGACATAAAACTCAGCAGGAGCATCCCAGGCAGCATCCTGTGGAGGAAAAAGGCAACAAGGGAGAGATGGCTCCAGGGGGGGAAGAGCCCAACAATTTCTCAGTGGTAGCATTCAAAGAATCTCTTGTTGGGTAGCCCCAGGGGCAGGTGATTCCCTCCTCCTCCTCCTCTCTTTCCACCCGAACAATGCTCCCTTCTGCTTAGCTCAAGTCCTCTGTTTGGGGAAAATATTTGGAATTTGTTATTAAGCATGTTTTCCGACAGCTTTTGTGTCTTCCCCCCTTCTTTTTTAACTTGGCAAACAATGGGGGAGAAAAGCATATAGGCACCATGCTGTGAGCAGACTGCCTCTCTGCACCATCTGTGACATCAGAAAGCAGGGAGGGGGCATCCCCACCAGGTTTTTCTCTTTGGGGGTCTTTCTCTCCCGCCACCCCAGCCAGGCGGCCCTTCCCACAATATTGTGAAGAACTAAATTAAATGATCACCGAAGAAAAGAGAAACATTCTTTGTGGGTTCTCTCTGGATGGCCAGACATTTCTCATCTCAGGACCCCGCTCCCCAACCTTTCCCCCCCTCCTCCCCCAATAAACTTTGTGGGGGTTTTAAAAAACTGTTCCGTGAAAAATGCCCTCTCTTTCTTCCTCTCCTCTCTTTGGGAACAGGCAAGGAAAAAGTTGAT